>NC_135339.1:58215861-58522127 GCF_023851605.1 Tamandua tetradactyla
TCTTTATGACCTTGGATTAGACAATAATTTTTTAAATACAGCACCAGAAGTGCAGGCAACAAAAGAATAATTGGGCTTAAAATTAAGAACTGTTGTGGTGAAAATAACACATCAGTGAAGTGAGAAGACAATCACATAATGTGAGAAAATATTTGTGAATCATGTATTTTATCAGGTACATGTTTCCAGAATATATCAGGAATTATTATACACGCAAAAAAGATAATTTAAAATGGAAATAGTATTTAATAGACATTTCCCCAAAGAAGATATTCAAATAGCCAATATACACATGAAAAAATTTCTCAATATCATTATTCATTAGGGAAATGGAGATCAAAACCATGAGATACACTTCTCCACTCAGAAGAGTGTAATCAAAATGGGTAAAATCACATACATATGTGAAGAAGTTGAAACCTCAGGCATTACTATTGTGGAAATAAATGTTTTTCAACATGGTTTGGCACTTACTCAAAGTGTTAAGTATAGTTACCATATGACCCAGCAGTTCTACTCCTAGGTGTATATCCAAGATGAATGAAAACATGTATCTCTATGAAAAGACTTGTACACGAATGGTCATCATAGCATTATTCATAAAAACCAAAAAGTGGAAACAGCCCAAATGTCCATTACTGATAAATGAATAAATAAATGTGGTATAGCCATAAATGGAATATCATTTGGTAGTAGGAAAGAAAGTCAGTAGTGACATATGCTACAACATGGGAGAATGTTGAAAACATTATGGTTAGTGAAAGAAGTCGCAAAACCCTCAAATTTGTTTGAATCCATTTATATGAAATGTCTGGAATTGTCAAATCTGTAAAGATAAAAAGTAGCTTAGTGGTTGCCTACCAGTAATTGGAGCAGGTAGGGTAATGGGGATTGACTGCTAGTGGGTATAAAGTTTTCTTTGGTGGTATAAAAATATCCTGAAATTAAATTGTAGTAGTGGTTGTACAGTTCTTTCAATATACTAAGACCATTAAATTTTACACTTTAAATCGATGAATTATATGGCAAGTGAATTCTGTCTCAGACTGTTTAAAAGAAATAGGTGTGGTCATAATTGGTATGAATTGAGTAAAAGTAATCTCTATTTTGGAGTCTAGTTTGATATAGTTACTTATTGTTGGATTCAAGAAAGTATGATGCATGATGGTTCTGTAAAGCCACAGTTTCTCTAATAAAGGAAAAAAAAGAAATTTAAAGAATGCTAGGTTAGTTACTCTGTGTGGCTGTAGACTAGAAGGTAGTCTAAATGCTACATTAAACCAAATATAAAGTATAGATATCTTGTTTCCTAAAATCTGGCTTCAAATAACTGAATGTAAGAGTAAAGTGTAACTTCTGCCATGTAATGTATGTATTTTCAAAGTCACTAAACAAAAACATGGCACTAAGGTATAATATGATTGAAGATTGGATTGGATTCTGTACTTAATATCAAATCTTAATACCTTTTAGGTGTTAAATTTATATCAGTTAGATTATATTATTTCACTCATTTTTAAAGATTATTTTTTAAGGTTTCTTTAGTCCATAAAAGAGAAAATTGGCAAACACAGCTGTAATAAAGATTTTTGTCCTGGCTGATTATTTTTAACCCATAAAATATTTTGTTTGTAACAGTTTCAGCAAAGTGTAGCATAACGTTTAATATGTAATATAGAAATATTAATGAATGATTGTTTTAGGTTGAATATACAAGAAAGTTTTCCATCTTTAACTGTTTCTTTACAATATAATTTATGCTAAATGTGTTTTTGCAAAAATGTATTTTTGTTGTGCTGTTGTCAAGAAAAGAAAACAATTCAGGTGATGGGGAAACCACAGAAAACTGGTGAACGTATTGGGTGTGTTTAAAATCTTTGAGAAAGTCATGTATGGCAGTAATGAGTCTACAGTGTCATGTTTACTTCCTTTTCATTGTGTCAAACCTGTGTTCCTTTTTTACTTTAAAGTTCTTTTAAAGTTTTCCATCCTGGAAGTAAAAGCAAATGTTGCCCCAACACAGTGATTTACATAAATTATGTTCGCTGGAACTTAAAGAATACTTAAAAGGTGCAGTTTGCTATTCTTTGTACTTTTATTCTCTATTATTATCTACTCTAGTTTATTCATTAGCCATAAGAATGGAGGTAAAGGAAAACATCAGCCACGTAGTATAATGTTCATGCAGTCTGAGAGCAGGTATTGGGAGTTTCTGGGACAGTGTAGTGCAGCATTTTGAAATTTTCTGCAACCTATATTTTATATTGCATACATTTCAAGCATATATTTACACACAGAGATACATACAACTGTCATAGAAGATCTAAAATCTTTATCCTTATGTAATGCTTTTTATTTTAAAATTATTCTTTCTTATTCTAGTTTTGACATACTAAATCAATTTCACAACCACTAAAGCTTTGAGAGCCACAGTCTTTAAAACAGTCACCTAGAGTCAGAATTATGAATTCAAATATATTTTTTTGAATTTTCTCTCCAAATGACCCTCTAAAAATGTTTATATTTTGTGTCTGAAGGCAACAGATCCATAGTAGGAGGATAAACATGATCCTCAATCAAATGAAGTTTACGGTTCCTTTTTTTTTTTTAAAGCATTTTTTGAGTTGTCAGGGACTATTTAAGTAAATCAGAACCAATATATTTGAATGCACAATGAAATTTTTCCTCTGGTAATTATAGCTTAGTTAGAGTTTATGTGTAATTTTAAAATAAACGTCATAGTCACAAAATATGGATAAAACCATCCGAAGAATCTGTTTATGCTCATTTTGTTTTTATATGTTTGTGAAAATAAATTTTTATCCTGATTTAAAGTTTTAAATATTGTCAATTGTATTAAACTAATTTGTGTTTTCTGTTATTAAAGTTCACCTTTGATTATGTGTCTCTGGTTTTCATATTGAATGGGGAAAGCTTTTTGTGCAAATATTTCATCAAATATTTTTGCAGGGACACTTAGTCGGTCTGGATGAACCAGCTTCGGGAGCTGGGCAAGAAGCTCTACTTAAACAAGAGCAAGCAAAAATCATTCGATTCGAGAGACAAGCAGAAGAGTTCCTCAATGCAGTCTTTTATAGAAAAGGTTGGTTTCGGTAGAGAACAACGTTTAGCATCTGCTTGAAAGTATTTATCTCTATTGGTAATAAACTTTATCTTTCTCTGTAGTCCTTTGGTCAAGTTAAATTTTGAAGGCTAAGGCAAACTCTCCCCCTACCCCTGTCAAACTTTGTTTTGTTCTGAAATTGTGGGGATCTATAAGCGTTTTTGTTAAGTAGTTAAGGAAATTATTATATAAATCTGAAAATTGCAAGGTTTGAGTAGTTCTATGCTTTGTTAGACAAATTTTCTTACATAAACAGTCAGTGTTTAATCACTGATAGCTATAAAACTATCTGTCCTAAGATTTATTAATTCCTGTGAAATTTCATTTAGAGAGAATGTATAAAGTTCTATATTAAAAAATCAGATTTGCAAGCATTTTTTCTCCTTGATATTTTCTTTTTTCGCTAAAATTCTTTAAATTATTAAAATTAGAGAAACTTCATTATTATAACTTTCCTCTAAATATTTGAGGTAACATTTAAGGTAAGCACTACCTCTTGCATTTTTCTTTTTTTTTTTCTCCTTGAACTTTTGTAGGCTTGTTTTACATTTCTGTAAGATACGGGAAAGTTCTTCAATTATACAGTCAAGGTTTAGAAATTGTTTATGGAGACATTTGGTTCTTTTCTCGCCTGCAAAGCATAATTGCTATAAACCAAGACCTTGAGGAAGCTTTTCTTTCGTGATCCATTCTAGTTGAGTTTTTACTTTCCAGAAATTCTTGTATTTCTTAATTTCAGCATTCTTCTAGTTTCAAGATGGAAGTTACTGATAAATTCTAAAAAAGTTTCCTGTGTACTCCTGATAATCTTGAATGTCTATATTTATTCTTCAGCAGATTAAATGATTCCTTTTTATTTCTTTATATGTTCTTGTTTACACTTCTCATTACTATAGAAAATTCTCTCCTTCCCTCTGAAGTTTGAAGGGTGTATTTTGACTGTACACTAGTTAAAAGTCTGGTAAATGCCAATTCTAATGGATATTAGCTGGACTCTTAATGTGATCAATAAATATTTTCCAAAGGTAGTATGAATTGAAGTGTCATATAAAATTATATAATGCACATTTTTCCTCCTGGCATATGTAATTCCTTCTATTAGATCCCTAGACAAAATTAAATTAAAAGATTTTAAAAATCATTACTAAAAAGTAAACTCTCACTTGTCTTATAATACCCACTGTCACCCTCTCACCTAAACCTCCTAATCGAGGTTCTCTGCTCAGCTTATCATCTCTCAGTAAAGATCCTCAATTCCAAAATTATATCTAAAATACTGATTTTCATAGTTTTATAATCATTTGATTGTTTTATTAATAAAAGTAAAGTAAAAATGACTGATGGCTCAAATCTGTCAGTTAACCAAAAGTAAAATATCTTCACATCTCCTTTTCTCAGGATGAGATGATGGGTCTGTTGATGGGTTGCTATAGCAAGCGTTATCTGAAAGATGAACTCCTCTTCTTAATGAATGTGGAGGAAACACTTTTCATTCTCTCTTTGCATAGGAGGGAATTAATAAGGCCTATTATAAGATTTCTAAAGAGAAATTCTGTCCCACTTCTCTACTAGTCCCATCACTTTGTCATGAGGGAATAAATTATGTTAAAGTTCCTATATGTTACTTAGAAATTAAATTTTTAAGCACATAACACTTTACAGGGAAGAATTCTTACCTTAGAATCAGTCTCAAGATAGCTTTCAAGAGGATAGGAATCCTCAGAAATTCTATGTCAAGTTAAGTGTGTGTATTGTCTATACTGGCATCTGATGTTCAGGAAAAAAGTTACTGATTTTGAGTTGGAAGTTTCTGCCTCATTGCTTTATGTATTGTTGTTCATTTTAGATATTTTATTCAACTGCTTAGAACTGTCTCAAAATGGCCCTAGTACTCTTCAATTTAATACCAAAAATGTTCAATATCCAGGAATATGATAATTTAGTCTGACTAAGATAATGCTTGGATCTAGTGCATTGTTTTTCTTTAAATTAATTTGATGTGCAAAAGTTATATATAGCTAAATAGAAGCATAGATGCAATAAAAGTAGGCTTTTGAGGTATGCATTCTGCAATAAAATCCAATTTAAAAACAACATGCCTTCTACAACTACCATAAATGTATTTTTTCAGCTTTCTGAAAGAAATACTTTCTTTTCAAAATGCTGACATTTTTCTAAAACTTAGATTTATATCTATATTTTAAAATATACAGGTGGCTCTAAAGTAGTGCTTACATGTTTTTCAGTAGTTTTAATTTCAGCAATTTGTTGCCTTTTTTTTTTTTAACTCAATTGCACATGTTGCCCTGGAGATGGATATATTTATACATGTTGTGTTTTAAGTGAAAAAATGAAATGTGTATGAGAAACTTTCAAAAGATGCAAAAATTCAAATGTCACAGATGTCATTTGATTCTTAAGCATTGAAGGTGCTTTATCTAATGATTGTGTTAGTCATTCATTCAGCAAAGAGACAAGTTATGCTGCAGGCATTTAAAGCTCAGAGGTAGTGATTTATGGTCTTTAGTCTCATATTTTGACTCTTCCAGTTAAACACAGAAACATCTCATAAATTATTTCATTTTCCTTACTATTTGGAAACTTTCTTCTATGTATTATGTATTCTGAGATTTTTCAGGGAAAAGAAATGGTACATCTAAGGGGTGCAAAGGTAGTTCAGTGGTAGAATTCTTGCCTACATGTGGGAGGCCTGGGTTCGATTCATGGTTCATGCTCTTCCCAAAAGACAAAACAAACAAGCAAACAAAAATTCAACAAATGGTGCTGCAGTGATGGAATACTCACATGGAAAAATAATGAAATGTGACCCCCACCATACAGTATACAAAAAAGAAAATGGTACATCTAATTTATTAAAACTTGAAATGATATGCAGTTTTTCATATGGAGAATTGTATGCTATATAGAAAGTGGATCTTCCTGGAAAACTAAATGAATATTGATTTCTAGTGTTTAGAGATTATAAAAAGCAATGTTTGACTAGAATGTTTATTAAAACATTTAAAGGTCCACTGTCCATAATTGTAGGAACTTTGAACCTTACCAAATCGAATATCTTTATTCTTAAACCCTTTGGAATACTCATGGTCTCTTTTTATAGAGAAGAAAACTTAGGAGGTAGATAATTCTTAGTAAAAAACAGAAACAATCTTTAGGGGTAGAGCAAACCTCATTAAACTCAAGAGAATTAAATAAGTATCCTGACTTACATGGGACTGTCCTGGTATTGATTATTGCCCTTCAGAAAAAAGTTGTCCAGTCTTAGGAATATTGTGAGGTTTAATGTTGTTTTTGTTTGTTTCGTTTTTTGGTGAAGGTTTTAGATTTTAATAGTAATAAGAGTTGGCCTTTCTTTAAATTTATAAATCAATCTCTTTAAGTTTCTTACCGCTCCAAAATACTATGGGTAAAGTAATTTGCCTTTTATAGCTAGTTTTTCAAAGATCAAGGAAACCAAACTTTTCTGAGAACTATATTGGCATATTGGCCGCACTTGTCTTCTAAAGCATCAGAAGTGTGGTGGGGAGTGAGGGTCATAGGTGAAAGGAACATTAAGGTCAAGAGACAAGTTCAGCCACTATCCATCTATACAAACTGGAAAAGGCCACTTGTATTTTAGATCACATTTCCCTTATTTGTAAAAAGAAGAGGACTTTATGATGTGGTTGATTTGATTAATTCATTTATTACCCAATTAGTATGAATGTATATTTTATACCAGGCAAAATAAGGTGCTGAGTACACAGAAATAAACAAACACATTTCTCTGCTCTCCTGAATCTAAGTCTCCCTGAGAGACTGTTAGAGTATGGAAATGATGAGACATGATAACAGTATCTTGTATTGATACAAAACATTTTCTCTTTCATTTTACCCCATTTGACCTTCAGGGTCCCTTTCACTGCTAAACGTTCTATGAATCAGTAAATTCATTTTGTTTTATGTTTAAAATTAATATTGTGTAGAAATCACTAACTTAGATATTTATTTCATTACTTCCCTGGCTATTGTGTTAATGCTAGACAGGGCGTATTTAAAGAAAAAGGAATATATGGTCTTTCTTAGACTTGAAATTTGACATTTAAATCATAGCCCAGGGGAGCTGAAATCGTCCCTAGACAAGTAGCATCTAGGAATCTGTTAAAAATGCATATTCTTGAGCCTGCAGTAGAACTACTGAATCAGAAACTCTGGGGATTGGGCCCAGTAGTCTGTTTTATTTAACAAGCTCTGCAAGTGATCCTGATGAACATTGAAGTATGAAAACCATTGTCCTAATATATCATAGAAGTTAATATTAAGTATCTCCTTTTATAATCTTGGTATGCCTTAAATGTTTAACAGGAAGTAACCCATTCATGCCTTAGTAACCCATTCTTCAAAAACTTGGGAGGAGATGACTGAGGCTAGGGAAAAGCTAATGTGAACTGTAGGTGGTAAACCAGGAAGTCATTATTTCATAAGTGAAGGGTTTTGGGATTTCTGAATCAGGTAAGTAATTCTTGCCCATAAAATAACACAATTTGTTATCCCTTAATTTAGTTTCATAATCCTGGGGGTGGGGGGGTGTTTAGAAATATTTTTATGAAAATCTTATTTTTTAAAATCGGCAACTCGTAAGCTTTAGAGATTAAAAAAAATAACTCACAGGCGGGGGGAGTACTACTTTTAGGATATTGCATTTTGAGAAAAAGAAGCTGAAATTTTATGTTTGATTGAAAGCTGTCTCTTTTTTAGTACTTTGTCCCACTTTAAAAGTAAATAAATCTTTGTTTACAGACAGTCCCTGGGTCTCCGACCCCAATATTCCCCTAGTGGCCCGTGAGATCATGCAGCGAATGATCCAACAATTTGCTGCTGAATATACCTCAAAAAATAGCTCTACTCAGGACCCCAGCCAGCCCAATAGCACAAAGAACCAAAGCCTGCCGAAAGCATCTCCAGTCACCACCTCTCCCACGGCTGCAACTACTCAGAACCCTGTGCTCAGCAAACTTCTCATGGCTGACCAAGACTCACCTCTGGACCTTACTGTCAGAAAGTCTCAGTCAGAACCTAGCGAACAAGGTATGGTTTGATGTCAAGGTCTCCTCTGTCCAATCAGAATACTTTAATTTGGGGAGAAAAATATATTTGCAGGTAGGGCACCAGCAGCAAAATGGTAAAAACTAATGTGACTCTTAAAATATTCCTGACTATGCATGATGGAAAAGAAGCACAAATAAAGCAGTATCCTTACCCATCAGCAGTTAGTAACCATGATTGATGTACCACCCAAGAAAGTTAGGTGGTTACCTTTGTTACTGATCTTTAAGTTACTCAATATTATAAGCATTTTATACTTTCCAGGGAATTATCTTATCCATTTTTTTTAAATTTGAACTCCTGTGGAAAATTAAGCTTCTTCCCTTATCCATTAGTGTTCTAGGATTAACGCCTAAGAAATAAGCATGCCCTTTTTAGGTAGAAGTTATACGCTCCAAATAAGGTCTTAAGATAAAAATATCTATTATCTGCATTTCATTAAAAAGGGAACTACTAGACTTAGAAATGTTGAAATAAGACAGAACCCACTTTAGATTGAGAAGTTCAGTTTGAGTAATTTGACAAGAAAGTTCATAAATAAATTGTAAGTGTACTCAATATTTTATACGTATATAGATACACATGTACATATAGTATTATGAATTAGCCTTAGAATATTTCCAAAAGAAAATTTGCGGGTGAGGAACCTAATGAAGTGAACAAGTTAAAAGGTTGTCAGTTTTGTTTAGCAAACGTTTCTTGAGTCTCTGGAAATTTTATTCTCTTAAATAGACTAAATATTCATGTTGCTTTGTGATCTCAATTTACCTTTAATTTCACAAAGATTAATTGAACATTTCAATGAGTCATTGTGTAAACAACTACAAATTGTAAATTGATGATTTTTGTGCTAATGCTGTTTAATTATAGAAAACTCATAAGAGTATGCAGAAAGGTTATGGTTATCAAATGGATGGACTTACTGGTGAGAAATATGTTTACTTTGGAAAGTAATTTTTAAAAGAACCTCTTTGAACGAACTTTCTTTTATTTTATAAAGAGCTTACATTTACTGGACTAGCTTTATTTGCTTATTAAACTATATTCTTTGTTTTTTCGTTTTGTTTTCCTGCTTCTATGTAGTTAACAGCAATGAGAATAAGTTCTGAAAAATTCCTTAACAGGAATCTAGTTCTGTGTTCACATTAATCAGTATATTTTCGTTATCATATTTGCAAAGTTGTGTCTTTTGTCTTATTGGGGATTGTTTTCTTTTCCCTTATTGGTAGGTATTCATTAAAAGTCTCTTTGCCCCAAAATATTACATCAGATGCTTCAGGTTTACAATAGGAGAATGACAGCATTGAGGTTGTATTTAAACTATTAATAATGAAAACCCATATTGATAACGAAGGTTAACATACAAAGATACCACTTAGTCTAATTTAATTTCTTATAGCTTCTATTATAGTTAAAAGGTATGTTGTATTGACAGCATGCTCTTAGCAAAAGGAATTTTTAAAATTTATTTATTAATATTTTTATTGAGAAATATCCACACATGTACAGTCCAGCCATATTATACAGTCAGTGGTTTACAGTATATCTCATAGTTGTGTATTCTTCATCATGATTATTTTTAGAACATTTGCATCACTCCAGAAAAAAAATGAACTCATACATCCAGTACCCCTTCTCCCTCCCTGTTATTGACCCACAATATTTCAGTCTACCCAATTTTTACCCGTTATCCCCCCCTTAATATTTATTTATTTATTATCCTTTCTTTTTTCATTCATCTGTTCTCACATAGCAGGGAGGGCAGTGAGTTCACCTGCCAAGTTGACTTAGAAAGAGAGGCCACATCTGAGCAACAAAAGAGGCTCTCCAGGAGAGACTCTTAGGCATAATTGTCAGTAGGCTTAGCCTCTTACCAAGAGAAATTTGAACAAGATAATAGGAATATAATGTACAGACTTCAAAAGAAATTAAATTTTATTTCTTTAATGAATTTTACTGTATTTTCAATTTTAATCACAAAATTTTTATTGGGAGATTTAAAACATGCTGCCTGTTTGATTAGACAAACAGAAGTTTTAAAATAATGCTGTCTTCGATTGAAAAATTTTTAAGCCGAGCATTTGCTTGTTAGGTGTCTAGTTGGGTTAGATACTTGGTTCTTTAAGATTTCATTTATATTTTTACAAGCTTTAATGACTGTAAAACAAAGCTTCGCTCTATTATAAATATGGATATTTTTTATTTATATACTCAATTCCCTTTTTATTTCTAACAACCTGTAATAAGGGGTTACAGTGCCCTCAGACACAAATCCTAAGTAGATTCTTGACTGGAGTGATTTCTTACATAACTAGATAGTAAGTAGGGCCTCTCTGCTGGCCAACTGAAAATTGGTAGTGTTAAGTATATCTTGCATTTTTAGTTTTGGACAAAATGGCGTTTTTAAAGGTTGTCCAGACTATGAGATTTCTTATCTAGATATGTCTATAAAGAGGGAAAAAATTCTTTAAGGGGAAAAAATTCTTCTAATTTTATGTATTCTTAACATGAATTTGTGATTTGCTCTGACTTAGTAAAAAAAATGGCTACATCTCCAGGTACTTATCAGTATCAAGACTTTTTCTTCCTTTGTTCTGTAAACTTCGCCCAGTATTTTGTAATACCTTATCAATCGATTTCAAAATGCAAGTGAATACTGAATCTGCACATTTTTTCAAAAGATTAAATCCATGTATACTTTTTTTTTGCAAACGTATCCAGAGAGTAACTAGGACACGCCAAGATTATAAATGATTGTAGCTTTCAGAACTATATTGCACAGTATGTACATGTAATTTCACCATATAAAAATTTACATTTTCATATTAAGATTTTTCAGAATTCAACTTTTATATAATTTAAAATTTAGCGCTTGGGGTATTTAATTTTATAGTTTGAATGGCATTCTGTGGTATTAAAAACTAAATTTAGAAAATGAAGTTCAGTTCTAACAGAACATCATGAAATGTAAACTGATGTTTCTAATATCTCAGTATATCTTGACATCTCTTATGACTTGCTTTACCTTCGCTGTTAAAATATTTAACCTTTGTGATATTAGATACAACATGCTTTGCTAAATTTATGTGACTTCAGTAGGACAAATACCCTGATTTTATTAATGAATTAATTTAAAAATTTTTAAAATGGCTGGTGTATCTGTTTTAGTCAAATAGGCCTGCTTTTTCATTTTTAGCCATTTCAGTTCATATTTGCTCCTCTTTTTAATATTCTCAGGTATTCCTTTGTGTCTCTACAGATGGTGTACTTGATCTATCCACTAAGAAAAGTTCATGTGCTGGCAGCACTTCCCTGAGCCACTCCCCAGGCTGCTCCAGTACTCAAGGGAATGGGTAAGGGAAAATATTTGTAGCCTTGTACAGTTTTATATAAGGAATTTATCAAAAGATTGATGCCTGTCTCCCCTGTACTTTTAAAAAGTTAACTCTTCAGAGTAGTAATCCTCGATGTGGGTCTTTTGTAAAATATCTGTTAGTCCATCTATCAAGTAAAGGTGTACACAGTCTGTGTAATATAGAATTGGCTGAGGGACCAATTTTGTCAGTTTGGTACAAATAGTAAATAATCATGGATATGGCAAGAATATATCTTAGGACTTTTAGTTAGTTGTTGAATGTTTTGAGGTGTGAAGTCCAAGCTAAGTAATTCCAAAGTTAAGATGTACTGAAGTTGTTGAATGAAAATTAGGCTCCACTTTAACTTGGTATCAATTGTGGAGTTTTGTGTGTGTATTTTGTTTGGGTTTTGTTTTGTTTGTTGATTTGAACTGCAATTTTAACTCTGTGTGGCAGTTCAGCAAATGTAATTGTATGTATTTTTTGTTTTCTAATAGATGAGACTGGTTATAAATATTGGTGGATAACCATTATGCTACCAGGACATTATCACATGCTCAGTTTTAATAACTCTTATCGGGCCACCTAAGTTTTCAGTGTAAGAATTGTCTCATTCTTCCTATATATGTAAATATAGTAACCAATTATAAAACTTAAGATATGATATTTAGAGAGTACTTCGGGAAGGCATTTCTTAATGTGTTGTGACAAAAATTCAACTACAGCTAGTTATGAAAAATAACTTCAGTGGGTTTAAGTTAGATAATTAAATTTAGATTCATTTAACTATTAGAATACCACCTTGGGAAAAATACTTAGTTATTAAAGGAATAAATAGATGAAAATAGACTAATCTTTCCTGACTGACTCTTAATTACCTTCAAATTGAAGAATTCCTTTACTGACTTCTAAAAATAATTTTACTAAAATCCATAATTTTTTCTCCTCTTCTTTTTCCAGTATAAAATAACTATTAATTTAATCCCTTTTACAAGTTTACTGATATCTTTTTCTTAAGCACTTCTTCTTACTATGACTTATATTATGTATGTCAGCATGATGGCAAATCATTGGTTTCCATTCATATATCAAAAACTTGAATTGTGTAAGTAAGGACACATGCAGGAGAAGCCCAAATGTGCTTTGCATGAAGGAATCTCTTTTTTAAGATTCATGTTAAACTTGGCTACCAGGTCCATGTGTTATATGGTTGAAGTTGCTTTGTTTATCCCTCTGAATGGAAAATGTTTTCTATGTGGTTTTGTTTAATGGAAGACAAATGTACCAACAATGCTGCCCATCTTTTAGTTGAATATTCGTTGTCATCCTTATTGTGTTACTTACTAAAGACAGTGCACAGTCCTTGCAGACTTACAGAGAATGTAGCTGATTTACCATTATTTCTGCAAACAAAAAAAAAGAAAAAACTAGACTTTTATGCCTAGTTAGTATAATCATTCACCCTGGGCAAGCTTTGCCAGTTGCTAGTCTTAACGTCGATAATCTTTCAATTGTGAAAATCAAAATCTTATGAATTAGCTTTGTGTAAATAGTATATATTTTAAACATTATTTGAAAACTGTCCACTTAAAATTTCAGAATAGATGCTTAATATCTCAAGAAGTTTTGTTTGTTTGTTTTTAACCCAAGAAAACTGCTACACAATTGTTTATATACATCACATAATTACTCTGAATAAAATTTAAGAAACAAAGGTTAGGGGAAAATAAAGGGTAATTTTTTTTAAGTTTGAAATATTTCAAAAGGAGAGTCAGTGATACTCATGTATCTGCAGCTGATAGTGTTTTAAAAATGAAGAAGTGTGGTAAGTTATAATGCAGTGGGGGGGGTTGTTTGTTTTGTTTTGTTTTGTTTGTTTGTTTATTTTGGGGGGGAAACTGATAGCCATACATTTTTTTTCCAAGCAAAATAAGGAATGCTATTTGGAGTGGTTTGGTTTTTGATGATGATCATCAACTTGTTTGTGGGATAAATGAGGAATTATCTATGGGTTCCAGCAATGTAAAAGGTTCCAGTTTTACACTTGGCTTTCACAGTGTTGAATATGTTGCATAAAAATAAATGTTTGGCTTACTCTTTTATTACTGTGCTTGTTTAGTGGTAACGTCACATTGGTAACAATTCTGTGTAGATCTATAGAGACTGATGATTACTTTGTAATTAATAATTAAGGTGCTATTTTCAGACAGTTGCGCGAAACTTTTTCTCCGAAAATTTGTGAACCCAACCAGAGACCAGCTGACAGGTTTACTTTTTCTTTGCCCAAAAAGCTCCGGGTTTTGTTTTTGTTTTTGGTTTTGTTTTTCCTTTTTCTTTTTTTGTGAACAAGTTTTAAAACTAACTGCTGAGACCGTTTTTTTTTTTTTAATTTTAGAGAAAAATAAATAAATAACACAAAGTGATGTTACCCAAGCAAGGCCTTCTAATAAAGGAGTGGCCCCCTCACCCATCCCTCCCTACCTGTGCAAGTCCTGCTCACATCAGTTTCCTTCCATCCAATTAGGCGTCCTGGGAGACCCAGCCAGTACCGCCCAGACGGACTTCGGAGTGGTGATGGGGTACCTCCAAGAAGCTTACAGGATGGAACCAGGGAAGGTTTTGGACACTCCACATCACTCAAAGTTCCACTGGCTCGATCCCTGCAGATTAGTGAAGAACTACTGAGCAGAAACCAATTGTCCTCAGCTGCCAGCCTTGGGCCATCTGGATTACAGAATCATGGACAACACTTAATATTATCCAGGGAAGCCTCTTGGGCAAAACCACATTATGAGTTCAACCTCAGCCGTATGAAATTCAGGGGAAATGGTGCACTCAGCAACATCAGTGACCTTCCTTTTCTTGCAGAAAACTCTTCTTTTCCAAAAATGGCACTTCAAGCAAAACAAGATGGAAAAAAGGATGTGAGCCATTCATCTCCTGTAGATTTAAAGATACCACAAGTTCGAGGGATGGATCTTTCTTGGGAATCTCGCACTGGTGATCAGTACAGCTATAGCTCTTTGGTAATGGGTTCACAAACGGAGAGCGCGCTTAGTAAAAAATTAAGGGCTATTCTTCCAAAACAAAATAGGAAAAGCATGCTAGATGCTGGACCCGATTCTTGGGGCTCAGATGCTGAGCAGTCTACCTCTGGACAGCCATATCCCACATCGGATCAAGAAGGAGATTCTGGCTCCAAGCAGCCTCGGAAGAAAAGAGGGCGTTACAGACAGTACAACAGTGAGATACTGGAGGAAGCAATCTCAGTGGTTATGAGTGGAAAAATGAGTGTTTCCAAAGCTCAGAGTATTTATGGGATTCCCCACAGTACACTGGAGTACAAAGTAAAGGAGAGGCTGGGCACTTTGAAAAACCCTCCAAAGAAAAAGATGAAATTAATGAGGTCGGAGGGGCCAGATGTTTCTGTAAAGATTGAATTAGATCCCCAGGGAGAGGCAGCACAAAGTGCAAATGAATCAAAAAACGAGTAGGAATACTGTAGAGTGCCAATTACTGTACAAACTGGGTGAGCACTACTGCATTGTTCAGCTATCATTGCTTGCACCTAACTTCATTTACTGTAACACTTGTTTCTTTGCAGATTTTGCATTGACTTGTGTACAGAGGTGAAAGGTGCATTCTGAATGTTGCATATTTTAACATTTCCATGTGCAGTATGGCTCGGAATATTGTTTGGCCTTTTGCATGTTTCTCTACAAAAGAGAATTGCGTTACCTCACAGAGAACACAGATACATGAACGTGGACTCCTTGCCTGTAGAGCCTGCATGCTTTTCTTTCTTCTTTTTTTTCTTTCTTAAGTTATATTTGCCTTTATTTAACACAATAAAATGAAAAAGAAGTGGGAAAAAAGCCCCCTTTTAGAAACCACCTCTGTCATTCTGGGAGCTTTGTCATTGCAAATTGAAAAGCGATCTTATAAAATTATTCACATTTTTTTCTTCTCTAAGATTCCACTAATTGAAGGATTGAACTAAAGAATAAACTCTCAGAAGAATAATAAACTCCTTGAACTCCAGAAATTTGGATAATGATAAATAACCCCTTGGGTCAATTTATATTTTATAATTTTCTTGTCACTATTAAATTTACTTAATAAATTAGCAGTCTGTTTAGTGCTCACCCAGAGGGGAAGGGGGTGGAAAGAGTACACACACTACCTTCAAAAGTGCTTCAGTTAATTACTTTGTAACACTACCTTTGCTGGAATTTCATTTGGGATTTTCTAAGGGTAGGATTTGGTCTCACCAACAAGTGAGAATATAGCCTTATCTCATGGAGGACGAGCTCCGTACTTACTCAGGAGCAGTCAGGGTACATTACATAAAACAATAGAGGATGCCTCATTTAGCAAACTAGGTTTTGTATTCTTAAATCTCGTTACAGATTTGATCATGTGCTAACTAATGATTGAATGTTGTTGCAGCAACTAGTTTAAAATTTAAGATCTGCTTATTGGGGACAGGAGAAATAGGAAAAGAAGTATGTATAAAGTAGAAGTGATACTGCAAAAATGATATCTAGATTTTACAGCTTCAGTAGTCGACCCATATATCCACATTAATGAAGGATGCATGTTGGTGGTGAGAGGGGAAAAAACAAAACAAAACACCACAAGGTAATCTAGTATGATTTAGGTTGCATAACATTTCTAATAATATAATCAGGAGTCAGACTCATTAGTTTCTTTTTCTTAACTAATCTGAATATTAGTTCAAGAGTAGGGGGCTAGTTTTTTTGTTTTTATATAATTTATTTATTATTTTTTTCTTTTTTTGATATCCTACAAAATAACTCCTTAACGCTTTCTGATTTTCATGGTTGTGTAGCACGTTGTTCGGGACCTTTTAGATCATGTTTGTACAAGCACTCCTTGAAGAGAACATCTGAGCCTTTTTTGAGATGGGCTTTTAAAGTAGCTAAGTTTGGAAAGTTTATTTTCTGCAGCTTTTACAAAAATAACTGATAAAGCCCATGGAATTTTCTTTGCATTGTGATCAAATTAACATTACTGTTTGTACAAAAATAATCTACACCACATATACCCTATATTCTAATCTGGGAGATACAGTCGGGCCCTTCTAGTTTTCTAAATGCTTAGCACCTCCACCCCCCACAAAAAGTCATTGGAATTTTGGGGAAAAATAAAATCAAACTTGGAGCATTGGTAAAATTGAAGTTGATGATTTCAAATGTATACTAACAATTTGAGAAGTAGGTCAAGATATTCCCAAGGCAAAAATTTTTGCCTTGAAACTTTGGAGCAGTTAATTAAATTATATTAAGGACCCCCTCCCCCAAACAACAACAACCACCTGTGTGTTCAAAGGTTAGGCACACCATTGCTGTTATTAAAATATGTGCACTGCTCATTCTTGACATAGCCTGGGCTTGGGTTCCCCTTCTATTTTGTTTATTTTGTGTAGCATTTTAATCAGTGAATTACTGAACCTGTTTCCTCTTAGCTTTTTGGTCTTCTCAATAGAAAAATCAGTTTGGGTTCAGAAGCAGTATTTGACTCTGCAAAATTTTCCAGCCTAGCTGAAGGTCGCAATAAAATTACATTGACAAATGTATGGTTCTCATCTGCAGTTGAAGGAAGTTGTACAAAGTTTGCTGAAAGCAGAGGGATAAGCTGATGAAGGAATGCTTCCTATGTTCCACATTCAAGAATTTGCCAGCACACGATTAATTGCAGTCATGGTGGTGCCTTTTTGTAGGATGTTTGATGTGTTCAGTAACCCAAGATTATTGCAAAAAGGTCCTCTGAGCAATTACTTTGTGCTTGCTTTTTCCCCCTCTCAGAAAGGCATCATTAAAGGCCCATTTAAAAATCTGGCCCTAAACGTTCAACTTTTGTAGAGTTTTACTGTTCAGAGAAGTTTAATCCTATGTGCTAGTCTATACAAGTGATGTATGAGTTGAGTTATGTAAATTTTGTCATTGTAGTGTACATGGAGTGATCATTTTACTAACATAAATATTTTCTATGTGTGTTTCAGTGGATGACAATCGAGCAGCAGAAGAATGGTGTGCCTACCCTTTAATGCTGCAGTTTAAATAAGAGAATTTGTATTGTGTCATTTCAGATTGTAGGCTGAGAGTTGTAAATAGTGAAAATTTGAGTACTATTATTATTTGTTTTGGTTAGAAAGTGAATTTTAAAAACAAAACCAAACTCTAAACTTTCTCAGATAAAAATTCCTGAGACCTGAAGATTGTAATATTCATGTCTGTGAAGCTTTTAAACATTACACTTGAGATCAGTCATGACTTGATATTCAGGTAAACTTTCTTTTCCAAGAAGCTTTTGAATAAGCATATTTCCTCCAAAGTCTCTCTCACTCTCTCTCTCTATCTCTCTCTCTTTTTTGTTTTTTTGAGTGTAGATTATTTTAAAGCACTAATTGCATTACATTGGTAACTGCAATATAAAATAGCCATTATTGTTTTGTGACGCATGGTTGAAATTAGATAGTGGTCCCTTTTAAAGTTCATGAGCCTCTCAAAAAAAAAAAACTTAAAAAACAAAAGCTGCTGAATATTTCAAAAGATATATATTTTACCTTATTGTAGGTTTTGTAAAGTTAGTTTGTAATATTCAGGTGCACTTTTAATGTTAAATTTTGTGTTCAGAGTTCCATCTTACCACGTATTTCTCAGAGGTGGCACATCACATGGCTGGCTGTCGGTCTTGGTGCCACAGTGATCCTTAAATATTTGATTTCTCTCTTGTTTTACCACTATTCTGTATGGCACTTTCAGTGTAGATATTCTATTTGGGGACATCCTTATCAATGTGTAAAAGAGCTTGGTCTATTCGCATGCTTAATTTCTGCCAATTCAGAGTTTTGCATCACCCAACCAACAGTTGACCATTTTTATGGTATGGGAAAGTATAGTTCACAAATCTCTTTGTCACAAAAACCTTTTTTTATTCACATTTTCCAGTATATTGTTCAAATTATATGCCATTATTCAAACCAATAATAGAATTGTATTTTAAATCAATACTGGCATTTTTATGAGAGAGCATTGATATTACAGACCAAATAAGCTATGGCTCTATAAAATCAAAACACTAAATAATTCTGCAGAAAATCTTGTTGGTATTTTTATCATTAGCTTTCTCATTTCTGAAAAACTATAGTCATCAAGCTTGACAGTAATATAATATGCTATATTACTTTTTCAGTAGGATTACACATGACTCTGAACTATGTTTGTGATGAGCTAGATTTTCTATTCCTCAAGTACCATGAAGGACAAGGTCTCCCTTTCAGGAAAAATAATTTATATTTGTGTGTATAATACTTTTTAATATTAAGTTTTTGTTATTCTGAAGTTTAGATGTTGCTCGAGAAACCTTTGCTGCAGCAGATCATGAACATGAGTAAGGCTTTGTGTGATAATAGGGGTCCTTATGTGAAGTTAATTACTGTTCAGTTCTGGTGAGCAAACTCAACAAGTGTGAAGTGTGTATTAGCTTTATTTGGTACACTTTTACTTTACAATATTGAAGTGCTTTTAGAACTCTGGTTGTCTAATATAAACCATTACCTCAATCAATTGGCATTTCCATTCCCCAGCATTTTACCTGAGCTATAATATGAGCTATATGGGATCAGATAGTAAAATAATAAGGCACAATGAGAAGTTTAGTTCCCAATTTTCTGGAGAGAACTCTAAATTAGACTAAAAATGACTACCTATAAAGGCCCATATCCTAACTACCTTCTGTCATTAGGCAGAACAACCTTTGGGTTGTTGCTCATGAGTTGTGTGTTCTCCCCTACCCTAAAGTAAGCACATGGTGCAGGGCCTGGTTATGAGCTTTTGTTATTCTCTTCACATTCTAACATTTCATTGTTCCCTAATAGTGAAGCTTGCATTCAGTTTGTTATTTTTTATAAACAAATTAATAAGTGTTAGAACCTGAAAATTATGTGGAGTAGTTACAGTGAATATATGACAGACAGTTCAGTGTCATTTTATTTTATAGCTGTTATCCCTGTAGATTTAATTTTGAAACTACTCATTTTTGCTTTTGTAGTTCTTCTTTCTTTACCTAAATGTCAGAGGTTGTTTTCATAGGAACCACCCTTTTTCTATATATTCAGATTGCTGTCATTGGTAATAGAATATGGCAATAGGCCCTAATTGCCCTACTTATTTTATAGGAGACATTTTAAATTATATATTAAATGTTGGCCTTCATGCAGATATCAAAGATGGCTTTCCTTGTTACCTTTTCATTAGAGTTAGGTCTTCTTTGATAATATTGTCAGGCCAGTGTTATTAAAAACTTGATGGCTTTAGCCAAACAGCCCACTTAAGGAGACTATTAAGATATATAGGAATTTTTAAAATCTAATCATTTCTAAATCTACTGAAAAGGAAAAAGTATAATTGTGGTACAGGGAACGCAGACCTCCAGACTCTCTCTTCTTAGTTTTTGGATTCATTCTGTCATTGAGACCTGATGGGATTTGTGAATGTGATGACTAAAAGGAAAAGGGAAGAAATTCTTTGTGTAACCTGTCTCTTATTCCCAAACAATCTTGTCTTTTAAAGAAGCAGTAGCTGTGTGCCCTAAGTGTTACGAAGGAGATTGGGGTTGGGGTGGGAAGAATGGTGGTAAAGTATGTAGGCTTTTGAGGAGAGGTTAAAGATTCTGTCCTAAAATACTAAAAGCTAGTTGCAGGATAGATACTGTGGTAAAGTCAGGCCATCTTTATTTGATAAGAAAATATTTTATATAGTTTGAAAATGAGAATCAAAGCTAAATTAATAATGATTGACAAATGAAACATGAGTTAATTCTGCAACTATTTGGGGGATAATTTTAAGGTTTCCAGTTCATTTAGAGCTGTATCAATAAGAGCTGAAAAGCACTTTTAGTTAATCATAAATTTATTGGATGTAACAAATATTATAATCATAATAGTTAACCTTTATTGATTGAATGTGGAAATGAACTCTTTACCCTCTTGAACTGTAATTGAACAGGCTCAAGATGATCTTTTCAACACTGGAAATGACCCTACACACATACCAAAAAAATCTAAATCAGTAAGACATATTTGAAGATCCATACCTCTTAGACTTTTTAGATTTGTCTTGGGAAAGAATTTATGAACCTATAACCAGTATTAGTGCAGTCTTGGGTTCCTTGTTCTGCATAATTGCACCCTTTCTCAGGTATGTCCTGAAAACAAATTTTAAAAAATAATCTCTTTAGAGATTAGATTCTCAGTGGATAGTGTGTAAGGGGACTGGGGGTGGGGTGGGGGGATGGGGTAGTTGGACACTGACATAGTAGAGCAGGGATTTTTAACAGTCAATAAATAGCCAAATAGAATTTCAATCTAGAATATTTTTTCCCCATCAGAATGAGTAGAATAACTGCTGTTTAAGTTTGGAAAATACCCGGTGCTACACTCCTAAAACTTTTCTTTCATTCAACTTTTTTTTTTTTTAACCTGCTTGGTAGGGTTTACAGTAGTAGACTTTACTGTCATTTGGAAAGCACTTGTCTGAAATGTTTAAAGTACTAGAAAAGGGATAATTCAGCACTTTTTCCTGTTACAACACTAAAGTCTTAATTTATCTTCAGAGTCTTAGGTACTGTAAATTTTAGGGTGATTATTTAAAAATATAAAGCATAACCACATAATATGGGGTCAGATCACATTTATATAAATCCTGTCTTATAAAAAGGAAAAAGTAACATTTTATACCTTTTAAGCAATTCCAAGTGATTGCCTAATTTTCCCATTTCATTAAGCATTTTATGCTTAAAGAATTTGGAATTTGAGAGGAGGTGAGGGGGAAAGTCCCCAAAATGAAAAATTGTGTCAGACTGTTTTAGAAAAGTAAATCACTAGGAAATTGGGTAGGGATTCTCTCTCCCTTTAAGTCTTCAGGGAATGAGCAGTATTTAGAATCTGGCTGAAATTCAAGCCTTTTTACTGTGTAAATTTTTAATATTAATTCACTGACATGATTTTTACATCAGAGGACTGAAAATGGATCTTAATGTTTTTAAGTTGTGAAAGGGTATATTTCTAAAATGAGGGGGGATAATTAACTAGGTTAGTATACCAGCATTAGTACGTTTAAGGAATTTTAGTATGTAATAGCAAAGTGTTTGATTAAAAGTTTAATCCTATATTACTAGACGAAATTAGTAACATTCTGATCTAGGGAAGATAGAGTCATTGGGTATTGATATGCTGTGCTGTCAGAAAACCAGACTAAGATAGAAACCTTTATCTGACTCCCACATGTTGTTTGTTCTGATGGGATGTATACTTTACAGCAGCTTATTGATTGCTGCTTTGAGAAGAAATGTATAGAATATACATTTGGAGTGTTTGCGTATAATTCTTTATAACCTCCACTTTAAATTGTCAGACATTGGTATTTTATCAGTCCACACTGTTAAATAAAACTAATGTTCTTAGGAATCCAACTTGTACACACTGTTTTAAAACCCTCAGGGACAGTTTACACACTATTCTCACTCAATTCAGGTACTTTGATGTTATTCTTAAACCTAACAGTGACTTGTATTTTTCTGTTTGCTTTTATTTCGTTGTGCTGGTAGCACATCCTTGATGAATGTCAACTTAAAAACTCAGTTCAGGTATCCAGGTATAACTCAGCCAAACAGATTTTAAAGCTGCGTATAACTCTCCAGCACACGGTGCCTCACACTCTTATAGTGGCATTCTATATATTCAGTTATTACTACTGAGCAGATAATATGGGGGTTCCTGTTAAGAGTATATTAAAAAAAATAAAATACACGTAAATGTATAGCCAGCACACACACATGCCCCCCCCACACACACACACATACACACAAGGTTAAACTATATATTTTTTAAATGCCACTAATAGCCAGCACAATTAAACAACATTCCTTGCTGCTTCTGTAAACTATCACAGATGCAGTTCCTCCTCAATGTGGCTCTTGCTTCTTCACCATAACTACTACTAAATTCAAGCACTCGCTGGTCCTTGGGTGTCTGACCTCTACATTCTAGTTTATGCAATGTCTTTTAGAGAATTCTGTGCACTGGCCACTGTGATGGAACCATTTGGGCCAGGAGTGCTTTGTGTTTATTAGTAGTGATTCTGCCAAAGTTGGTGTTGTAAAACGAGTATGTAAAATGTCAAAAATATTAGCAGAGGTCTAAGTCTGCATGTCGGCAGGTCATTTTGTCAAAATGGTTGGTAGACTTGAAGTTGTCCTCAGTGACAAGTTTCTTGTCATGTGAAGTTCTAATTCCAGTGTTTTAGCACTTTGCATCTTTAATGTTAAGACTTGTCTACAAGAGGTCTTTATTCTTAAAAACTCTTTTTGTTTTCTGCATTAATATCTGTGGTTAACAAAAAGAGTATTCCTCTGCTTTGATATTTGATATCTTACATCTAAAAGAAATTTTCTCTTATATAAAACCCATAGCCTTTGAAGATATATGGAAATGGCATTTTTCAGATTTCTAGAAGTTCAAGTGTCATGCAGCAGAACAGGAACCCCCTTTACTCTTATGGACCTCATTTCAATATACTGTTTACAGTTTGACGGAATTGTATAATTTAATATTTCTCTTGTACTGTAGTTTATATTTATTTACAGATTTTTTTTTGTACTGTGTGATTTGAACTTTTTGTTCCTTGCTTTGATCAATGTTTATGTAGTAGAGCACTTATGATCACAAATTAAGTTTTTTGGTTTGATTGCACTACATTAAATTTTAAATACAGTTCTGATTTTTGACTGGACTAAAATAAGCTGTGTCTTAATGTATGTGATGAGTACTTAAAATTTTAATCCATGTGGTCCCCTTTTTTTTGCATTGTTTGTCAAAAGCGCTAGTTCTTTCGTGCATGTGTAAGATTTAATGGTTCCATTGTATTATTTGACCATGACATTTTGGAGAAACATTCCCAGCTGTAATGTTGTGTATGGTAGTTCTCACTGGATGCTAGACTTTTCAAAACCACTATTCTTCTAATAAATTCTGTTGTGAAAAACTGTTTTAAAGGCTTGGTTTCTATTTCCTAAGATTTTAATCTTTTTTTAAAAAGGGGGATAAGAGTTAGAAATGTCCTGTATGAGAAACTGGTTATCAAAGTTAAATTTTTTATGATAAATTCTTTACAGAAGAATCCCTTAGATAACTGTAAGTTCCTACTACAAAATTGTGCTTGGTATTCAGATACAGCACTGCTGTGTAACTCAGTACTTCACTAAGTTGATACTCCCCTTGGGCCATTTTAATTTTCTTCATTAATTAATTTACTAAGTAGCTGAACAAAGCATTTTGATATTTTCATAACACCTTATTCTGGCTGGACTTAGTTTTCCATAATTCTCTTAGAGTAAAACTTTATGCTTGGATTGCTTGCCAAAAAAAAAAAAAAAAAAAGGATAATGATTTACTAATTTTTGTTTGCTCTTTTCTGAAGGCATTAAGTATAAAAGCAACATTGTCAGTCAGTTAAGATTATAATAGTAATTCTGATTCTAGAGAGGATAACTGACATTTCCTTTTACCAAGAAAAACAGAAAGAATAGTATAATGAACCATATATATTGTTTTTAGAAACTAGTTTTATAAAGTTCTATAAAGTAATTCCTGTTGTAAAGTGATTAGTAAAAGTTGAATTATAGTGATAAAAAGATTAAAAGTAATATAAGCACAATATTTCAAAAAGCTTTTTCAAACTATGTGATACAATTACACATAGACTGGTTGAAGTGATTTCTGATTATTCCTAAAGATATTTTATACTTAAAGTTGTTGCTGTTTTTGGTAATTGGTATAGCTTTGCTTTTAGTAAATTTTTTTCTTCTCAAACATACTGGTTATCTGGTTATTTCTGGCTTTTAGTCTGATCTTTATAAAATTTTTGTTGATACCACATGTTCACTAGTTGGCTTCAGTTGTCCCCCATACTCAGTTACATCACATGTTGTTAAAATGTTTTTCTGGAAACCTAATTATTATACATTTGTAAATTTTAAAGCTAAAACTACTTGTTTTTTTGTCATTATCCATTCTAAACTGGTGACCAGATCAGAGCAGTAGGCTTATAATCTCATAGATAAATTATAAGTGATCCTATCTCTAAATTGGGTATATAGTGGTATTTAGCTTGGAGTTGTTATGCTCCTATTAAAAGAAAGGGCTTCTTCCTTTTAAACCAGAAATTTCTTCTCTAATTCTGCTGATGCTTTGGAATTAATTCAGGGACCTCTATGCCTTATCAAGGTATGGGAATTGGCAAAATTGAGAAGGGAAATGGAGTTAAGTGAAATGGAATGGAAAAACAGTATAACTTTTTGTGAATTTCTCTTGTCAGGCACTTGTATTCAAATGTAAAGACATATACCCAAGTCGTATAATGCTAGATTTTGTAGTTGAAATGAGTTAACAATCCTTTTTTTAGAAAAATAGAAAGTATGTGATTAGTTAACAGTAGAAAACTATTTTTGTATTTTGAGTGTCCACTTTATCATTATTTGCTTCTAAAAGGTTTTTAAGCATTTTAACATAGTTTTATTTTTCATATTCAAGTTTAAAGTTGTGCTTTTTGTTGTTTCATGGGGGATATGGGGGTGTGAGTGTCACACTGTGTATTTATAATTGGAGTAGACAGGCTTGTCTGTCTTGGCAAAGAAATGTTTTCCAAATAAAACTTTTAACATGTTGATGAGTATATAGTAAACAGTTTAAGCTATGATTTAGTTACTCTTAAACTAGAATTTAGAAAATAAACAAAAGTATATCAATTCATAAGTATTAAACCCTGTGTAATGAGTCTGGAGATTTTACTTGACATGTAGGAGTAACTACTTTTTGGTGACTAGTAGTTTTAAAATGCTAATTCTTCCAACTTGATTTGATCCAGCAGTATGGATAAATGAAAGTGATTGATAATTTATCTTTCAGTTTGGTATACAGAAAGATCTCTTCAAAATTTCATCTGTAAAATGAAAACAGTGCATTGAATAACTTTGTGACCTCATTTCAACTCTGTATCTATTAAAAATGTGAGACAAATGCATAAAGTATATCTGTTCAAAAGTTTGGAAATGCAGTGGCCCTTTACTGAACAGTAGGAGTTGATATTAAACTTTAGGTCTTACCTTTGCATTCCAGCATTTAAAAAAAAAAAAGTTCTGGATGTCTTTAGATACCTTTTAAAAGAATTCCATTTCAAATTTTTATAGTGAACTTTGTATAAGTGATATGTTTGAAAAAAAAATTGGCTTAAGCAGTCACCTTTTATTCTGATTTAAGGCATATTACTTACAATTTCTGTTTCTGTTTTGCGCAGGCTTGCTCTACCTTAAATGTTAGCACAAAGGGTCCTGGGGGTTATCTAACATAATTACTATCAATCAGAATCAACTTTTTAAGAATTCTGATCACCGGGTCCTATACTAGATTCATTGAACAATTTCTACGAGTTAGGGTGAGACATCTTATATTTTTTCAAGAAGTGCCACAGGAGTTTTTGATGAATCTACTGATTAAACACTATTGCTCCCATTCTCGTCTTTAATTTTTCGGGTGAAAAACATGAAACTTTGGGAGTTTGAGGCTTGTCCTTCCTTATACAATGAGTTGCCTGTAATGCTCATGATACTAAGTCATCGCACTTGGCTTCATACCACTTTGGTGTTCTGACTCAACCTAGACTTAGAATGAAGGATTTTATGTACTAGTAGTTTTCTTTTAGATTCAGTTTTAATTAATTAAATTTCAACTAGTTTGACTCTTGGGTATATGTTCGTTACCTTTTGGAAAAAGAATATCAAAACATCTCTCAGATCATCAATAAGTATATTGATTATCTACTATGTCTACCATAAATTCTGTTACATTTTTACAAAGTGGGAATAAGACCATTTTTGGCCTCCTTGAATTTATAATTTAGTCAATTATATAAAACATAAGACATAGAGCTGTGTAATGCTACTTTATATTACAAAATCACTTCAAAAAAGTTAGATTTGATGCATACAAAACTTTAATGTTAAACAAAACTCAGTATTATAGTCTATTTCATTATTCGCAGTAGTTATGTACTATAACATCTCTGTGAACACTGAATTACTGAGTTCTGAACGTTGTTTGGGAGAAATTCAGGATTTCTCCAGGATTACATTCCTGCAAGCCTCTGGTCATAATATTTTCATCATTTCATCCACCAATCAATAAAGAGACCTTGTTTAATATATATTATTGATTCATTAATGGTGAACTCAACAGCCAGCAGCTCTAAAGCCTGACAAGCTTATCTATGACATATTTTCTCAGTAAAGTTCGTTATATCCTGGCCTTTTTGTGCTTAGGAACACTAGACAGCACCTCAGCACTAATGTTGGTGGCCAATTTAAGAAGTATAAAAATGCAAAAAAAAAAAAAAAAGGCCCTGTGCCACCAAAAAGATACTTGTTTACAATATGAGAGCTAAAATAAGGAAGTGGAGTGTTTGCCTTATTCAGCAAGCTGAGACATGTATCATGTGACTAATATTATTTGCTTTTCTGTGCATGGCCACAAAAGCACCGTAAGTATAGATTTTGAGGGTACAAATAAATTTTTATGAGTTGGCAAATTCACAAACGCTTGAGAATTATGAGAATTGACTATAACTGATGACTTTGGGAATGGCCTCATAAAGGAGGCAGACCTTGAAGAATGGATAAGGGTTAGAAAGGAGAAGATAGGAGAGAATATACCAAGTTTGAGAGACAATTTGATAGGTTTGGTTTAAATTCTACTTGGTGACTCTGTGTCCTTGGACAAGTTACTGATTCTATCTGAGCTTCAGTTTTCTTATCTGTAAAAGGGGATTTTTACAGTACCTAGATTAGAGATTTGCTGTGAGGCATAAATGAGATTCTGTATGTAAAGTATTTTGCACAGTACCAGGTTCTGGAAATGTCCAATAAATGAAAGTTAGGATTGAAAGCACCTGGCAGTAAGTTTTGTGTGAGGAATAGGGAGACAGGAAATTAGAGTAACAGTTTTGGAGGAAACAAAGTTAATAATGATTAGAACTTTGAAAGAGAGACAGATGTGTTGATTAGACTGAGGCACTGGGCAGCCAGTCTGGGCAGGACATAAAAATGATGGAAATAGGATTGAAACCTGAAATGCTGCTTTTCTGCATTTTTTGGTTCTTTTTCAGGGGAATATTATTGAACTATTAGTCATTCTTTGTTACTTTACAAAGATTAAAACGGCATAGTCTGGAAAGTAGAAGATATTTAAGATTTAAAATTATAATGTTACATATGTTCCCATTGTTTACAGAGTTTTTTTATTTTTTCATGGTTGAAATTTTACATGCTTTGATTTTTTTTCTTCGTGGTGCTAGTGTTTGGATAACAGAAAATTTAAGAGCTGAATTTGTGTGTGTGTGCATATGTATGTTTCATCATCAAAACTTTTGGTCTTTCAATGGAAGAGTATTTTAGAATTCTTCTGCTTAATCTGTGTAATTTTCGTTATAGTCTTATCAAGTGAGGGTTCTGTCCATTTCAGCCTATCAGATCAGGTCATCAGTAACACAGTTTAGAGATGTTCATTCTAAAATTCATTAAATTTACTTGAGATGTATTTGACAAGAAGGCCAGATCATGTGACTTTGACTAGGTAGAGGTGAATTAAGAAGAAAGTAACTAGCCGAGCAATTCTCATGAGGTGCTAGGGACTTCTTAGTGAGTCTGTGTTGACCACGTATTTCAAACTGGAGAACTTATTAGTGCAAATCAGTTGCAACCTAGTAGTATGTTGTAATTTCAGTGTAGTGGGCCCAACCAGCATTTAAAAAAGAAAGAAAATGAAATAGAATCAGAGTATGTAGTGTATAATAAGTATAAATACTGTTTCATTGAAACTTGTGTATCATATGCACATATACATATATACTGGGATATCTGTAATGGGTTATGTTGTAAATAAAAATTATTTCTTGTTCTAGATAATAGTCAAAAACCTAGCGGCTTTTGAAAGCCAGTATGAAACATACCTTTTCATTCTAATCATTTTGGTATCGTAGAAAGCACATTAGTAACCTCCTGTGTGCTTACAGTTAAGAGCCTATACACTTCATTTTGGACCTTCAAAATTTCCTTCTTTCTTTTTCTTTCTGAGTATATATCAAAATGTTTCCTCTGCCCTTTTGATGCCTTGAAAAGTGCCTTAGGAAAATAATTTTCACTGTATAGTAATTTATGGTTAGTCCATTCATCACTCACTGCCTGCAGTGAGGTGAGCCCCATGGTTTAGGCACTGAAGCTACCAGGATTAAAAAGAAAAAGTCCCTGATCTGAGGAGGTCACAGTTCACTGGAGAAGTGAGCCGCATCATGGAACATAAGTGCTATTTCATAAAAGAAACAAACCGTTGGAATAGAATAAGAAATATCTAATCCAACCCCTAGGGAGAAGGGGCTAAGGAGGAGCATGGGAGCATAAGCAGTAGGGAATTAACAAAGGAAGTTTTATGCAAAAAAGTGACAAGATTAGATTTGTACTTCAGGAAAATGACAGTTCTGAAATATGTGAAGCAGTCTAAAATGAGAAACTGGTGACAAGAATACTTACAATGTGGTATTTTTCAGGGCAAGTCAGTGCAGTTGAACTGAATAGTGTATTGAAAGCAGGGGGAGTGATGGAGCTAGCAATAAAGATTGAAAGAATATATAAATATCTTAATAGAATATCTAAACAAGATCTAATATCCAAATAATATGGCCCTAAATATGTATAAATAGAGAGTTATATTTTGTCTTCTAATATTACTGAGTAAACCTTGTATTCTTAGATGATTCTACGTGGTTCACCCTTCCACCAGTGGTTCTCTACCAGTAGCCTTAGGTGTTTCTAGAGAGTAGTGGGTTAGGGGATAGTTATAAGAGAGTATTAATTGCTGGATCACTCTGGAGAGAATGGTAGATATAAAAATATTTTACTTATCTCTATGCTTGATATTTTAAAAATTGTAGCTGTACCCCCTCTTTATCTCAGCCAACAACGTTCATGAGGTAAACAAATGAAAAATAATATTAAATCCTATGAAAAGCACCCTCAGTCCTTTTTTTAATGCTTGCATTTTACAGAGTAATCTGAGTCCCTTAAATAATTAGAGCTTTTATTTTAGAGTGCTCTTCTATCAGTTTTAAGTGACTTTACTATATGACAGTAAAAGTAAAATTTGCCGTTCTTAGGTATTATACCACAGACTTGTATTAAGGCTTCACAAAAGAGATGAGGAACCTAAAGAGAGACATGAGAAAAGTTAGGGTATGGAAGAGCCCATAAAAATCACAGAAAAAATAGACCCATTACAGAAAAAAAACATGCCTATGTAATAGGAATCTTTTCCTGAATCTGACTCTTCTCATTACTACCCCAGGGAAACTATGCTTGTTCTCTATTAGACTCCTCAGAAAAATGTTACTTTCTCCTCAGCTCCCTTTAAAGGAGTATTATAATGAAATGATTGTGATATGGAGCATTTGCTTTCACAGGGAATGAGTACCTTTGCATTCTGCTTACGCAGTGCTATTTTTCTAGACCATCATTACCCCATCATTTCCATAGGGAATTAAACAGCAGTTGCACCTAAAGAACAACATAGATTTTTAATCCCCCTACCAAACGAAATACAGAAACAAAAACAAAAATAGGCCAGTCTCATTGGCTTGTCATGAGCTCTAAGGTAATGGTTGCCTTCCAAAATGTCAATTATGCAAAAAACATCCAACTCTAACTTTAAGCTGGTTAAGTTTTCACTAACTTAGACTAGTGATGCTCTTTTTCACTTCAAATCAGCAGAGATCCGTCTTTGCAGAATTTCCATATTTTTGCCTAAAGTCTACTTCAAAGTTTTTTTTATTTTTTTTTTGCTTTGCAGTGGGAATCACATTTCATTCTTTTCCATATGAATATGCTGTTATCATAACACAATTTGTTGATTTTTTTTTGAGTACGTGGGCCAGGAACTGAACTCAAGTTTCTGCATGGTGGGAAAATGCTGCCACTTAACTTACCTGTGCACCCCCTCAAATGTTTTCTAAGCATTGTCAGTTATAATCCTCATTAGATTAGTAATTTAGGTTTGTGTTCTCACCAAATCAGTATTTAGCTCTATCACTTAAGGATATTTCTTCCCTAAGAACTATCTTCCAGGAGCTGTCAATTTTTTTAGGTTTAGGCCATCTAGTCCAAAATCCCATGTCTTTCACAGCCTCTGAACCATCCTTCCTCCTTCTTTAAAAAACTAACACCAAGATATATTTAGTCTTGCATAGTAGTCTTATCTGGGATGATAGATTTAGAAACCAAAAAAGCTTGATAGAAGATAAAAATTTTCAGAAATTATTAGTTTGGTCACAGTGCCTATTCTGGGGACCCTTACATCCCTGGAGAGGAGATGGAGGCATTGGACTGTTGTGCTTAATGGACCCTTGCTTTGACTTCCTGCTCACCAGGTAATTTTCTATTATATTTTGGTATCCTCTGTACATTTGCCTATCAGGTGAAAGTATATTAGAGTGAATATAAGACTCTTCTTGATAGTTATATTTCTTAATCTAATTTAATAAATTTGATGGCCTGGTTAAAGTTAAAAAAAAAAATAGCATGTATATTGAATACAATGCATAGCCCTAAACTGCTTTTTTTTAAAAGAAAATATTTTTATTGAGAAATCTTCACATACATATGCAATCAGTGGCTCACAATATCTTCATATAGTTGTGTATTCATCACCATGATCATTTTAGAACATTTATATCACTCCAGAAAAAGAAAAAACTCATCCCATACCCTTTCCTCCTCCCTCATTGACCCTCATTGGGTATTTCAATCTACCCAATTTTTTACCCTTTATCCCCCCCTATTATTTATTTATTGTCCTTATTTTCTTACTCATCTGTCCATACCATGGATAAAAGGAGCATCAGACACAGATTGTGTGTCTGGTTTCACAATCACACGGTCACATTGTAAAAGCTATGTAGTTACACAGTCAGTCGTTTTCAAGAATCAAGTCTACTGGACAGCTCAACAGTGTCAGGTGCTTCCCTCCAACTAAACTGCTTTTTGTATTGTATTTTAGGACATCTACTCTGAATAACAGTCTCTTATCAGGGGTAGTAAAGTGTGTAACGTGGAGAAGCTAGCAAACCAGAGCTTCCTGCCCATTAAGCTCCCTCTGAAATACCTTCACTCTCCCCCAACTCAGTTTCAATTCATGTTATGAACCTTTGTTCTGCCCTGGTTTAGTGAACTAGGTTAAGAACACAGTAAACTTAGAAAGCCATTACAAAGGGATTGCATGCCTTTTGTTTTAGATCAGTAGTTCTTAACTGTTTTTCCACTTGAGCACGTCTGAACAAAGTCATGTGCTGCCGTCAGCAAGGATGGCTCACTGTGAGGCAGGGACTATTACAGGGTAAAGAGATACATTGTGGACTTCACCCTCACATCCACCCCCGCCTACCCCACCCCACCCAACCCCACCCCATCCCCCATGATTCTGGTCTCTGAAAGGGATAATTTTCCTCAACCTCCAATCTTAAGAATCGCTTTCTTAGATGATTAGAATTTCTACTACCTGGAAATCAGGTGTTAAACCACCTGCGTTTTAGAACTCATTTTCTATTCTATGATTTTAGGAACTCTATTTCTCACTTTCCTGTTTCATCCTTGCCTATCCCTTTGCTGTTTTCTCTTAGTTCAGTTCCATGGACAGAAAACTTAGTCGTTTAATGATTTAGAGGTGCAACTTTTATGTAGCTTTCTAGAAAATGAAAAAAAAAAATCTCCATACCTCATATGTGCCTTCTTCTCTATATATACACAATTTTATCATAGCCCTTCAGATATCCAGGTATGGAGGATACACAGACCTGAAATAGCCGGAGGCAGGTGCATTTCCCAGTGTAGAGCAAAGGACTTGGGAACAGATTTATCCAGACCCTGGAATGTACTTTTATTTTCTGTGCCAGAAGTGAGGCGTTAGGTAACAGAATTTCAGATAATACTTGGCAAAAGAATACAGCTCTTAACTGCCTTGCAGGGAGACTAAGGATGTTTTGTTTTCTTGTATTTAAAGAAAAGAATCGAGCCAACTTAATTTACAGCCCTTAACTATAGTTTCCTCTGTCTTGAGTATTGATTGACCCGAGCTTTCTCTCCCCTTCTGTTTTCCTGGGATTTCCTGTTTTCTACTACTAAGATTAGCTCCCATCCAAACATTCATTATCTCTCTTGATCCTTTTTTCAGTCGAGAAGAATACGTTTTGATCTACAGTGGCATTGCATTTGCCCATCAAACAGTCTTACTGGTAGTTAGAAAGTAGGTATTAGAGAGAGTACCTGAATCCATCACTCTCAAAATCTAAATTCTTAAACTTGTCAGCTTCGCCTTTCTGCTACAGCTGTTCTCGTGTAATCTGTTTCTAACATAAGCATTGACCATTCACCATTTACACTGCAGGAATTTAAGTATTGCAGTGTTGACTAAGTAGGTGAGTCCACTTGTGTCTACCCTCTGATTTAGAAAAACATTATTGAGTAAATCATTAAAGATAAGGTTGTGAAACAACCCATCATTCTTAAACTGTGCTTTCAAAGTTTTTATGAATATTATCTTATCCTTTTACCACACCCTTAGGAATTAGGCATTGAGCTAGTGGTAGAAAGACAAAGTTAATTAACTGGTCAAGGTCAGGCAGGCCATATCTCATCTAGGAGATAAAATCAAAACTAATCCAGGTAGTTGGAAATCAGGTTTCCCTCTTTTCTTCTTCTGCCCTTTCTTCCATCCCTGTAGTCTTATTGCTCCTTAGGGTGGTGCTCAAGTAATGCCTGCTGATAAATAACTCACCTGACTGCTATAGAGCATTCTCTTGTCGATTGGAAGAAATGTGAGATCCAGCATGTGCTTTCAAAGTCAGTGATGAATTCCTGTTATTTTAAAGATCTTATTTAGTCAGATGTGAGGGACATAATATGATACAGACTGTAACTATTAAACCAAAACAGTCCTTTCCCTTAGATCAAATTGAGTAAATGGTCTGTAGGACAGAAAATTTATTTTCTTTGGTTTCCCTTCTTCCTGTCTGAGAGTATTCTAAATTAAAACAAATGCTATATTTAGATCCTGCTAGAGATCTAAGGCTATTGGAAAAATCAAATAGCTAGGTCAAAGGTAAAGACTAGTTGTTTAAAACTTAGGCAGAATTGGGTAACTGGCTAACACCATTTTTTTTGTTTTTATTTTTTAATATAGAAAAAGTAATAGAATTAAAGGAGTTGAGAATAACTTTTAAAATTAAATATTCAAATAATATGAAATAAAAATTTGTCTAAACTATTGAGGAAGAGTTTAGAGAAAAATCGGGGTAGGAAACTGGATAATTTAGAGGTGCAGCCAAAAGTGACTTTATTACTATAGTTGTAAAGTTAACTATTATAACAGGGCCATTTAGTGACATCTGAACAAAGGTTGGTATTAATCATATCCAAGTAAAGCTACTGGTAGGCTCCTGCCTGTGTGTCTACTTGCCTGTCAGACATCTCAGATTCAGAATCTTATTAACATCTCAACTTAATGCACAGAACTCATCAGATACGTACACAGCCCAGCAACCACTACCCTCAGGTTTGCTGCCAGTGTTCCTGTCTCAGTAAAAAGTTCTGCCAGGAAGAATACCCAGAAAGCATCCTTGATGCTTCACTTTATTTCCCTTCTTTTTTTTGCTAGAAAATAGTAAAACATGAAATGTGTTTCCTGCTCATACTCAGGTAGCTTACATCTGCTTGGGAAGCTAAAACAAAGACAAGACAAATTAGGTCAGTAAAATATTCTAATTACAGGACAAAGTCCCCACATAATTGCTCTATGAAATATACAGATGACTTTGGCTTAGGAATTCAAGAAAGGGAACAGTCACTGCAGGTGTGGATAATTGTGTTCTGACCAGTGACGAAACTGACAAGAGCACCCTGTTGTTTGTTCTCATGACCTGTGGTACACCAGTATGTCATCTCCAATCCTTTTTACCAGGAAAACACACACGTGCAAACAACCCTATTGTTTGTTGATATCATTTCCTCTCAAGCAAGGTTGCCATTTGCAGTTTTAATCTCTTCACCTCCTGGGTTTCCCCAAACCAGTACCCCTAATACCTCTGGAGTACGGTGTAACCTGTTAGCCTCTCTGATGCTCCTGCTTTTCAACATCCAAATGCTGTATTGCTTTGGTCCAGGTTGAAGTTCAGTGGGTCCTAACAGTGTCTCTGTAGTGTGCCTTAGTTTTGCAGATACCACCTCCCTTTGCCATGATGCTTTGAAATACATATGTATCTACCCATAACTGCCTCTTCTGTCCTTTGGGACTAGTTGAGTCTTTTTACCAGTCATTGATTCAAGGATGGTTGCATGGCCCTTTGGGAGACCTTATATTCATTTAAGCTGATTAAAATATCGAGGCTCTGTTAAATTAATGAAACATGGAACAGCAGCAGATCTACCTCACAACCATTAAGTAAGTAGATATCACTGTTGCCCAATTTAACTGTGGATTAATCATTAGTCAGTTTTTTATTCTTATGTGAGCATCGCTCTAGAAGAGCCTGTACTCTGTCCTCTTATTGGGTATATGCCTTGATTTTGTTCCTCTCCAGAATAATCCCAAGCACTAAAGCTTGTTTCCAAAACACAGCCACAAGCATGGGAACAGTATCTGGATTTTCTCGAAGGGTTTGGTAATGATTGTCCTTTTTGAATCATGGAGATTTGTAAAAACCCTTGTAAATATAAAATAAGATGCCATGCTGGGCGGGCCACGGTGGCTCAGTGGCAGAGTTCTCGCCTGCTATGCCGGAGACCCAGGTTCAATTCCCAGTACCTGCCCATGCCAAAAAAAAAAGATGCCATGCTATTTCTCTACATAATCTTACAAACCTTTGTCAACTCTACTTATTTGCAGTCACCCACCTCAGGAACACATCCATGAACCAGGAACTGAAAAATACACGCCCCTGAGCAACAGTTAGAAATCTGCATACTTGGCTAATAAAACTATTCCTCAAGCACTCCTTCAGAGCCTGTTTATTTTTACTTAATGTACCATTCTAGCACTTAGGATCTGATTTTGAAGCTAATGAGTAGAAGTACCTCTCAAGTACTGCTTCAGACTTAAAATAGGGCTACTAAAAACAGCTGTGTGTGTCTATTTGGAAGCCAATAAGACAAAGATTTTAGTAAACTACAGAATATCACTTTTTTTTAGGCAGTCGGATTTACTTAACTGAATAGACTCCAAAACTATCAATGTTTCAGTTTAATATAATAAATACGATAACCAAACTTCAATAATAGTGTACGTGGTAATGATCCTGAGTCATTAAGAAACAAAATTTGTGTTCAGAGGGCTTGTAAGTTTTTAAAAGCTTTCATCCAAAATGTTAAAATTTTGAAAATGCTTGGTACTTGATGGATAACTTAATTATATAGAAAATTCACTTTTTTAGGTTGTATGAAAACATTAATGTGCATTCCTGATAGCTCTGCATTTTTTTTATCGAAGCACATTTAATTTGATTAATTGACATTAATGATAACTGATATTTGTACAGACTTTGTAGGTTTTTCTTTGCAACAATCCTAAATTTTAGATGGGGCAGGTACTCTAAGACCCAAAATTGGCCTGCCTGCCTTGGATCACACAAATTGGTCAAGGTCCCACTACTAGTAAGTGGCAGAACTATTCTCCACCATCTCACATGTACTGTATCACCACACCACCTGATAGACATAACCACAAGGTACTTCCCAGAGGAGTCCTTCAACAGGGGCTTCCTCCTAAGTTCTCCATGGGTGGACGGACTGCCTTCCTCGTAATGCACTAGTCTCCCTAATCTGAGATTGCTAAAATGCCCCTCAGTTGCAGCCGTCTAGAAAGTCTGCAGCTGGGCGGGTTGTTTGTTGAGGTTCTGTACACATCTTGTTGCATCTTGAGAGTTGAAGACTCAACTCATCCAAGGCTATCACTGCTGTCTTCCATCTTCTGAAGGTAGGAGATGGTATTTACCATTCTGTTAAAGCAGGAGGAACTTCTTCCTATTGACCTTTTAGATGTTGCCTTTTAAACATTTTTACTGAAATATAGAATATACAAAAAAGTATACATATTGTAAGTGTTGTATGATACAATGAATTTTTTTCTAGTTGCTTTTGATCTTTTTTTTTCCCTTTGGTAGGTTTTAGCCCAGTTACTAGCATATACTTTAAAGGTACTATAACCATTCACCTGTTCCGATACTTCTGTGATCATATTTTTTCTTTGTTTATTCACAATTCAGTGATCAATAAGAGGATGGCAAATTTGAACTAGGCATTTTTTAAGATTTCTAGTCTTTCCAATCTGTTGTCTAATGGAGGCCCTTTCAGATTCCCATGGCACTGCTAAACAAGGCTGCTCTCTTGTAGATTCGACTAATTTGTTTTGTTTTGTATTTAGACATGTTTCACCAACTTTATTCACCACTTGGTCTTAAAAACCTACCTTATTCAGGGACAGAAAAACTAAAATTGTCTGAATATTTGCTAAGTTGTACTTTGTGCTTTATGTATGTTCACTAATGCAATCCTCCCAGTTATCCTTTCAGATATTGGTATTTATTCCCCACTTACAGATGAGAAAACCAAGGTTCAGAAAAGTTAATTAATTTGCCTAAAATCCTTTCGATAGTAAATGTCAAATCTGGAAGTGTAATCTAGGTTTTTCATATTCCACAACCCGTATTCTTTCCTCTGTCACCACAGAGACCAGCGAGTAGGGGAGAGGGAGTACTAAGCAGTCTGTCTAGGGCAAGTCTTCCTTTAAAGGTACCTCATGACTGGGAGATAAAAGCCAAAGATTGGGGAAAAAACAAAATAGAAAGAATTAGCTGGGAGATAAATATCAAACAACATCTATTCAACATACATTATTAAGCTGCCCTTCGTGCCCTGCTGTATTTTGTATAGAGCCAGATAATGTCTCTTGAGGAATGACAAAAAAGAGAAGGAGAAGTATAACCCAGAAAATTGGAACATTCCAGCTGTATGGGCTCAGTAAAAGGTAGACATCCAGAAGCACAAAACAGCTTGTGAAAACATTTGGCTATCAAAGCAGGTTGCTGTTAGCCTGTCTTGAATCTAATATCATCCTTTTCCACCACCTTCACTGTCCAGGTTGAGCTCTTTACAGTTGGTGGATGATTGTAGGAATTTTATTGAAGATCTAGGAGGATGTAGTGAGTTGGGCTTGAGTGAAGACAATATTACCACTACCTTGCATTGACAGAACTTTATGGTTTATAATGTGATTTTATCTTTTTCCCACCTAAAGGCTAGGATCAGGAATTTAACTTGTCATTCCACTTTTCAATTACTGCTCTCTATTTGTCCATGCTTCAAGAAAAGGATAGAAGGATTCCTGCACCATTGTTGGCAGTATTATAAAGTCCAGCTGGTCATATTGAGAAACCATGTTAAAACTATAAATTCTCTTTTAAGTACTTCTAAACTGGGATTTGTCATATATTGTGTGTCTGAATTTTTGTCAGTGTTGTGAACGTAAAAACAAGTGATTGTTGAATAGGAACATTCAAGCCTAAAACAAAAGTATTTGTTGATCAACCAGAGTTAATAGTGTAGCCAAAATTAACATTGAAAAAATATATTTTTAATGATTTTTCTTTTCTATAAGATAAAGATTATTTTTGAATGGCTATTTACAAATATGAAGGATATTGTCACTAAAAATTAAGAATATAACTAGACAGGCCTTGTAATTTAAATAAATGCTTCTTATTTATTGAATCAGTTTATTGGCTCTGTGGGCAGACTTAGAAGCAGTTTTGACCAAAGTACCCACTCTCTTTATAATATGAATAATAACACCTGGTAGTTTTCATAATGTAAAATTGTGTTTTTTGGAAAAAGACCATACTAATCATTTCTTCTCTTTGTCTGTCTAGTGAGAATTCAACAGAGGCAATAGCAGTAGAGTCTAACAATCAGTCGAAGTCCCCATTGGAGAAGTTTATGGTCAAATTGTGTACTCATCATCAGAAGCAATTCATCCGTGTTCTAAACGACCTGTACACTGAAGCTCAGCCCGACACCAAGGACCTGCAGCCTTCTGATTCAGGAGCAATGGATGCATCCACCTGCAGTGTTAGCTGTGCCCGGCTAAGCACCAAACATAAGGAAAAAGAAGTTGTATGTCTCGAAATGAAGTCTCCTACTTCTGTAGATTTGTTTATAGACCCATCGGGCTCTCACAGCTCTCTACATTTGACAGAACAGACCCTGCCTCCTCCTGAAACCAACTCTGTAGATGGAAGAGGTAATGTCTTGACTATTGCTCAGAAACATTCTTCTGAACTGTCAACCACTAAACCTAATTCTGTTAGTTCAACGAATAGTCCCACTCTGGGATACCTCACTGCATCTAATTCTTCCTCATTAAACTTCCACCACATCTCTAAAAGCTTGGAGGAGCAAACCACTGAACAGGAAAAAGACACAAATGTGAGGATATGTGAGGATAATAAAGACCATATGCAGAGCCCAGCTTTAGTAGAAAGTCTAATTGCAGTAAAAGTAACAGCTGAGAATAGTGAGGAGGGCACCAGCTGTATTGTTTCTCAAATAAATTCATTCAAAGCTTTATCAGAAGAGGCTTGGGACTCAGGGTTTGTAGGGAACTCAACTAGAACTGCTGATAAAGAAAATTCTTTACAGTGTAGCTCAAAAACACCTTTGTGTCACGATTTAGAGGCAGATGAACGAGATGCAAGGCCAAAGCAAGAGAACCATCTTCATTCACTAGGAAGAAATAAGATGGGTTACCATTTACATCCCAGTGATAAAGACCAGTTTGATCATTCCAAAGATGGTTGGTTAGTCCCCAGTCCCATGTCAGCTGTACACAAAACATCTAATGGACATTCACGAACCAAGATGTTATCAAACTCCATTAAGACTGCTCGGAAAAGTAAAAGGGCATCAGGGTTGAGAATAAATGATTATGATAACCAGTGTGATGTAGTTTATATCAGTCAACCAATAACAGAATGCCAGTTTGAGAATCAAAGATCGATATTATCTTCTCGGAAAACAGCCAGAAAGAGTACTCGAGGATACTTTTTCAATGGTGACTGTTGTGAGCTTCCAACTGTACGCACCCTGGCCAGAAGTGTATACTCCCAGGAAAAAGCAAGCTGCTCAGCACCGGCATCAGAGGCAGTCATTACTCCCAAGCAGACCCCTACTATTTCAGCCTCTAGACCTACAGTAGATGTGCAGCTTCCTAGAGAAGACGACCCTGAAGAATGTAGGAAGGAAATAACCACCTTCAAGGAAGGAAGCAATGACGCTTCATCTGAAAAAGAATCTCAAGAGCCCAAGGCTTGCCCCATGATGAATGAACCAAATCAGAGCAGGTCCCCCAGGTCAGGGGAAACCACAGCCTCCAGCCTGGGGTGGCCTCTGCCTGCTCATCTCCCTGAAAAGGACATGCCAGAAGATAGCTCCATGGTCTCAGCTTCCACAGCAACTATACTGTCTTCCTGTGAGCAAGACCAACAACCAGTTGAACTGCTAGATACAGAGGAGAAGAGTGTTCCCCAAGACTATATCCTGGGTCCCTCTACTGAAAGAATTTCTGAGAGAGGCAGTAAAGATGTTTTTAGGCCTCATTCTTCTCCTGAAACAGTTAATAGAGAGGAAAGCCCTCTGTGCTCAGAAAATCCAAGTCCCCCAGTGGGCCTGGAGCTTCCCATGAGTCTGGAAAGGGCTGAGGATGACCAAAGTATTAGTACTGAGGCCAAGACTGAAGTCTCTCTGGAGCTAGATACAGGCTCACCATTAAGGGAAGGCAACCTTTTTACTAATGAAAATCCCGGTGAAATTAAGGAAAGTGAGGCAACAGGTGATATAGGGAAATTAGAGGGAGAGAACAATGATGTAAAACCTTCTTCAGAAAAAGATATGTGTGATCAAAACATTGAATCTCCTGAAGAGAATCTGGAGAAGAAGAAAAAAAGTAAAAAATTCCCTGAGGCATCAGATAGGTGCCTAAGAAGTCAACTTTCAGATCCATCTTCTGCTGATAGGTACCTAAGAAACCAAATTTTAGATTCTTCTGTTTGTTCTGAGACCAAGGTCTCTAAAAATGCTGATGCAAAACATTCTGAAAAAGAAGGGTACCTTGGTGGGATAGCACCTGAGAACTTTTCAAGTGAAAGTTTCCATGCAGAAGCTCTAGACGACACTGAAAACCCAAATGTCGATGCAAATCCCTCTGAGAAAGATTCTGAGCAGGAGGCTGAAGGAGATGGGGTCATCACCAGGCAGACTTGTAAAAACATGCTGGCAAAAGAAGTCAAGGGGAAAGAAGGAGAGATTTTCCCCAGCAATAATCCTGTAACTGCAGTTGGCCAGCCCCCCATTGGAGAAAGACTGGAAATTTGTGTTCAGTCTAAATTAGGTATGAAAAATGCTCCTATCCCCTCAGAAAGTATTCCTGGTAAGAGAGACCCAGAACAATCAAAAGAGAAGCCAGGTCATATTTCTGCACAGTATGTGGAGGATGTTGTACATGAGGTAGGCAGTGAAAACACCCTGCCTGAAGATAATGATAATGAGCCACCATCAACCTCACTTGAATTTTCAAGTAGTGGAACTAGTGATGCTGCTGGACCGCAGAAATTGATACCAAGGCCTAAAAGGTTAACTTCTTCAACCTACAACCTAAGACATGCTCATTGCCTGGACTCCTTGGATACTTCAAAACTGACTTCAGAAAAGGGAGCTGCACAAGTAGACCCAATTCCAAAAGAAAATGAAGCTTCAGAGAATAGAGATCCTTTAGATGAGAATGATATGAACATGGTGGTAGATGACCAACCAAAGTTTGTGGAATGGTGTGCTGAGGAGGAGAACCAAGAGCTTATTGCCAACTTTAATGCTCAATACATGAAAGTCCAGAAAGGCTGGATCCAGTTGGAGAAGGAAGTACAGCCAACACCAAGAGCAAGGAACAAGTCAGATAAACTAAAGGAAATTTGGAAAAGCAAGAAAAGGTCTCGAAAATGCAGAGGTTCGTTGGAGGTTCAAAAGTTTTCCCCTGTTCAGATGCTGTTTATGACAAGTTTTAAATTATCTAATGTTTGTAAATGGTTCTTAGAGACAACTGAAACACGGTCTCTTGTCATTGTGAAAAAGCTCAATACTCGTCTTCCGGGAGATATCCCCCCTGTCAAGCATCCTCTTCAGAAATACTCTCCTTCCAGTCTGTATCCCAGTTCACTACAGGCTGAACGCTTGAAAAAACACTTAAAGAAATTTCCTGGAGCTACTCCTGTTAGGAACAATTGGAAAACACAGAAGCTTTGGGCTAAATTTCGAGAGAATCCTGACCAAGTAGAACCAGAGGATGGCAGTGATGTCAGCCTTAGCCCAAACTCTGAAGAGAGCATAGAGGAAGTCAAGGAAGACAGAAATAGCCATCCTCCCACAAACTTGCCTACTCCCGCCAGTACCCGGATCCTTAGAAAATATTCCAATATTCGAGGAAAGCTCAGAGCCCAACAGCGTTTGATCAAGAATGAGAAAGCGGAAAGCCCGTTTGGTCTGGCAGTGGAAAGCAGACAGAGTCGTAAGAGTGTGTGCATCAACCCTCTGATGTCTCCCAAGCTTGCCCTGCGGGTGGGTACAGATGGATTTCCTGTTAAGCCCAAGAATACTGAGGGAATGAAGGGAAAGAAAGTGAAGCAGGTATCTGAAATCTTGCCTAAAGCAGAAGTTCAAAATAAACGAAAGAAAACAGAAAGCAGCAGCACTCAGGACAGGTCTTTTCTCTCTAGTAAGGACAAGGGGCTGGTGGTGAAAGCCAGCAAAGAAAAACATTTTGGTGGATCCACCAAAACCCCTGCTGCCAAGAAGCCAGCTGCAAGGGACAAAATTAGCCAGCTGCCCAAAAAGATTTCTTTGAAAGAGAACAAAATGAAAATCCCTAAAAAGTCCCCTGGGAAGAGCTGCCCTCCCTCCAGGAAAGAAAAAGAGAATGCAAACAAAAAACCTACCCAGCCAACCACCTCAGAAACACTGACTAAACCTGCAAAGCAAAAGGGGGCAGGTGAATCCTCTTCAAGGCCACAGAAAGCCACAAATAGGAAGCAGATCAGTGGAAAGACTCGCTCCAGACCCTTGACAAAAAGCCAAGTGAACAGTGCAGCCCAGAGAAAGCGAAAGCTGAAGGCAAAGCTAGACTCTTCCCACAGCAAACGAAGACGGCTGGATGCAAAGTGATTTGAAAGATGGTAACCAAGAGTAAAACTGTTTTATAGAAGTAACCCTTTATTTTGCATTAACTAAATCTGCTTTTATAAGCTTATCAAGCCTTTCAAATCTGCGGTTAATGGAGAACACCACAATTTGAGGTGTCAGAAAACATCTCAGATAGAGAAGGGAACTTGCAGAGTCTTTCTCTGAGGCCGAGTAAGGGAAGTTATATATTATATTCTGGTTGTTCCTTGGGTTTTAAACTTGGAACGAAGCAGTTTTGGTTTTTAAAAGTACAGTGCCTTATTTATCCTTTTTGTTTTTAAATTTACAAAAGCTAAAAAGCTGATCTATGTGATTAAAGGCTTGTATTTTATACTTGATGCACAAGCACTTGTACTGTAGCCGAGAAGACCACCATCATGCACATAAAAGTAGCTTTTCAGCAGCCACCCTGCAGCATCTCTATATGAACGATGCTACTCTTTGCAAACCCCAACAGTGAACTTCCCTCTCTGTCCTATTTGTTTGTTTAAGTGATATTTGAAAGCTAAACCAAATCATTTTTATGGCATGTGGAGAAAGCTGAGGGAAATTTAGAGTTATTATGAAAGATTAGTATTTGTTGCCCCTTTTTAAAAAATCTTATTGATTGTTCGTCACTCCTCTCACCTTTGACCTTTTGAAATTTGAGAACATGTATTCTAAAGTATTTGCCCATGGGACAACACGTGCGTCACCAGGTGTTAATATTTGCTTATAACCTTTAAATATTATTTGCGTCCCCAGACTATATTTCTCATTTTTGGCGTCCTTTTCAAATTTTGGCCTTTCAAGCTCCCTAGCATTCTAACCAAGTTATCATTCTACTTCGGAAGAAAATTGCAGGATTTCTTTTTCATCTTGTAGCTGTAATTTAACAATTATGATGAGAGTGACTGTTCTCATTTTCTTTCAGAGTACTTCCATAGTCAAAGAAGCCAAAATGTTATTTCCAGTAATAGAAAGGTTTGAGTGTGCATGTGCATTGGGGTGCATTTGCATGTGGTTATCAGTGACAAATATTTCCCCATCCCACTTTTACTGGAAAATCTTTCTTTCCCATACAGTGTGCAAGGGTGCTCATGAGCTGGATAATTAGCAAAGGCCAGATGGTTTAGTATGGCCCATGTCTCTATGAACATCCCCATTACTACTTTGGTACCAGAACCAGAAAGATCTAAACAGTACAGAGTTAGGTAAAGGTCAAGGCAACCTTGCAGTTTGAGGAAAGAGCTCCCAACATCTCATTTAGAATCCACACAAGACCCTCCATTCAGAGCTGATGTTCAGGTGATATGCTCCAATGTGGGTGTATTTTTTAAGAGGGGGTGTCCATTTTGATTGGTTAGCACCATACTGGTTCCTGCCCGCTTCATGTCAGGCTCTGATCCAGGGTTCAGAAGTAAGAGCTGTAATATTTGTAAACAATTTTGTTTTCCTTTCCCAAGTAAATCCTAAGCTCACTGGCTTTAATTCGGTGCCTGTAACATGACTTGTTATAACGCAGCGTGTACTCAACATTCCCATTGGGCTGTTCCAGAAAAAGGCTTGGTTGTTAAGCTTCGACCAGCTTTTGTAAAGTGCTCTGTCACCAAAATATGCTTGTGTGGACAGCTGCTGCTCTGTCCATTTTATTATAAATTTTTTATTTTAGGTTTTTCAGATCTTTTTAGATAAACCCAGATGGAGTTTTTCTTTTATTGCATTAGTTTATTCAAATCATGATATAACAGGTCTTCTACCCATTATGTTAAGGGTTTGCTGTATATAATGAAAACTTCTGATGTTTGAATATAACTGGAGAAAAGCATTTGATTGATGGAAAATTGAGAATTATCTTGAATTCTAGAGATAGTGAAGCTTACATGTGGACATTTATAAACAAAGCCCTGATTTTTTTTTATGTTTCCTCTATCTCATGAGTTTCTTTTTCTTTTTAATATCTTTTACTTTAGCCATGCAAAAGCTACCTATATTAATGAAACTGCTGAGTGTGTATGTTGGCAACCCTTTCTCAGCATTAAGTTGCACAGAAGCATTAATATGTCTCAAGTGGGTTCATTTAATCTAAAAATATATGGTTTTAAAGTTTAAAAAAATTCTTTTCATATAGTTGTCACTGGATGTTGTTTTTGTGGTGACTTACACAGCTGATGTTTACCAGTGTCAGGTGTGCTGATTTCTGTAACTAAGGTTGAGGAGCCCTCTTGTTTGGGTGCTTGGATTAGATGAAGGAGAGGTGTGAAGCAGTAAATGGGTGGAACTTTTCCAGTTCCAGGTTTCTAATTCATTCCACTACTTTTTCTAAGTTCATTTCATTTTTTTTTTCCAAATTGAGGAACATTTTATAGAATAACTGGTCTCTATTCTTCAAAAATGTCAATATCATGAAAGACAAAAAAAGAAAAAAAGCTGAGGAACTATTCCAGATTAAAAGAGACTAAAGAGATATGACTAAATGCAACTGCATGATCCTGAGTTCATTTCATTTTTAAAAGCTTACTTAAAGATAACAAGTCTTTCCCATTCTAGGCTGCATTTAAGAACGGTGTCGTGTGTATATTTATTTTATACATCATACAATTCAATGGGTCATCTTTAAAATCAACTTATATGTTAATGACTACATTTAAATAGACTGGGATTCTACATGATTAAGACACTGAAAATTTAGAATTGTTTTTATATCATTTTTGCTAATTCAGTTTATTTTGCTAATAGAAGAAAGAGAAAAAAAGAAAGAAAAACTTAAGGCCTGTTCTGGATGGCCCTTTTATACCTAAAGCAGCAGATGCTGACAGATCTTTCTCCCAGACACCTCCAGGCCCAGGCTTGGTGTTGACTCAACTCTCCCCTTCTTTTCTCTCCCTTGCAGAAACCTTCTTATAGCCATCTTCATAGTATGGCTTGCCAATAGACACAAAGGAAATCTCTCCCTCACTTCAAATTCCAGGTCAGAAAAGAATTCTGCTCCCAGGTCTATACACTGTGAACTGACTGTCCCAGTGTTAGAGCTGAAGTTGATGGCCAGACTGGTCTCCCTTCCGAGCTTCTGGTAGACACCTGAGGAGCAATCACTAAAGCCCTGCCGTTGCTCCCCCAGAGCTGGATCCTCTTCAGAAGACCCATTTTCTATCCTATAAAGTTCCCTGGCAATGAAGGACAATAGGAAGACTGCTCCCTCAGTCTGGGGTTCAGGGCCTGACAACTAGCACTTTCTTGGACATGTAGCAATCTTCTGCTCTTGAGGCTTCCTACATAGGAGTGTTATTAGTGTCTGTTGATCAGCAGTCACTGGTCCTTTGAGCTCCTTGGCTAGCTATTGTGTCTGTATTTCATTAAAGACTTCTACACAAGCCTTATCTACAAACAAAAAACTTAGGCCAAGGGTTTCTTACTTCATTATCCACAGAATAGTATGGATAGAAGAGGCGCAACTCAGTCCTCCCTTTACCTATGTGGTGCTTTCTAATGGGAACCTCACCCACTCCCTAGGCGAATTATTCACTGTTCCAGTAGGTCATCAGTAAAAGGCATCCCTTCAAGTTACTTTGAATTGATGTTCGACCTCTTTCCTGCCTTGTGATGGATTTCGTGCTGAGGGCTGAAGCTGTCACTCTCATTTATGGACAACGTTCCTATTGATGAGTGGACCTAAGAGCAAAGGAGAGCATTCCACGTGACACAAGCAAACAATGCTGTAGTGGCATCATAAGCAAATCTGATGTCTTCATAAAACATCTGGGACTGGGCTGGCTAGGTCCTTGGGAAAATCCCAAGGTGCTGGCCAGTAGCCCAGGTTGCCACACCTGCTGCTTTTGGTTTTAGGTCATCTTAGAATGATCTATTAGAGTCTTCAAACTGTGGGCTTAGATGCTTGTTTCTGTAAATAAAATTTTATTGGGACATAGCCACACCCATTCGTTCACATTCTATCTATAGGGCTGCTTTTGAATTACAGCAGCAGAGTCGTGTAGTTGCAATAGAGACCACATGTCCCACAAAACCTAAAATATTTACTATCTGGACCTTTAAGAAAAAATTTGTTTACCCCCTGCTTGAGAAAATAATTCTATTTCAGTAAAAAAAATCTTCTCTGATTTATCTTCTCTTTATCTTCTGCTTCTTTTCCTCTCTGTCCTTGTCTTTCCTTCTCCTTCCTTCTTATCTCAGTTTTGTTCCTTCTTTACATTTCTTTATTTTTCCTTGCTACAAAGGAGGCATGTTATATTGATATAGCATATGCAACTACCTTACTGTCCCATTTTCCTTCTTAAAACCAGCTATCACAGTAGCCAGAATGAGACTACCTTTAGCCTGTCGAGCCAGAACCCATAAACATGAGAATTAGGGTTCTGAAATTATGTGGCCTACCATCTCATTACACTCTCATATCTACCACATAGCTCATTCTTGCTTCACTTCTTGTTTATTACTAAAGGGAGTCAAGATTTTGTTTCTTTTAAAATTAGTTCAGTCTGCTTTAGTTGGGCTTTTACTATGCTGGCCCTCAAATTTAGATATGGAAAAAGTTTTCACAGAGTAGAACCAAAGTCAGATCACATACCCAAGGCCTTGGTTATTCTTATATAATATTTTGGCCAGCTTCTAGGAAATAAAAATGTTTTGGCACTGATTTTTTTTCAATCACATACTCTCAAAATAATTTTGTTAAAAGTAAGTAAAAAAATGGAACATAGAGGACTGAAGTGCTTTGAAAAAGAATAATAGAAAATTGGAGCAGATTATAACCTGAGCATGACTGAAAAGTTAGGGATTATGTTTAGATCACATCCAATCAGCTACCAAGGTCTTAGTCGTCCCCCTCTCCCAAAATTCAAGGTTAAGTTTCTGTACTGCTTTTCAAAATCAAGTTGTATATGTAATGTCAGTGAAAGCATTTTTGTCAGTGGCCCTAAAGTAGGGACTGTCTGAATTATTTTGAAACAGATCTTAGCTAATAATTTTGTGTCTTATTATGACAATATACACTGAAATACTGGGGCGAAAAAGTTTAAATATTAAATCATATATATGATTATCCCTTTAGCAAGGCAGTTCACTCATCCGAGCCGTACTCTTCCCCATGCTTGCTTCCATATCCTTTTCAGGTATAAAAAGAAAAAAGAGAGAGAGAAAAGATTGTTATATTTAAAACAAGCAGAATTGTAGGAATCCTTTTGAAGCAGCCTTCAATGTAATTCATCCCTTAAAACATCAGAACAGATTCCTATATTCTACAGTGGACTGACTGGAAGACTTGAGTTTGCTTAAAAGCTTAATAAGCAAATTCAGACAGACACTCAGAGGTCTCTGATCTGCTCCCATCGAGGCTCTTCTGTGCTGAACTGCCTGGCGCCATTTCATTTAACAAGGGGTGGTCAGTAGGCAACCTACCTGAAAGTGTAGACAGCCCATTTTGAAAAAAGAACCAGGTGCAAGAATTTTATAAAATGCCAGCAGTCTGAAGAACAGATTTTTACCTTTTTTTTGGAAGGGTTATGTAAAAAAAAAAAAAAAAAAGTGGCAGAAAGCATGTGGTCCACATAGCCCAAAATATTATCTAGCCATTTACAAGGTTTGCTGACCCTTGCTGTGTCATTCCAGATAAAATTGTTGAACAAGTTTGCAAATTTATTTTTTCATGTAGTTCATCACTACATTTCCTTACTTTTAGAATTGATGGTATCTTGTCTATTCATCTCATTATACAGCTGCTGTTGCACATTTTTCCTGAATGATCCTTATGTATTAGGAAAAAAGGAACTGAAATATCCCCCTTTGTTGACTGAATATTTGTTGATGAATTGTGGACATAGGATCATATCTACTAGGGTATGAGGTTCAAACTAAAAGTGTGAAGTCTTTTAAACCAAAAAGTACAGTCTTCCTCATTGTTAAGGATCAGAATGAACTTGACTCTGGGTGGAGAGAGATTCCACTACAGCAGGTACTCAACACAAAACATTTACTGACAAACTTCCAGTATAGAATAGTGCCTTTTCCCAGCAAGCACAGAGCATGTGTCCTCCATTTCTTTTTCTGATCTAGTATATTTGCAAGTTCATCACTCCCCAAGCTTTTGTCACTACTTGAGAACATAAATGGCTGGTCTTTGCCTGCTGAACCTAGAATCTAGACCACATATTCTTAGCTCTCTTAAAAATACCAGCATGTCAAAGGCACTTTGTCAGCACACCAGCAGCTTTAGACAAGAAAGTCAGCACCCTTTGGCCTGGCAAGTGAAACTGGACTCTGGTCAGGCCAGACTCACCTCCTCATTTTGAGGAGTTGCCCTTGGCACCTTGTTCTTCCTCTTTCCTTACTCATCTGCTCATGCCACCAGACCCTTTCCAGGAGCTGTCTTCTCTGAGGCACGTTCCCACTCTCCAGTGCTTCACTGAACACATGCATGTCATATTAGAAACATTGCTCAGATTAGAAGCTTTTTTCTTCTATTATTTAGATGTTGGGTCCAAATGCTGATCAGTGTGTTATCTTTTTTTAAGACCCCAATTATTTTCAATAATCTACACCTGATGTTGTCTCATAGATAAAACTAGTATTTGCGAGCTAGTTTTTGGAAAAGATGCTATACAAACAAGATTTGCATTATTTTGTATATTTATACCACAGGTAAGGATTACTTTTGGAGCCACTATATCCTAAGATACTCAGTTTCACCAGTGGTTTCCATACTCTTAATAGTTCTAGGAGACTGTGTTAGTGATCATGGTTTCAACTACATAAATACAGAATATATATTTATATGTAACACTGTGGAGTTTTTTTTCACTGTGTAAATAGTGGTATTTTGCTGTTCAAATGCTTCTATAGAAAGTATTTATTTTAACAAAAAATTAACTTTCAAAAGGGCTTTCTAAAAAAAGTGTTCTTTCCAACTACCCATTCTCCCGAATTACCAGGCTCAGCCATTGAACCCCCATACAATTCAGTGAACAAAGAAGGGTGAAATCTTCCACTGTCACCCCATCTAAGTACAAAGGGGAATTCCACAGGGGTTTGTGGTCTCTGCCAGGCATGGCATCAGGGCTTGCCTCAGCAGCCTACGTCTTGCATACACGGTTGATATATTCAAGTGTACGCTTAAAACAGCCTAAGCAGGGAAGTAAGCCTTAGTTGTAGCTAACCCCCATGAATATCCAAACCCACACCTATGGGATATGGAGAAACCACTGGTTGCTTAAAGAAATCAAGATGTGTTCCTAGTGTCTGTCTCTCTGTCTCCCCCACCCCCATCCATTGTTGTCTGTGACAGACTCTTATATCCACACTCTCATTAACAGTGGGAGATAGCATGCTACCTTCTGAATTTTGACAATACTCAAGAGCATCTCAGCTCTCCTCTTCCTCCTTCCTGTCTCAGCAAGTATCTGTGCAGCTGGGGGCCAGATCATCTGTTCTAAGATGTGTTCAGCTTTACTTCTCAGGAGTCCTGGTCTGCATTTCAGAGCACCCCTAGGTGTAACGGACCCAGTGCTTTAGGATCATGTTCTTCCCACGCCTCGATCCTGGGCTCCCCCGTTTGAATCATGATCTCATTCTGCCCAGTGGCCGGATTGAAAACAGCAATTCCAGGGCTGCAGGAGCTTTAGGACTGTGGGCACACAGGGATTTTTGTCATCTGTTTAAACCATAACCTGCATATTTCCTCATGGCCTCCCTTTGTCTTTTCTAAACAAATGAGGAGGATGGTTGAACAGTAATGCTGGAGAATGTTTTTTCTAAGATACTTTTTGTAAGCAAATCTGATTTTAAGATGAAATGTGAATGGGTAACTAGGTGTCAGGGAATTTAGCACTGAACTAGACAGTCAAAACTTTTTTAAACTTTGCAGAAAGAAATAAATTTTGCTCTCTAAATGTTCACAAGAAGTAATGTTGTAAATAGTTTTTTAAAAATATTTATTACATGTGCTGTATACAGATTCATGTTCTAAGTGATGCTGGTTTGCATTGTAGTATTGTAGGGGAATATACTTTGAGCAGTGGTCTTGCTTTTCATAACACAGTTCACACATGGAGAAAGAACAAAAACCAGCAGGTTGAGAGCTGTTTGGGATGTTTGATCTGTAATATTACATCAAATCCAAGTTTTAACTGTCCCCTCTTCTCATCTGGTTATGTTATATATTACACACACACACACACATATGAAAAACTAGTCAATGGTTAGTTCCCAGATCTGCAGAGCAGATTTCCAGGTGTTCTTTCTGATGTGTTGCCTATAAGCAATAAGATCCTAGGTAATAACATTTATTCTGGGGTCCACATTGGCCCTTGTCTCAGAGAATAGGGTGGGGGTGGAACAGCTCTTGCTTAAGACCTCTTGCCTTTCCAGAGAGGTTGCTGTACTTGAATTTTTACTTCTGTTTGTCTGCACCCTCCTTCAGGTCATAAAAATATTTCGGTGGATGAGAAACATGCCAGTACCAGATGCATAAAAAATTGGGCATATCCATTGAAAAATTAGCGACTTTTCATAATTGTGTAGGGTTTCCAAAATCTAGTTGAGGCAAAGCTCTGTCGGCTATAGAGTAAATTTGTGAGCTTTTTTCATTAGAAATTTAACTGGACAATTAAATGTCCTTTAGCTATGTCTGACCTACCCTTAAAAACAATCCCATTTCCTATAAGCCTCCTTGGTGCCTGGGTTTGAAATGTCTAAGCCTTCTGTGTCTGGGGTTAAACCATCTAGGTCAATATATAGGGGGCTGTCATTCTTCCATATCTCCCAGCAAATCTAATTCAACATGTTCCCAAGCAGTTTAGCAGCCTCTCCTTGTAACTGTCCTAAACTTTGTGAAAAATAAATACCCCACAGCCAGATAACCTTAGAAGTAATGTAGTTTTTTAGGCTTTTGGAATATGTCTTCTCTTCATATTTATGATGGTGTTTGGAATTTTTCACTAGTGTTTTTTAGATTGAAGTGGGTGCGTTAGGATAAAACTTTTCCTTTGCTAAGCCCAAAAGCAAGCAAGAGGAAAGAAATTGACCTATATTGTATCATTGGGGAGGTGACTACTTTTTGTGGTAGTTGTGTGTGTGTGTTGGGGTGGGGGGGGACTGCTTTGTAGATTACATGGGGTAAAATAGAATTCTGCCCTGAGGCTTCCCAAGATTTATTACATTGTAATAAATAATCCCCTTTATTAGCCTCACTTAATCTCAATAGAAGCCTGCTGTTTACCCTCAGGGAACAAGTAGTTTTCAAAATTGAGCTCCTCCAAGGTCATTGGCCAATGCTGGGATGCTGGCATTGGTTGTTTTTGTGAACTCATGGCATTATTTCCCATATGTATTATGATATTAAGAAATTCAACCCCCACCTGTATGTAAAGCACAGCCCAAGGTCCTAATTTAGGCTAGAGTTAATGCCTTTGAGGGGCCAGGGGGCCTTAGGAGGCCCTTGCAATTTCACTGAAGCTCAGGTGTCGTGTTGGATTTTTATTCTTTTTAGGCCAGGACCCTTCAGAATGAGTTTAGGACAGGGGCTGCTTCAGCGGTGGATTCAGGGAGCTCTAATATGAATCTCTACCGTTCCTGTAAAGGTCTTTTTGGTTCCTCCCAGTTGTCATTGCCGAGGTCAGTCTCATAGTTGTTCAGATGTGCTCCCTTTTGCTTGCTGTCTTGTGAGTCTTAGCCAGGGATCCAGATGCCCAAGGACAAAGCCTCTGGAGGGCCTTGCCCCTTCCTGGCACCAGGCGCGTGCTTCTGACCTGTGCGAAGGTGGACTTTCCAAAAGCAGTGAAATGAGAATTTCTGCAGACTGATAATCCAGAAGGTCAGCATGTATCTCTTGGGCCTGGATTTCTACTATGTTAGTGAGTGTAGGAAAATACTGTGTCTTTAATGGATGAAAATTCAATGTATGCTGTGAATTTGCTGGTTTGAAACATTGAAAATTTTTCATTAGACAATGTTTACATACCTCACCTAAAGAACCTTTGAGAGTGTATATATGAAATTTAAAAATATATTAAGTTGCTTTAAAACAATATGTATAGCTATAAAAGTTGGAGTTATTTTAACTTTGAATATGTACCAAGTCTCTTAAATATTGAAAACTTGTGGACTTTTTGTGCATCTGCGTTTTACTTTCCTTTTAGGCCATGTAGGGAACTGTGTTCTTGTTATTGGTAAAGGGGCCCTTACTGAAATCTAAGCTTGGAAGGATTTCCTTTGTTGTTCCAGATTTTCTTGTTTGATTTTGAGGGGTGGCTTACAGAGCCAGAGGATGTATGGGAGGGATTTATCTAACATTGACATCTATTCCATGAGCTTTTTCAAGGCGCTTATTTTATTGCAGCGTATTAAACTTCTTTGATATTAAAGTGTGTTTGTGTAATCACTGGAGAGGGTACAGGATGCATCAAATCCAAGCATTCAACTTGGAGCCAACAACAAAGTTGATAAGTTGCCAGAAGGGACACCCCCCCCCCAAAAAAAAAGCAATGTTTCTTAATTCTGACTCAACCATGGTGTTGGGACTGAAAGAAACGTTGTTTAATGAATCTTTGGCCATTTTGTGATTTATGCCTCAGTGAGGGAAAAGAAAACATGTCCCCATGGAAAGGTGCCATGCTTTTATTCTTAAGGGTAGGGAGCAGTTGAGTTCAAGCTCTTGACCTCAGGAAAGCAGAAAGTCCTTCATTTGCTAACTTCATGACACTTTCATTGTGTTCTGACTTCAACACTACTCGAGGTGGGTCTATTTAAGGTCCCAGAGGCCAGTGATGACCATGAATAACTACGATTTAATCAACAAGTTCATCGGACGGTGGCCACTGACACGCAGAAATTCCTCGGATGAGGAATAACCCAGCAGCTGACAAAGTCAGCCAGCCCATCTTAATTTGAATAGTTTTCTTTGTTAAGATAGACTTCTTTTTCTCCAGTATTCATCCTGTGCTAGAGCAACTAGAATACTGATCCAAGAGGCACAAACTGACTGGCTAGGGATAAGGAGGCATCTCTAAACTTAATCTTGAGAACTTTGGGTATAGAGATGCATTATCACCAATCTCAGGAAAATTTCTCAACTCGCATTATCAGACTGGGTTGCATGTTGGAGGCTTAGGCATTCTTTCTACTGTCTCCAGCACCACCTCACCACCACCCCAACCAAGCCCTACTGTGGCCATTTTCTTAGCTGGAGATTTCCTTTTAGTAGTGAAATTTGCCATTTAGTTTACTTTAAATCATAGGCTGTGAACTGGTGGCTCATAGATGCATTTTTTTTTAGCCCAATGGTTTTTGTTTTTGTTTTTTTAAGATACTTCAAAACTACAAGCTTTTACATAAAGATTCAGATGTCTGGTTTGTCAAAAGAAAAAATTTAAGATCTGACAAAATCAGTGCATGGTGAGAATCAACTGGAGTTCAGTAGATGGGAAAATGTGCAATTTAGGTCATCACGGTCCCCAACTGTGTCAGGTGTTGTTGTTTTCACTTAAAGAAATCTTTCTCTGAACCTGCTGCTTTATCAGAGATGCAACACAAATGATGGACCAGGAGGAGGGCATGTACCTATTTGACTTGTTTATGCAACCTACTGGCTTCTCCGGACACTTGTTTACAACCTTGTTTCCACCCAGTTTCTCTTCTATACCCTGTTCAATTACATTTCCTCCCAAATCCCCAATTGCTTCAAAGGCACAGCAGTTACCATCCCTGCCCACTTTCAGGGTGAATCATGTGCTGTTAAGGTGTGGCTTCTGTGACCATCGCCACAGCCTACTCTAGAAGGAAATTGTTCCAGGGACCTGGCATTAGATGAGGGCCAGCTGGGCCCCTTAGTGTCAGGGGCCTTGCCTGGATGTCTGCCAGGGCCTGGCCTCACCTCAGCACTCTGAGCACACACTCAGCCCTACAAAATGCCTGAGTGCAATCTTCTGACCTGTGAAATGGTGGTAGAACCACTATCAAAGTAGATTTCTCCACTACTCTCTAACAAACCACTCTTCTGGAGATGGTCAGCTAAACTTACAGGACCGTCTGTCTGAGAAGCCACACGGCTTTCTAATCTGTTGCCCTGATGCTTAGAAACCCTCAGAGCCAAGTTAAATACAGATGTGGTTCTATATACAAACTTACAAAATGTATACACTTTAAGAGATACAAGGACAAGTAGCTTTCCCAGATTTCCATGTATGCTGTGCCAAGTCCTGCCCTCACACCGACAGATCCTTCACACTGACAGATGAGGGAGCAGCAGCTAAGCTGTCCTCCAGCCCTGTCCCTTCTTCAAGAGGAACAGACCTCCTTTGCCACTTCGGAGAGACCAGAGGTTCTAGCATCGGTCATCCCTGTGGGCATCTTGCAGCCATCCCTAAATGATCAACCCAGAAATCCTCATACCCTGGAAGGGTGCATGCTGGCAGCCCAGGGCTCATCTTTGTTGAGAAAAAGAGATCAGTAAGGCAGAATTTGAGTGACTCAATATCATGTTCACATGGAAGACACCAGACAATATCCAACATGTTCTAAAACAATACTGCTTCTAGGGAAAAAGCTGTGGCTCCCTCACGGGCTTGTTCTAAACCAGTCTCTTTAAAAGAGGCCATCCCAAGCAAGGCTACTGAAACCCCCAAACAAAATATCACCACCACATCATAGCATCTGAAAATCAAAACAAGACACTGGATGTTGACCTTTAACATATAAAAATACTATAACAAAATGAAATACAAATATATATTAGAATCTGTAAGTATTCTGTATAAAGAGATACTTTTGCGGTTAGGCTAACAGCAGGCAAAGAGAAGACAAAGTCCAGCCTTTTCCATTTCCTGACACCTTCACAAGGGGGTCCCGGATACTGTTGTCAGCTGCCAAAGCAACAGCTCCTTTGGGACTTCCCTGCTTGTGTCTCTTCAGTGCATGTTCAATGGAAGCGGTCAATGGCGACATCAAAGCGAACAAAAGATCTTTACCAAAGGGGTTGCAAGGCGTGGAGATGACTTCTCAGCAGGATGGTTCCAAAAGAGCCTTCTTTGTGACTGTCAGCAAGCCCAAATGTGAGCAGGCAATGTGAGTGATGATTCACTTAGCAATTCGCAGGTCGGTGACTAAGTTGGAGGAAAAGGTGATTCTGGGCACACACACATGCTTGGCCCCTTGCTGTCCTCACTATTGTAATGGGGCTGAGCATAGAGCTGTGCTGGGAGTGCTAGGGGTGGGGGTCGGGGGGGCTGGTGGAAGGGGTGGCAATAGGCTCACACACACACTCCCTGGGAACAAACATGCCATCTTCTGATCTCCTAACCCATTGCCCTCGGCAAGGGACATGAGGGAATACAGGACTCTTGGTAGCCCTCCCCTGTCTACATTTGCCCTTTCTACTTTCTGCAGAGCGAAGGTAAGGCTTCCTGCCACTCAGTGCCCATCAGGCCCAGGAAGTTGCTTCTCCAGGCCAGTGGGAATGGTGGTGGCTGGAGAAGGGGCATGTCTTCAGAGTTGGTGGGTCCCATACACCTTTCCTCTGAGGAAGGACAGGGTAGGTGCACTTGAGCTTCTCTGCACTATCCAGCTTGGTACTAGCTGCTTTCCATAGTCCTGTGGTGGATCAGAGAGTCTGCAGGAGGTATGCCACGCAGCTCCGGGAGAAACCCTGCAAGGCCCAGGCTCCTGTTCCGTAGAGGCCGGGCACACCAGACTACTGGATGGGCCACTGTGGCCTCGCTCAGAGCTGTAAGAAAATAGAGCCTGGCCCCATGGTGAGGAGCATATCCAACCATGAGGACACTTTGGCATTGGGCAGGCCAGGGCACTCTGCCCATTACAAGGGCCCTGGATTCTGTTGGAAGGGAGCATACCAGGCTCCCACCGTTGCAGAAAGCTCAAAACGTTTCCTATCAGCATCAAGGGCTTTCTTCGCCACCCACATTGGCTGAGGATACAGGCAAAGCACCACTCCAATCCCCCAAAACACACTTCCCCAACATTGCCTTCTGTTTGCAGATGGAGGGAGCCAGGAAAGGAATATGCTGTTGCCCACTAAAACTCCCCAGGGGCATGCCCTCTTTCAGGGGCAACTGGAAAGACGAGTGTGACCTTTATCTTCCCTCCAGCCAGCTCAAAAAAATATCTTTTTTGCATTTTCATTCTGCATGGAAAAGAAGCATTTGTAGTCAGGTGATCAGGTTGTAAGTGACTTTTCAAACACTGACTCCTTCATTGCAAATGCCTAGGGCAGAAGTGACATAGCCAGGACCAGTGTCTATGTTTGGAGCTCCCACTCAGCTCCTGTTTTCCTAGGCATCCTGTTCGGCCCTGCGATGCTCTCTGATTAGTTTGATCAGTCCATAAGGGCAAAACACCCACAACACCCAGCTCCGATTCAGGCACGTAAGACACTTGTTGATGTGATCAATGAAAATGGGTCTTCTAACTCATTCGTCTCCAGCCCCTCTCCTGGAACCACAGTGGAAGGGTCTACAGTGCTCAGTCATCCCACCTCCCCATTTTATAGCTGAGGAAACTGAGGCCCAGGGTGAGAAGGTTGCCCAAAGAGGGTCAATGGAGACAGGACCAGGAGCCAGGTTCCCTGATGCCTGGGTCATTGCTCCCTACTGGTCTGCAGTGTCAGGGCTCTCAACCCAGTCCCCAGGGGCCAGGTGCCTCTGCCAATGGCCCATTGGCAGCTGGTAGCTGGGGAAGCCCAGAACCAATACCCCTTTTGCTTGGCTAGTGTCTGGAAACTGGTGATTTTATTCAGATGGAATCAAGAATTCTCTTACCCTCTTTAATGGGACCCCACCATAAGCAACCCACATGAGCCCCCTTCTTGAAGCTAGACCGGTCTAGGATTTGAAGGCCTGGTCCTAGGAACCACCTCTACCCCCAGCCTTGTTCCCTAGCAGTGGTTGCAATGCTGCCTGCCAACCCAGGGGGCAAGGACCAGCCCCTTCCTGACCAGCAGGAGGCGGCCCTACCCACCCGCAGCCTGGCCTCCTGCCAGCAGACACTGGCAGCAGCAGAACAGCCCTGAGAGCCAGACCGGCTACCCCAGGGTAGGCTGAAAGTACTTCACAGTTATCCACAGAGTGGCAAAGTGTTGGCTTCTGGGGCCAGGGGCCCAGTTTCAGGCCACAAATGGCCTGAACAGAGGAGAGGGAAAGGGCTGGTTTGGGAAGCAGTCAGCCTCCTTCTCCAGACCCTGGTAGTGGACCAGGAGAGGTACCTCCATTCTGCGCTTCTTGGCCTGACCTCACGCACACATTCATTCAACAAATATTTATTAAGCGCCTATTTGTGCAAGGCACTTCCCGAGAGGGCAATCCGCAGCTTGAGCCGCGCCCACCGCCTCAGTCCCCAGCCGCGGCACCACTTGCTTTCGAAAGGCTGCTCTGGCACCTCGGAGGCTGGCTGCTGCTCCCATGGAGGGCCGCAGCCAGGGTGCCCATGGCCCAGCTCCCAGACCGCCCAGGAGCCGTCCTGCTGATGGCCTGCACCCCAGCCCAGCTGCCGGCAACTCTGTCTCTGCTGCAGCCGTACCCCCCCCTCACCCCACCCCTCCCCTTCCACACCAGGGGCTACGCGCAGAGGGCACAGCCACACTTGGTGGGCTTCTCCACCTCCTCGGCAAAAGAGGTCCCATCGCTGCACTCGAAGGTGAACTTCCTCCGCTTCAGCCGCAGGCCCTGGCAGCAGCCCTGGCCCCGGCATGAGCCCCGGCATTCGACCCACGACAGGGGGCGCGTGGTCTGGCAGATGGCATAGCCCCTCTGGACCTGGTGAAAGTCCCGGACAGGGTCCCCCCGGCACTCAGACCCTGGATGGGACAGACACCAAGAGAAAGCCTCAGGGCACACCCACGGGGAGGCTGGAGAAGGAGGGGGCAGCAACCGAGGAGCAGGGTGGGCCCCTCTGCTCTCAGAGCCCCCTCCGTCCCGGCATGCACATGCACACGCTGCCTCCTGGGCCTGCAGTGCCCTCCGCGCGGAGGGGGCTCTCCAGCTGCCGGGGCGGCCTGGGCCAGGGGAGTTCCCCTGTCCAGAGGTGTGCAAGGAGAGGCTCAGGGCTGTGAGGCAATAATGACATAAAAGGAATTTGCACGTGGGGAGGACGTAGCCTGGGGGACCTTTAAGGTGCCTGAGTTCTGAGATTCTCTGTCTTCCCCCTGGCTGGCCTCAGGGGTCAGGAGTCCAGCAGAAGTTCCTTGATCAAGAGGGGCAGGGGGCCTGGGAAGGAGTTCTCAACCCTCAGACTTCCTGCTGGTCCCAAGGTGATGGGGCCAGGATGGGTGAGTGGGGCCAGGAGCCCTTCCTCTGGGGGATCTCTTCTGGGGGGAGAGACCCCAATCAGAAAGGGCAGCTACCCCAGAGAAGGGGGCCGCAAGGCAAGCTGGGCCTGCGGAGATGGGGTGTCTGTCTGGGAGTGGGCCTCTGTGTCCAGAGGGTGGCGGGCACCAAAGTCCAATGGTAGCCCAGGGAGCAGATGGAGGTGGGCAGCACAGAGGGGTTGCTGAGTTTGGGAGGAAGTACAAATCAAGTTGGAAAAGCAAATTGTGGGGAACAAGCCTGGAGAGGGCGTGTCAGGAGGGGGGCGCCTGACCTTGCTCACACAGCTCGCCCGAAAAGCCCGGGTCACACACACAGTGCACCCCCTTGCTGGCCGAGGCCTGGCAGTGGCCGTACAGGCACTGGAGGCCCCCACAGGGGTCTGCCGGTGCCCCGGCCTGGTTGCACAGGGCCCCTGAGTACCCATCCTGGCACTGGCAGCTGTAGGAAAGAGCATCGAGAGGCACGCATTTCCCATGGACACACCTGCAGAAGACAGAGAGAAGGCACCATGAAGCCAGAGGCATCCAAGCCCCACAACTCCCAGTCTTGACTTCATGGGACTTCATCCTATTTCTGAGATTATTTTTTCCCTTTGGTGCATGGTCCAGGAATCGAACCCAGGTCTCCCGCATGGAAGGCGAGCATTCTACCACTGAACCACCCGTGACCCCTGTTTCCAAGATTTAAATAAAGGGAGTAAATGTGTCAGTGTGTTTCGTCCCTGTGGACTTTTCCCTATTAATAAAAAGTGAAAATTAGAAAAATATAATAAAACCCTGTGTAGGCCACATGCTCCAATTTGAGGCATTAAAAACTACAGTCCATGTGGTGCCCCTCACCATGGGGAAGTGGCACCCACGAGCAAGGGGCAGTGGACAGGCTCTGAGGGTCCCCCAGGGTTCCCAGGCTCACTTGTGCCCATGGCAGGGACCATCGGCTGGCTGGTCGCAGTGCAGGCCTCCCCAGCCGGCCTCGCAGTGGCACACGGGCCCCGGGCTGGCGTTGGGCTGGCAGATGCCGTGCAGGCAGTAGAGCTTGCGGCAGGGCTCACAGCCGGGCACCACGCCTGGCTTCATCTGCGTCTTGGTGAAGTCCTGCAGCTCATTGTTGATGTACAGGTTCCGGATGCAACCGTGGAAGCTGGTGCCATTGAGGACCTGCCACAGGCGGAAGGCGGCCGAGTTCACATCCACGGGCATCCCTGGGGTGTGGCAGAGCAGAGTGGGTTGAGATTGAGAGATTCACCATCTGGCCTGGCACCCACCTCTGAGTGGCCATTTTTACCCTTGGCCTCTGTCTGCCTGTCTTTGTAACCCGGAGCCCAGGTCCCTCTGCTACCTCTGAAGGCCCAAACTCTTTTCCAAGAAGAAATGAAAAAGGTGCTTCTTTGGAGACCAGAGCTCAGGAGTGCCAGGGCTGCTGCTGGCAGCAGATGGGGGGTGCTTTGGGGTCCCTGTTCCTGAAGTCTGGCCAGCCTCCTGGGAGAGGGGCTCCTTCCTTCCCTCTGGGACACCCACTTAGACCTCCCGGAGACCCTAAACCTGAGACCTTAGAATCCATACATATGGCACTTTGTCACCTGCTTTTCTGGTTCTCACTTCCCCATTTGGCAGGTGTTCAGTGACTTGCCCAAAGTTGCACAGTTCACCAATGGCAGAGCTAGGAGTAGAACCCCGGGGTCTGTCCATCCAGCTGGGAGTCTCAGCAAGCCTCTCTGCAACACTGAGACAGCCCCACTGCATGTGGAAGCCCACTCATCCGGACCCAGAAACGTGTGCGGGTGGTGGACCGGGGTCGCACAGCTGCAATGCCGGTAAGGGCAGGCAGGGAGGTCTTCAGTCAACGTGGGGACACCCGTGCCTCGGCCTCTGGAGAGAGACCCAGAGCAACTGGCCTAAAGCCAAGAGGAAAGGTGCCCACGGTGGGAAAGACAACCAGGGAAATCCCAGGCCTCCCCTTAGGGCAGACCTCAGACCCGGCCCGGGCATCCACCCTGCTTGGACAGTCTGGACTGGGCAGAGAGAGCCTGGAGCTCCGAGCATGGGTAGGGGCGGGCAGTGGGGGTAGGGAGGAAGATCCACCAGCAGCTTGACCAGTTCCTAAGACCTTCTCCCTTGGCCTTTTCCCCTACAGTTCAGAGCCCTGGGCACCAGCTCTCCGGGCACATCTCAGACAGAGGAGGCCCCTCCCTGGAACGGCTGTCACCATCCACCTGGTGGATGGGCCTGAGGGTGCAGAGGCAGCTGCAGCCCCCACCTGAGCCAGGTCCTCACCTCCCACATAGAGGGGGGCCTCGCTGTTGAGTGTGTAGTGTTTGCCGAAGTTGTCCATGGTCATGGGGCTGCCACCATCGATGGAGAGATTCACCATCTGGTCAAAGGTAACCAGCTCAACGGTGTGGAACTGCCCGTCGTTGATTGTCTCAGCACTGGAAGAAGATGGAGTGCCCCCACCCCAGAGAATGGGCTTCAGCTTTGGCCAGCCTTGCCTGGGTCCTTTCCCAGAAAGGCCATGGGTCCAGCAGCCACTTTCCAAGGAACCAAATCTCTAAGCCAGGAGACTGTGAAACTCGGTGGCCGATGGGAAGGACATGCTGCTCCCCTTCTTAGGGTTCCCTGGGGAAAGCTGAGATGTTTGGGATAGGGGCCTCCAACTTACCAGTCCCTCCTTCCCATTGAAGACTCTCTTTTCTCGGCTGGAGGTGGGAAGGGGAAGGACAGGTGATGGCTGAGACCTTGGAGAGCCTCAAACCCAAGCGGGGGCTGGACTAGATGGTTCAAATGTCCTTTCTGCTTGGGTGGCCCAGGTTTCTGGGGGTTCCAATAACCACCTGCTCTTGGCACACAAGACCCCACCCCAGGGCAGCTGGCGGCATGAGGAAGCCCTACCTGTAGATCGCAGAGCTGGGGTAGCTGCCTGGGTCGTAGCTGACACGCACGTGGCCCTGGTACAGCTCGACCGCGATGTGGTCGTTGTCCCCGTTGTACAGCAGGATCCCATTGTCCTCAGCCGTGGAGACCTGATGGGCAATGGCAGTTTCTCTCCCACCCCACCCTGCCCCATGCTGCAGCAGGTGACAGTGGGACAGAGGGGACCCAAGTTTGGAAGAGAAGTGCTGTGTCCTCCCCTGACTGACCAGCTTCCCCAGCACCATATGTTTTCCAGACCCCCATTCAAATCCCCTCCACCACCAGTCTGACCAGCGCAGGAGGGGGAGGGCAGCCGAGCCAGGTGAGGCCTGGAAACAACGTGCCAGAATGAAAAGGTAGGTGCCCTGGGATGATTTGTCCAGGGAAGAAAAGTTAGAATGGGGACACTGTCTCACAGATGTCGGGTAGTCCTGCTATGTGGGCGTCCGTCCTGGGGTCAGGGCGGAAACCTCAGAGGACAAGTTCAGGAAGGCTTTCTAATGGTCAGAGCTGCCCAAACCTAGAAGGGGCCACTCAGGAGGCAATGTCTTGACGCCGTAGCCATGCAAGAAAATTGGATTTCTGCCTTGCAGGGAAGAGTCCTCTAAGATGCTGGAGGAGCCATGGTCACTTGTTTTCTGCCTTGTCCCCGCCCCCCCCCCCCTTTCTTTTGGTAAAGGCTTTGGCCCAGGCTGCCCTAGTTAAAGTGCCCCGTGTCCCTAGACTCATTGACTGGACCAGGGATGGGCACAGGACCAAAGCCAGGCCAGTGACCCTCCCTGGGACTGCTGTCCGACCACAGGTGGCGGGGAAGGGCCCCCTTCAATCTCCCACAAGGCACCTTCTTCAAGGATGTGCCTGTGGCAATGGCTGGCAACGGGGTTGGTGAGTTTTATTTTATTTAGTTAGTCTAGCTGTTTTCTTGCTGTGTGGACAATGTAAGCAGATAGGATTCTGGGGAGGTAATGGGGTGAAGGGAGAGCAAAGCGAGCATGTTTGAGAGGTTGAAGGGCTCTGAGAAAACAGAAGGGAAGGAGAGGGGGAGAAAAGAAAAGAGAAGATGTGCCATTTTTGATAGGGAATGCAATTTGGGGAAAAGAAAGAAATATCTAAAGGAAGAGTTCAGGTTTTTTGAACTGATGTGATGTGCAATATAATCCACTCTGCTCTCCCAAGGAATGCTTAGCAAAATATCTGTATGAGTCATCAATTTTGTTGAAGTGGGACTTCCTTTTTTCCTCCCTCAGTATGATAATTTTCTGAATGAAATTCAAGATGTGAAAAGGACAATTTAAGGGACTTTGATATCTTTAACTCTGGCCAAGTTCTAGCCTGTCTGCATTATTGGAGGCTGAAGCTGAGGAGTAGTTGAAACAAAAGAAGGTAGGAGAAGGTCCTAGCAAGTCTGGTTCCCTGGATCTAGTTTTAGGTCACCTCCACCCCTGGTTGTCTCTGAGATTGGTTTCTAATTGTTCTTGGACTAGCTCAAGCTGAAATTGTGATACTCACAACTAGCAAAGGGCCCTTTCATTTCTCCTGGGCAGGGATGCATCTTGGAGCTCTGACCTCGCCCCTGGCTCAGCTCTGTGACCATCAGCCTGGACACACACCTGCAGTGTGATGTTGGCCCGTGGCCAGTTCTGCAGGTCGGTGAACTGCAGATTTGCCCCTGACTCCCCTCTGTGACACACACCTGCAGCGTGATGTTGGCCCGTGGCCAGTTCTGCAGGTCGGTGAACTGCAGATTTGCCCCTGACTCCCCTCTGTGACACACACCTGCAGCGTGATGTTGGCCCGTGGCCAGTTCTGCAGGTCGGTGAACTGCAGATTTGCTCCCCAACTCCCCTCTGTGACCATCAGCCTGGACACACACCTGCAGCGTGATGTTGGCCCGTGGCCAGTTCTGCAGGTCAGTGAACTGCAGGTAGGTGTCCCGGTCCACGAAGTTAACACTGAGCAACTTCTCACACTCGGGGCCGCCGAAGCCCGGGAGGCACTGGCACACGGGCCGGCTGCCCTGGTCCACACAGTTGGCCCCGTTCTGGCACTCAGTCCCCTCACAGGGGCTCCTAGGCGCAGGCAGGTGGGGAGGAGTCTCACAGAGCTGTCCACTGAAAGGGAGAGGAAAGAAGTCAGAGAGGGCAGGGCCAAAGGGGAGGAGACATGCCCCTCCCACATCTGGAGAGGAAGTCACTAAACTTCTCGGGAAATCAGATCTTAAAGTGACAGAAGATGCTCCTCATGAATGCTATGCCCAAGAGAACTATGAGCCAGAATGATACTGAGAAACAAGGAGAGAGACAGGGCGGTCCCTGGACCAGCAGAGTACTGGCATCACCCAGGCGCTTATCAGAAATGGAAAACCTGCTAAATATGAATCTGCTTTTACCAAGAGCCCTGGTGGCTCATGTGCACATTGAAGTTTGAGAAGTACTCACTGCTCATGTTTTACTCTCAGCTTCATTGTACCCATTTTAGAGAAACCTGAGATTTAAGACATAAGCAGAAAGTGAAAAGACTCAAATTACTAACATCAGAAATAAAAGAGGGGACATTACTATGGACCTTACAGATAAAAAAAAAAAAAGGGAATTATAAGGGAATATGATGAGCAAGTATATGCTAACAAATTAGATAGCATGGATGAAAGGTACAAGTTCCTAAGAAGACAAATGACTAAAACTCATATATGAAGAAATAGAAAATTTGAGTAGACCCATAACAGGTAAAGAGATCAAATTAATAGTCAAAACACTTCAAACAATGAAAAGTCCAGACCATATAATTTTGCTGGTGAATTCTCCTAAACATTTAAAGAAGAATTAATACTGATTATTCACAAACTCCTTCCCAAAATAGAGGAGGAAACACTTCCAAATGCATGCTATAAGGCCAGTATTACTCAAAATCAAAACCAAAGATATCATAAGCAAAGAAAGTTATATACCAATATCTTGTAGAAATAGATGCAAAAATCCTCAATAAGATACTAGCAAATCAAATCCAGCAATATATAGACATGATTATATATATAATAACCAGGCAGAATTTATCCAAGTACTGCAAGACTGGTTTAATATTAAAAAATCAGTCAATGTGGGCGGGCCATAGTGGCTCAGCAGGCAGAGTTCTCGCCTGCCATGCCAGAGACCTTGGGTTCAAGTTCCAGTGCCTGCCCATGCAAAAAAAAAAAAAAAAATCGGTCAATGTAATTGTATTATTCAGGGTTCTCCAGAAAAATAGAAGCAAAATATATATGTAAATATTAAGAGATTTATTATAGGAATGGGTCACATGACTGTGGGAATTGGCAAATCTGCATTCCATAGGGCAGGCCACAAGTGGAAACTATGGTGAAGGTTTCAATGAATTTCCAAGAAGCAGTGGCTGGCTGAAGTAGAGACAGAAATTCTTCTGACTGCTGAAATCGTCAGTTCTCCCTTTAAGGCCTTCAACTGATTGGATGGGACTTCTCTCATTGCTGAAGGCAATCTCCTTTTTATAGATGTAATCAGCCAAGGACGCAATCATCTGACTAATGATTTATCACCACAAGTTACTCTCACAGTAATGATCAAGCCGGTACTTGTTGGACCAAACAACTGGACACCATAACCTAGCCAAGTTGACACATGAGATTAACCATCACAGTAATATACCACATTAATGGAATAAAAGACAAAAAAATAATAATCATCATCTCAATAGACTAAAAAAAGGCATTTGAAAAAATTCAACACTCCCTTCTGATCTTCTGATTAAAAAAAAAACTCAATGAACTAGGCACAGACGTGAACTTTCATCAACCTGATAAAGGGCGTCTACGAGAAATACATAGTCAACTTCGTCCTTAATGGTGAAAGACTGAGCGGTTGCCCCCTAAGACAGGAACAGGATAAGGATGTTTGCTCTCGCCTCTTCTGTTACATTGCACTAGAGGTACTAGCCAGAGGAATTAGGCAAGAAAATGAAACAAATGGCATCCAGAATAGAAAATAAGTACAATTATCTCTATTTGTAGATGACATAATCTTGGATATAGAAAATCCTAAGGAATCCACTAAAAAACCATTAGAATTTCCATGCAGGAGACCCGAGTTCAATTCCTGGACCATGCATCCACCCCCAAAAAAAACAAACCATTGGAAATAATAAATGAGTTCAGCAAGATTGTAGGACACAAGATCATTTTGGACCCCTTCTTCAAACCATGTTCAAAAAATTAACTCAAAGTGGATCCAAAACCTAAATAAATGTAGGAGCTAAAAGTATAAAAATTTTAGAAAAAAATATAGTTGTAATTCTTCATGACTTTTATGATGCAATGGCTTCTATATATGACAAAAAAGGCACAAATGACAAAAGAAAAAATAGATTACTTAGATTTCACCAAAATTTAAAATGTCTGTGCTACTTCAACAAAGCGAAAAGACAACCTACAAAATGGGAGAAAATATTTGAAAATTATACATCTGATAAGAGACTTGTATCTGGAATATATAAAGAACTCAGTAATAAAAAGCAAATGACTCAAATAAAAAATGGACAAAGGACCTGAATAGACATTTCTCCACAGAAGATACACAAATGGCCAATCAGCTCACAGAAATTATTCAATATCATTAGCCATCAGAGAAATGCAAATCAAAAGCACAAGGAGATACTATTTCATACCCTCCCAGGATGGATATAATTTAAAAAGACAGACAACAAATGTAGGCAAGGACACAGGAAATCAGGACCTTCAGAGACTGCTGGTGGGGATGTAAAATGGCAGAGTCGCTTTACAAAACAGTTCCTCAAAAGGTTAAACTTAGAGTTACTATGTGACTCAGCAAAAATATACTCCTAAAGAGAACTTAAAACATACAGCCACACAAAAACTGCACCTGAGTGGTCGGAGTAGCATTATTCATAACTGCCAGAAAGAGGAAACAACGCAAATGTTCTTTATCTGAGCCGTGGATAAATAAATGTGGTATATCCATACAATGGAGTATTATTTGGCAATAAAAAAGAAATGAAGTATTCACTGAGGTTATGCACTTAAAAATGGCTTAAATGGCAGATTTCATGTTATAGATATGTATTTTTTTTTACAGTTTTTTTAAAATGATGTATCAAAACATACTACAACATGGATTCTGCCAAACGAAAGAAGTCTGTCACAAACGGATCACATGCGTATGATCCCATTTACAGGAATTGTCTAGAAGAGGCAAATCCATAGAGAAAGAAAGCAGATTAGTGGTGGCTGCCTCTGAACTTTAAATAAAGAGTGAATTGTATGATATGTAAATCATATCCCAGTAAAGCTGTTTTTTTTAATACTCAAGCAGAGCGTGGGGGCGGGGGGGTGGCCAGAGGAGGTCAGGTGTCCTCCCCAACCTTCCAGGGGAACCAAGGTGGACGGAGTTAGATGACCTCTGAGGGGCCTCTCGAGGCAGGCCCTGTATTTGCCCTTTTCTGATGTTCAGCTGGGCAGGCAGGTGTCGGGGCAGGCAGGTGTCGGGGCACTGCCCAGCAACGGAACCCAGCTCCCACCCCTTTTCCAAACAGGCTGGTGACCTTCCACCTATGCCCTGAGTGGTTGAGTAACTTTCCCAAGGTCACACAGCCGGTGCTGGGCGTAGCCCTGGTTGGACTCCAGGACCCAACACCCAGGCTCTGACTCTTCGCCGGCTCCTCCCCAGGGATGCCTGGGGGCTCCTGCGAGCCACTGAGGGGCAGCAAGGGGTCCCTGCAATGCGAGCAGGGGTCTCTCACCTGTAGCCCTCGGCACAGAGGCAGGAGTAACTGTTGACCTCGTCCACGCACTGCGCCCCGTTCTGACAACGGTGGTCCCTGCAGTCGTCCTGGTTCTCACTGCAGTTGTCGCCTGCGTAACCGGGCGCGCACTCACACCTGGGGGCGGGGGGCACAGGGGGTGGAGCTCAGCCAGGAGAGCGCGCTGGGGCACTGGCCCACACAGCTTCTAGGGCCCCAGGGCTGGGCGCGTGGCAGAGGACCCCAAGACCTGGTGGGTCTGTGGGGACCCCCAGGGGGTCAAGCAAAGGCCTGTATACAAAGCTGGGACCCTTTTCCAGTGTTAGAGGAGAACTTGCAGGCACTTGCAGTAGGGGCCCTGGGCCATGTGAGTGGACACCCAGCAGCAGGAGGGGATGGGAGTCTTGTCCCGGGGAACCCACCCTCTCCACCTACAGCACAACCAGGGCCAAATTTCAGTCCCTTCCCAGCCTGCCCAGCTGCTTAGCTCCTGTCCTCTGCTCTCCTGGGAACCCCCGACACATGGCTCTGCATCATATGGGCCTCGTCCGTCCCTCTTGCCACCCCCCAACCTCTCCGACTCCTCCCGGCCCAGCCTCTGGGCCCCCAGGAGTGCTGGGGTCCAACACTCAGGCGGTGCCTTAACTCCAGGCCAGCCCCAGCTTCCCAGTGCCTCACTGCTCTCCCCAAATCCATTTGCCTACCCACCCCCCCCCCAAAAAAAAGCACTCTCCTCCACCCCTGTGTCAGTCACAGCCCTACAAGACGCTCCTGATCCTGCGAAGCATCCCGCCCCCTCCTGCACCAGGCCCACCCTCTGCTCGGCCTCCACAGCAGCTACCCCTCCACCCAACCCACCCAGCGCCGCGCTGCCCTCCCACGGCCCGGCCACGTCGCCCGGCAGAGCTGCTCCTGCGGGCTTTTACTTATTCCCTAACCCAGCGCTGTTCAAGCAGTAAGAACTACCTTTCCATCTAGTATGCACACACACACACACACATGCACACGCACACACACACACATGCACACGCACACACACACACGCACACCTGAAACTGAAGTTTCATGCAACAATACTTATCCTTACTGTATAAAATGGCAGGATACTCTCTGAAATTTTCTATTCTGTTGTATTTTTTAATATTCAACTTGGCCCACCCAATTCATCACAATCCACTAAAGGGTCTTGAGTTAAGACACCCACCCACTCATTCAGGTTTTTCTCATGCATTCATTCATTGAATGTATACTGAATACCTGCCGGGTTCCAGGTACGCTGCCAGCAGAGCTAAGTGCCTGCTGGCACCATCGTTCCACCTAGACCGGAAGCTGAGAGAACGTGCACCGCGCACCCCGCTCTGTGCCCGCAGCCCAGGGCCAGGGCTGAACAAAGAGTAGGGCTCGGAGGGCTGAGGGACTATACCGACTATACCAGCAGTTCCAAGCTCAACTGTGCACATCCTGCTTTCTTCTACTTTCCAAAGTCCAGCTCCTTCTCCGAGGGGGCAGGGCACGACACCACGATCCACCTGTGCCGTGCCCCAGTTGCCCAGCCCCAGCGCCCACCTCGCCCAGGAGCGCAGCTGCAAATCCATCTTCAGAGGACCAGCAGTCCCTTGCTGTGAAGAGCATTATCGCTCCTTTCCGAGGGCTGCAGGCAGCACCCAGCTAACCTGGGTCTCCCTGGAATTCTGTCTCCCTTGGGCTCAGTTGGCCCGGCCCTGACACCCCCTGTGCTGCACTGACCAGGGGAACAAGTCTCCCAGAAATGCATGATGTTTACCAAACTGCAGATGTGGGCAACATTTTTGAAACCCGTGAGTGTCGCACAGTAGCCTTTAGGTGACAGCCCACATCTCCCTACGCCAGTAACAACAATGATGATAAAGCTCAATGTCCTTTATCCAAGCCTCTTGGGGCCTGATGAGGTTGGAATTCAGAATTTTTTGGATTTTGGAAAGGTAATACAGGGCACGTGTAACATGCCGCTGGTCTCTGGCAGCCCCATAATCAAACATGTTTGTATTTCTGTAGTGAAATCTACAAAAATCTACACTACATGGAGTGAATAAACTGTAGATAGCCTCAAGTCAGGGCAGGCCAGCTTTTATTACCAAATAAGATTAGGTCAGATCAGATTTTTCTGTCAAATGGAATTTTGGTTTTCAGAGCCTTGTGGATTTTGTAATTGGGATAAGAGATTGTGGCTTTGGAAAGATATAGCTGCTTATGGAGCATTTATCAGATGAACTAAATGCTTTCCATGCATTATCTTGTCCAATTCCTACAACTGCCCTGGAAGGAAGCTACTGTTGCACCCAGTTTACAGATGAGAAAAACAAGGCTCAGAGTAGCCAAGTGATCTGCTTAGGGTCCTGCAGCCAGAGAGCCGCAGACCAGGTTCCTGTGGCTGCGCAGCTGCCCATAACCACCCCAGGAAGCCTCTAGGCTAACCCCACGTGCAGGGGAGGACACAGGGAGGGGAGAGGAAGCTGGCAGAGCCCTGACAGGAACCCAGTCTGAGTTGGCGGCTGTGCACCTTCCCTGGCTCCAGAAATGGGCAGCACTGACCTGGGCCCGTCGGGGGTGCCCACACACTGGGCCTCGTGCTGGCACGGGTTCAAATCCGGGGAGCAGAAGTCCACCAGCTGCTCACAGGCCCTTCCTGGAGAGAGAACGAGCAAGAGTCAGGAGAGAAGCTGCCCTCCCGTGCTCTGCAGGTACCGGCCCAGCAGGAACCTTCTGCAGACATTGAACCAGGGGCCCGGGCTTTCCACCCTCACCTGCCCCGCACGCCAAGCTTACCCACATACGGCAGCGGGCACTGGCAGGTGTAGTTGTCCACGCCGGCTACACAGATGCCCCCATTGGCACACGCGTGCTCCACACAGCTGTCCATGTTCACCCCACAGGTTGGTCCCTCAAAGCCAGTGGGACAGGAGCACCTGTGGGGGTTGGAGGGAGAAATGGGTGGCCCCACAGCCAGGGTGGCAGTGCCAGAAACCTGTGGCCTCGATCAGTATCATCATTCCACAGAGCAATGGGTCCCGCTCGGGGCCAGGCCCAGTGCTAAGTGCTGGGGACTTAGAGGAGAACAAGGCCAGCAGGAGAGGCAATGAGGGGACAGGAAACTAGAGAAGGGGGTGGTGACAGTGGGATGGTATAGGCACTTAAATGGGGAAAGAGGGACAGGGGCAGAGGACACCTCATGCCTCTTTGGGGGAAAGTAGTCAGGGCAGGCTTCCTGGAGGAGGTGATGAGAGCACCAAAGACCTTGACAGGGGAAAACAGGAAGGAATGTAAAAGGCTGGATCAAGAGAAAGCGCAAACAGCCAGTCCCCCAAGAGAAGATCTGCTCATCCAAATGGCTCAGGACTTCTGGAGCATGGATCAGGAGCCAGGTTGGAAGGGTTCTGGAGATGAGTGACCTTCACACTAGGGTACGCCTTCCCTTGGAACACCCAGGGATTTTATTTGGGGGTGGGGTGGGATTAATTTCCAGATCTTCAAGTTCTGCCTGAACTCTTCCCTAAACTGATGTGTCCCAGAACTCCAGAAAAGTGCTCCATTCACCCGGCCCAAGTTAATGTGGGACATGCCTTGGAGTCTAAAGTCCTCAAGCACCAAATAAAGGGACAATTAGGAATAATGATGTTTAAAAGTGAATGGACAAATGAGTTTGCAAGTCAGGAGGTTTCCAGTTCCCTGTGTTAAAAATAATTGCAGAAGGACCTCATGGGGCTGTCAGCTGGAATTAAAAAATAATTTTTGATGATGGATCACTGTGTTTTTTGGCATATAAGCGCAAAAGGTTTTCAAAAAATTGAGTGACATGGCTATCATAAAACTCCTTCTAAGCCCATTGGTTTATTTATGTGAAAAAAACTTTCTCAACATTTACATCTATAATTTTTCAAAAAGAATGAGCTGGATGCTTCATCCATGGCCATGAACCGAATGAAAAAAAGAGAAGCAAAAAAAGCCGGAGCTCTCTCATTAAGACATTCAGTCTAATAAGATTTCACATTTATGTTTAATGATTACCAATCAAATTTTGTAGTCCAGTTATGTTGTTTGGATTAATTGCATATTCTTGATAACTGTCAGGATAGTTCAGTGCAGAAGAAACTTTTCATCAGAGGCCTATGGTCACACGAAATAGGAAAAATACTTTACAGATAAACTTATACACCTTTGTTGGTGGCAGAGAGAGGAGGCTCAGGTAAAGACTCTCTTGCACAAAAAAGCACATCGCAGTAGAAGGAAACTGAATGGCGGAAGTAGAATGGAAACACTAGTTCGAGGAGAAAAAAGAACCAGGTAAAAATTTTAACTGTAAAAGAGGACTTTGTTCACGTAATTGTAAATGGTATCTAATTGCTATGCTACTTAGATTCCACTGGAGATTCGAAGGAGTGATAGTTTTATTTTTAAATGTTAATAATATTTACAATATCCTGGAAATTACCCACTTGGCAATGAAAAATTCTAGGTGTCAATTTTTAAAAGTGGGAGGGGGTATAAAGTTTTAAAATTTTTGTTTTGGGACTATGTGAGCAAAAAGATTTAAAGCTACTGTTGCAGGGCATGTGCTGGAGTTTAATTTTCTTTCCTGAAGGCTGGGGGAGCAACAGAGGGTTTTAAGCAGGGGGTGCCAGGATTCACTTCGCATTTCATTAAATCCCCTCTGGCCGGTGTTGGGGGCAGGGCGGTGGGGGCAGGCATGGGTCAGGGGACCTCGAGGAGGTAGGGACAGTGGAGAGAAGTGTGAAGCAGCGTCCCCCTCCAGGGCTGCTCCCACTGAGGTCCAAGGAGGCGCCCCTGGATCCTGGGCGTGGGTCCCCAACACAGCAGGTCCCCAGCAAGTCAGCCCCAAGGACCATCACCTCTTTCTTCCCGCCTGTCTGCAGTAACTGTCAGGACGCTGACCCGTGCAGGTGGCAGCTGGTAAGTGACTTTAGGTCCCCCAGCCAGCCGGGCTCCACCTGCTTTGCCCAGGACCCCCTCTGCTGCCTTCTCAGCCTCCACATCCGCAAACATTTCAGGGCGTCCATGACCGGCCGCAGGTGAGAGCCAGCCAGAGCCGCAGGCAGGAGCCGTGAGCTCTCATTTCCTAATTCGTAAAGTGCAAAGAAGTAACAAGGGTGCACTCCAGGAAGTCCCTTCCAATGAGCAATCCATGCTGCTCCCACATGGTGTACCCCCCACTTCCGAGTCATCTTGGGGTGTTAAGACTGCTCTCCTCTACCTGAAAGCCCCGCTTCCTGGGCTCATGGAGAGAAGACAGCTGCCTTGCCTCTAGGCGCTCGGCCCCTCCTTGGAGGCCAGGTCTGCTTCCCCCGGTACTGCCCTCTGCAGTGGGGCTGGCAGAAGAAAGCTACCAGGTGGATCAGCTTCCGCGGACTCTGCAGGGACCTCCTCAGGCCGCTCCCGAGGACCCTGTGAGCCCCAGGGTGAGGGCTAGGTAGCGGGTGCACCCCCTCACTAACTCCAGGGCCCCTCATGGCCCCCCAGCCTGCAAGGCTGGCAGGTGTTAGGGGGCTACCCCAACCGCCCCCAGCGGCAGCCCCACTTTGCGTGGCAGGGGGAGTTTCTGGGCTGTGTCTGTTCAGCCCCTGCCCCCCCCCTTCCCCAGACACCCCTGCCCCTCAGCGGAAATGTCTAAGGAATGGGGAGGGGGTGCTTGACAGAGCCGCTCGCCAAAGCCCAGAGCAGGACCCGAGCCCACGGAGGATGCGGGTTTCCAAGGCAACAGCGGGCAGAGAGGCCATTCGGTGCTTTATTTTTCACATCTGGTAATTTGGGTTTGCAAAGACAGGGCTGGCCATTTCTACCAGTAGATTCAACATCATTTTCTCAAGAGCCAATTTGTTGTCTCCCTGCAGGCAATTTATTTTCAGCAACGAAATACTATGTCTCTCCCAGAAAAGCTGTGGGCGGGGAAGAGCTCGTTGGGGGTTCCTGGGGGAAGCAGGGTCAGTGGTGGTGGTGGTGGGGGGTGCTTGGATGGTGACATCAGCACAGGAGATAATTACGTCTGGCCCCTTCCTCGAACAATGGGAAATGGGCTGTTCGCGGAGGGGCCACTGGGGTCGTCCCCTCCCTGCCAGTGGCCGGTGGGACTCAGGAGATGGAGGAGAGGACCCCAGAGGGAGTGGCCAGGCCCTGGCTCCCACCTGTGGGCAGGAGGTGCCCAGTGCAGCCCCAGCTTCTGTCTCCGGGGCTCAGGGTGGCAGCCGGAGGGGAGGAGCTGGCCAAGGGCTCTGCACCTTGAGCAGCGTTTGCATAACAGAAGCACACCCTGTTTGACTTAGACGGACGCTCCGGGGGAGGGGGAGTTCAGGGAGATTATGAGCACCCCCTCCGCACCCCTCACCCCCCACCCCCCACGCTGCTGCCTGACGGGCGACTCACGTGAAGCTGGCACCTTCACCCTCCCGAGCCAGGCAGGTCCCGCCGTTCTCACAGGGGCTGCTGGAACAGCCGTCCAGGGACACCTCGCAGTCTCGGCCCTGGCCAGAAAAGTCAGTGTTGGGGGCCCCGGGGAGACCCAGGGGCTAGTGTGAGCCAACAGCCAGCCAGCCCCTCGGCAGCTCGGCCTCCCTGTCCCAGGAGTTACTCGGTTTATTCGTTTATTCATTCCTAGGTCCGGTCCCAGCCAGGCACGGCTCTGGGAGCTGGGACAGGGTGAAGAAAAAGACAGGCCCCCCCACCCCCTTCCATCCCACCCTGACGGCGCCCCCAAGGGCCTCCTCACCTCCAGCCTCCGCTCACCTGATGGCCACTGAGGCAGCTGCACCTGTACGCCTCCACAGGGTCGTTGTGGCAGGTGCCCTGGTTCTGGCACGGGTTGGACAAGCAGGGGTCACACTTGGCCTGCACGGCCAGTGCTGGGGGGCCTACGGCAAAGAGGGAGGTGCTGGGGCCGGGAGGCAGGCTGGGCACGAGCCCCTTGCCCCCTAGAATCCCAGCCCTCCCACCAAGACATTCACCCCTTCCTGCATGTCCTCCGGACCCTGCTCACACCCCCCCATAGCCCACTCCCCCAGCCTGTGGACCCTCCTTTGTAAAATGGGGAGCAGCGGCTAATAAGAGCCCCCGCCTCCCAGGGTTGTGAGGACTACAGGGTGAACCCGCCGCGGGGCTTATCTGCATGCGGGCAGGCGGGCAACACCGTCACCTTAGAGGGCCTTTGGCCGGTGTTTTCTCTCTGCTCCCCACCCCGCTCCCCGAGGCAACCACCCCCAGCCTCGAGGCCCGCCTCAGCAGAGGGGACGCCCCCCTGGACGGCGTCTGCACCTGCCAGCTCAGCTCCGCTGGGAGGCCACACCTAGGAGAAGGTCCGTCTGCCTGGGAGCTGTTTCCCCCAAGGCGGAACCAGGAAGGACCCTTTCCCACCACCTCTCCGCCACCTTCCAAGACTCGCTGGAAGTTCCTGGACTCCTCGAGCTTAAGGACAGAGAAGCAGGCGGCCAGGCAGCCTGTGGGGCATGGAGACCTCACAGAGGGAACTGACCCCGCGCTGAGGCGGGAAAGTGTTGGTTCCCCTGAAGGAGCACGAGCAGGAATAGCAAAAAAACATTTTTCAGTAGAGACTGGAAGGGATCCTGATGGGGTGTCAGGGGTGCTGGCAGGGTTGTTTCTTGATTTGGGTGCTGGTTATATAGGTGGGTTTACTTTGAAAAACTTCAGTGAGCCATTCACTTATGATCTGTGTACATTTCTGTATGCATATTTCAATAAAAAGATTTTAAAATCTCTTTCCTCCAGCACCAGCCTCACCCCCATTAAATACTGGCAAATGTTTAAACATGAACTGGCCTAATCCTGACCTCCAAGCCACAGAGGCGAACCCGGCCTGAGTCGGGGTGGCATCCCGCTCACGGGGTGGCCCAGGCCTCCTCGTTAACCTGTGGCTGTCAGTTCCACTGTCACAGGGGTCTGTAGACAAGCAGGGGGCAGAGGCCGAGCCCCGGGACCTCCAGCGCCCTTCCCCAGCTGCCTCTGTGTGCACCGAGCTGGGTCCGAGGCAGCCACCCGGTGCCTCTCTGCTCAGCAGGGCATGCCAGGCCTGAACTGTGATCGATCCATCAATCAATCCCTGAACAGGTATTTACAGAAGCCCGAGGTGAGGAGCCTGCAGAGAAAAGCTGGGACGAGCTTCCAGTCACATTCATGCCTGCAGCCTGCAAATGTCAGTGTGGCAGCTGAGTCCAGCGGCTCCACTGGGGGCTGGGATGGGTTTTAAGTTAATTGCTATGCACAGTTCCCACCAGGGGAGGCCTGAGTGCCTGCGATGCTGAGAGGAACACAGCTTTCAGAAAACACTGCTGCCAGTTTTATTTTCCTTACATAGCCATGGGGAGGGATGCAAGCCCTCGTGACCTGAGGTTTTCTGCCTGGCTTTTTGTTGTAGTTGCCCCTTATATGTCAGGGGGGAAGGCAGTCATCCAAAGCAGCAGGTGCTTGTTCCTGCCACGTGACCCCCTCCCCAGCTGGTCACTGCAGGGACATAGGTGCATCCGGAAGCCCTGGCCAGGGCTGGACAGGACCCCTGTAGTGGGAGGGGAGGATGCAACTGGGACGCACCAGCCCCTCTCTCACGCTCCTGGGCTCACCTTGGCATTCAAACTTCTTGGCAGGCGTGGTGAGGAGCAGCTTGCCTTCCATGTCTGGGGGCCCGGCACAGCGGGCTATGCCTGGCTCCTTGTAGCCCGTCTTCACCCAGCCAGACAGCCAGCGGAGGTGGCAGTCGCAGTACAGGGGGTTGGCGCCGATGGCCCTGGGATAGGGATTGGGGAGAAGCAGGCATTTCAGCTTCCGCGGGACCCTCGGCCACCAGGCTCCAGGCAGTTGGTGAAAATCCTAATAGCCCCTTTCTTGAACACATACTGCATGGCCAGCATGTGTTCTGAGCACTTTATATGCATCGTCTTATTTAGTGCTTACCACACCCTATTCTCCCCATTTTACATGCGAGGAAGTCAGTCCTCAAAAAGGTTGTAGGATCACACAGAGAAAAGGGGGCAGCCGGGATTTGGACCCATGCCCCTGAGGTCACAGCCAGTGAAATATATTGCCACCAGAGTGCACAAGGGAGAAGGGAACTAGCGTCTACAGCGGTACCAAGCCAGCTGCTTTTCATACGTTAAGTACATTTAATCTGCTCCTTTGTCCCATACTGGAAGTTTTCTTTTCTCCATTTCCAAGATGAGGGAACCGGGCCTCACATGGAATAATACTTACTGAGGCCACACGATTAGTGAAAAACAGCTCTCGATCCAGCCCCAGAGCTGTCAGATTCTAAAACTCACACACTTTTATTTTTATTTTCATTTTTAATTAAACAAGGAACACATGAATGCATCCTCATGGCAAAACACTTTCAAACATTACCGACAAAGCAAAAGTCTCCACCTGCCCGACACTGTAAAGGAACTAAATGCCACTACATTGTACAATTTAAAATGGTTAATATTCTGTTATGTGAATTTTACCACATTAATAATAATAATAAACCAGACACATTTCTGTGTTACTTATGGGAGTGAAAAATGGTAGAACTCTCATGGAGGGAAATTTCGTGAAGTCTTTCCAGGTACCAGTGCAGCTGCTTTGTGACTCAGCAATTCTATTTCTGGGGGTTCATCTCGCAGAGATACCTGCAGAAGCACACAGCAGCATCTGTGCAATGGTACTGATCCCAGAACTGTTTGTAACAGAAAAGGTGGAAACCCCCAGTGTTCACAGAGGGAGCCATGAGACATCTGTGAGCAGTTATCAAGAATATGCAATTAATCCAAACAACATAACTGGACAACTGCCCTCCAGTCCCTCCCCACATCCACAACACAGGGCTCTTCCTCTTCATTACATCCAGCACACATCATCACTGAGCAGCTTCCTCCTGTCACTAAACAGCATGCCCTGGAGATCCATCCAGGCCAGCACACAGAGGTCCGCCTCACTGGTACTCTTCTTTGGGCCACAGCTTCGTGGTACCCAAACAAGCCTTTTGAGTGATTTCCCTACGGCTGGACATTCCATTTATTTCCAACTGCAGTGAACACTCATGTACATGCCTGTTTGGGAGGTGTGAGCATTTCTCCAGAACAGATGCCTAGAAGGAGAATTCAGGTCGCAGAGGAAGTACACACAAAATGTTAACAGCTGTCTTTCCCCAGCATTCTGGGAGGCAGCGGCATACACGACTTAACAGGAACATCTGATGGAGCAGATGTTCACAAGATTGACTTCAGTCATGGCCTGGAGATTAAGGTGCTACCTTTTGGCCCACCTTGCCTTTTGCAACTCCCCTGCAGCCTTAACCAGACCTGTTTCAGAAGTTACACTGACGATATTGAGAGGAAGACAAAATGACCATAGGCAATACATAGCTTATCCAGCTTTACCAGTCCACCATTTTGTTACCAAGAAAGCCAAAGCCAAAGGAAAAGGACAGTCTCAAACCAGAGTGAATATTAATGCTGCCTTGGTTGAGGATATAATCAACTTGGAAGAGGTAGATGAAGAAATGAGGTCTGTGATGGAAACACTCAAGGTTAATTTCAATAAGACTCTGAATATAAGGACCTCCCCAGGATCCCTTGATCATATCCCTGTGGTAACTGTTGACAGGAAGCTTGCTTTAAACCAGACTGGCCAGATCTCCATGACGTCACCACAGCTGATTTTGGTACGCATGGCCAGCCTTCCCGGAGTGTACACTGCAGCTATCAAGGCTGTAAGAGAAAGTGGAATGGATCTGGACCCGGAAGTGGAAGGGACACTAATTTGGGTGCCCACACCCAAAGTAACCAGGGAACACAGGGAAACGCTGGTGAAGCTGGCCAAACAGAACACCGACAAAGCCAAAGGCTCTTTAAGGAAGGTCAGTACTAATGCAATGAATAAGCTAAAGAAAGCAAAGCACAAGACCTCAGAGGACACCATCAGGCTCCTAGAGAAACAGACCAGCCGGATGGCTGATGATGCAGTTGCAGAGCTGGATGGACATCTGGCAATGAAGACGAAAGAACTCCTTGGATGAAAGTCCACCTGAAGCCAGCAATGCTGTAGAGTTCAGTCTCTGGGAATATGATGAGTGGCAAATTGAGACCTCTCTACCCCGTCTGCACAGAAGGCTGGGACCTGCGCTGTTGTGGCTCGTTGTGAGGCCTTGCCCTCCAGTGGGACACCCAAACCAGCTCCTTCTCTCCCTAACCCCCTGCCTGCCCCGTTCTGCTCAGGACCTTCTGGCATGGGTGAACTTCAGAGAACACCTGCAGAGGCCTTCACTCAAGGCATTATCTTGACTGTGACATGGCCAAGAGCCTAGGGCCGCTGGTGGGCTTAGTGCTGCCTGTCCCTCATCTTGGGGACCTTCTTTCAAACAAGCAGACAGGCCCTAGCCCCAGCTTTGAACCATGCTTGGGCTGACATGGTCTTCACCTACCCTTTGCTAGGGGCCCATTTTTTCACTCAACTATAAAATCTAAATAAATTGGAAAGAATACAAACCACAAAGGAAAGGGGGAAAAAATATTAACAGCTGCCCTTCAAAATAAGTCGTATTCACTCACCCTTGCCAGCATGAAGCTAAGCCTGCTCCCTCACGTCTGAGTCAACACTGTGCACGATCAATCTCTTAAGTTTTTACTAACCCAGTGTTAAGATCACAATCTTTTCACTAAAACCCACTGGGAGACTTAGAGTTGAACAAGACAGGGACTTAGGGGACAGCAGAGGCCGGAGTTCTCTGACTAAAAATCAGGGCCCCCTGCCTGAAGTTCGTTTGTCAATGTTTGTTTGAAACTACAAAGGCGTATAATGTTCATGGGAATCAGTGGGGACACCTGTTTCTGAGGGTGCTCCAGAGGACGGGTCTCCCCCTTAAGAGGCAGAAGGTCTAAGAAAAGTGGCATCAACTCCGAAAAGGAATTCCCCAAAATTAGCACAGCTGACAACCGTGCAGTGTCGTCAAGCACGCCGAGGGGGAAGTGGGGTCCTGCCACCACGCGGCTGCTGGCTGCCCGGTGACCTTGAGCCGCCTGCTTAACACCTCTGGGGCTCATTTTATGATTCAATAAAGAGCCTGCAATCCAGAGGCGGGAGAAAGACAAGCACAAATAGCCTAAAATGGGTGCCGAGGGAATAACACAGCCTGCAAGAGAAAGCAGGTTCGACCTCCACATGTATTTAATTTTTTCTATTCCTATTTTCTGACAGCATCCATCTGGCTAGTAGGACAGGGGAGGCAGCTTTTTCTTTCCACTTACTAATAGCAGAACCTCTCAGAGGTAGACGAAGGTCAGACGCTCTGATTTTTTGAAGCCCCACCATATTAAAAAAAGACTTTTTTTTCAAAAAACAGGAATGCAAAAATTGTCATGTACTTAAAATGTTTACATTCACCAGATTAATATTTTAGCCTTTAAAAGTGCCTCATAATATAATTATGTTATTCAAAAGATAAAAAGAATTTATTCAATTTTTTTTTTGTCGTGCCCTACAGGAGTATAATCTAGTAACGATTCACAAGTTCAGAGTTTATTATGAATGTCTGTTTCTTTCAGACCTGTAGCTTCTTTAGAGAAAATGCCAGAAAGACTAAGTCTGAGGCCTTTGCAAATGTGGGGGCCCTTGACCAGTTTTAGGATCTTCACAGGTCCCCGTACATATACTCCCCCATAAACCGTGGCAAAGTCTCACCTCACAGGTAAGTGTCCCTTTCCAACTCTTAATACTAAAACTACAGGACAAGAGTCACATATAAAGCTATTAAAGTATATAAAATTCTGGGTTGGCCAACACTTGCCTTTTCTTGTTACAGTACAGGGCAGGCTCCAAGCCACACCAGAATCCAGCATTTCAAGCTTTAGTTCATCCAACGCCTCTGTTTTTTTGGCTGAGAACTGCCTTACCCTCTCTTCACTAGTGCTAGTAGCTGGTTTTCATCTGGGGACATTCTTCCCAAAGAAAAACTACTGCAAACTCAGTGGCCCGGGGAGAGCCACAAGCCCAACGGAGATGCAGCAGTGGGACAGCCCAGACCCTCGGCAATCCAAAGAGTCAGATCCATCTACCAGCAAAAGCATAAATAGCCACGTGTTGTCAATCATTGGTATAACTTGAAAATAGTTGGAGCAGTCGATATTCGGTCCATTCAAGCCAGTGTCCTGCCAGGCTTCTATTAATGGATCTGAAACAGAAACAGCTTTCCAGCAGGTATTTCACAGAGTCACCGACTACAGAGAGTAATATCCACTAAGACTTTAAAATCTCCTTCAGCTGAGCTCCACTCTGCCCATCCATTTCCAGGCAATCTACCTGTGTGCATTACTGTCCCCTCCCACCAGAATGAAGGTCTTTGCAGGCAGGAGCCCCTAACGCCCCAGCTGCGCCTCACTCTTGCAGACATCCAGTAAATGTTTGCTGAAGAAAGCCTGCCTAAAAGCATGAAACGATGCACAAAGCCTCAGTATAAAAGCAAAGGAAACTCATAAACAGTGAATTATCCACAATCCCATAAAAGTAACTCATTTAATCCTAGTGTATTCCAGTTCTTGATGGACGCATTTGTACATCATTGAAATCAAAATCGACAATCTTTTTTATTCTGCTGCTTCACCAAGTAATAAATCACAGTATCATAATTATCAAGCTAGTCCATCATACTGCCATACCGTAATTTGCTTACTCATTCCATATCTACTTTAACACCTAATTCTTAATGAATTTGGAAATCTCACTTGCCAGCCAACTGCCGATTAGAGAAAAAGTACCAGGTGATAACAATGCAGAACAGCACCAGGGAACGGTTGCACAGCATCTGGCACACGGCGGGTACTCAGTAAGTATTTGTCGCTGGATATAGGGACAGACAGACAGGAGAATGAAAGAAGAACAAACTGCAAAATAAAACAGAAAAGTAAACAGCCGCAGAAAAGCGTAAGGACACGGAAGCCCTAGGCAGTGCTGAGAGCTCCCGCCAGGGCAGCGAGTTAGAATTCCCACGGGCCTCGACAGTAAACTTTACAGGTGAGGAAAGCAGCCTGAAGGGAAAAAGGGATTGTCAGACGTCCCGCTGCAAGCTGATGGCCTTACAAGGGCTTAATGCCACAATTCTTGATCCCACGTCTGGAGTTTGAAAGATTTAAAGGGGGCGGGATTCACCCTCTGCCACACCTCCCCCCACACACACCCCCCCCCCCACCCCGCGCTAGCATGTAGCATGCTGCCCACGGACAGGAGAGGCCCAGGCCAAACCTGCTAGAGACAGCGGCCCCTCCAGGAGCCAGAGCACTGGCTGCTGCCTCTTGGCCCGGCTGGTTAGAAAGCCATGGGCACGGTCCTGCCTTCAAATTGCACGCGGCTCTCATGCAGCCATGTATGAATGGAGTGAGTCTATGTCATCCTTTTGCCATTCCTTGACTCCTTGCAAGGGCTCACAAATCCCTATAGAATAGCTACAACTCCTCGGTGCTGAGCAGACGACGGATACTTGTGTGCTCATGCACATGATACCGCGTGTGCACGTGTGCACGCACACAAGCACATTTACATTTTCCAGGCTACTGTCTATTTCCATTTTTAAAATTGTGGCAACATATATGCAACATAAAACTTCCTATTTTGACTACTTTCAAGTATACAATTCAGTTGTATTAATTACACTCACAATGTTGTGCTACCATCATCTCTATCCATAACCAAAACTTTTCCACCACACTAAAAAGAGACTGTGTGCCCATTAAGCATCAATTACTCATTCCCTTTCCCCTCCCTTTTTGCATTTTAAACCCTGGTTCTGAAGAACAGAGTTTATTCACAAGGCCACCTCATATCAGTGAAAGATTTCTTTCACACAGGTCCCTCTTATAGAGAAATCAGACTGAGATGCAATTAATGACACATCTCATCAGTAAATCTGATGCCCTGTTCTGCAATTACTGCTAAACTGATGTATACTTATTAGCTTCTTATAAATTGAATCTGGCTTCTGATCTGATATCACCGTTCTAAAGAAAGTCTGAATTTATAGGTAGAAATAGGCTCACAATTTGTTTTTGCACCTTTAGTTGTTTGTTGATACAAAAATATGCTATTGGTACACTTGTCATTGGCGAAAAAAAAAAAAAAAAGGCCTCCAGATTTTGAGCTAGAGACAAGATCAGAATATACCTGGGTGCTATTCAGCCCTTGTGGGGAAGAAGGAGAGGTGCCAACCACACAAATCCCAAGCATAAGAGATACACTAAGGGGAAACCCAAAGGTGGGAAGGTGGACTCGTTGCTCAAAAAGGTCTGGCCTGGCAAAGCGGAGAGCTGAAGTGGAGCCCTGGCTATACCCAAGGGTAGGCAAAGGAGGCCCACCAGTCCCAGTTCAGCGGCAACCTCCAGCACCCTGCGGAGACGAGCACAATGCTCTCTGGAGAGGAGCATTTACAATTTACGTCCTCAGAATTCCTAAAGACTGATGTCAATGAGAAATGAGCTCACAACCAAAAAGGAGCTTTTTGGTACTAAATTTTGAGCATATCCTCCGCTTGTTTACAAACACAGATGTAAACAAGCCCCCGTGAACTCAAGTCAACAGGAGCAATTAACACTGTCTCTGCCTGGACTTTGTCCAAGTTCACTGTCTCCAGCGGGGTTCACACCTGCCTCTCCCATCCCATCTAGCCTCCATGGGTCACTATTGGCTCTCCAGTTTCCCCAAACGTAATGATTCCCCTCCAACCAAAGAATAAAGTTCAAATTCCTTAGCATGGCACAAGAAGCCCTTTGCAATCAAATTCCACTGTATCTTTCCAGATTCTTCCCACCCCACCCCAACCAAACACCTTACATCCCATGCTCAACAACCCAACATCCACGAATATGCCATTTACTTCCTTGCTTCCAGGCCCCTGCACATGCTCTTCCCTCTTCCTGGAATCCTTTCCCCACCTGCTCCAAATGTCAAACTCCTAGTCCCGCTTCAACGGCAGCACAAATGGCACCTTCTCCGCAAAGCTCCTCAGGCTGCCCCAGAGTTCACCATTCCTTCCTTTGAGGGGTCACAGAGGGCAGGAAACTTGTACTAAAAAATTCTTCAGAACTTGACTCACTGTGGTTACGTAGAACATATTTATGGAGGCAACAGGGTAAAGAATAAATAAAGGGCTTTGGCTGAGGCATGTGAGGGGCTTGAAAGCCAAGAAATGGCCGTTACCACCTCTACTGGGGCTCGTGAAAAAACGTTCTCTGATACCTCTGTCATTGCTGAAGAATCACTGAATGTGTAAGAGCCTGAGAGGGACGGACAGTGGGAGTTAGATTGTAAGAGAAAAGCAACACTCCGATGACCTCAGCAGATGAGGGCCTCGTCACAATCCAAGTTTTGTTCAAATGCAGTGAGGCCCGGAGAACTGGGCCAGAGGTACTTACAAGTGCGACAGGGAGGTCACGTCTGCGAAGATGCCCTCTTGGAGGGTGGAGACGTCATTGCCGTGCAGGGACCTGAGGAGAGAAGAGGCTGTGGGCGCCTCCTCGCAGCGGGAGAGGCGCGAACTCAGGGAGGGGCAGGCCCAGCCCTGGCTGAGGAGGGCGCTGCAGCTGCTTGGCCTGCAGAGCTCTCAGCCAGTGCCATGAGGAGGAGGGACCCTCCCTGGGGGCTGCAGGGAAAAGAGAGGGAGCCCTTGACAACCCAGACAGACCACCCTCTCCCTTAGCCCTTTAGGAGGACGCAGCTTTTACCACCAAGGACTCAGGCTCCCTGACTCTTTCTATCACAAATGGAAGGCGGGCACCTATGTCCCCTCCCCAAATAGGCGGGGGGCTGAGCGGCAGGAGGCCTCTCGGTAGGGACGTTAATACAGCAAGCCGTGGGGGTGGGTAGATGTCAGCACGCAACATGGTGGTAACAGACACGACAGAGGGCACTGGTCACAGGGCAAAAGCCCCGCCGCGAGAATTCTTAGAAAAGGCTCACAGATCTCTTGCAAACAGATGTTCTCAATCTGAACTGGGGCTCAGAGGCAAAGGATGAGCCAGTTTATCTTGCCCCCACCCCCCCATACACAGATACATATACAACGGACACAACTGGGGGGACGACGGCACGCCCCAGCTTCAGATACTTTCCCACGTGTCACCGGGCTCTGATGAGCGGGCACTGGCCTCCCACCCTTGGGCACAGCGTGGGCCCCAGCGGCGGCCCAGACGAGGGAACACTTCTGCCCGCAGGGTGGGTGGCGGCCTCCTGGGCCGGGCAGACTTCCCCGGGGGACTTACAGCAGGCGCAGGGAGCGGAGCCCCTGGAAGGCCAGGGGAGGGATGCAGTGGAGGGCGTTGTAGCTGAGGATCCTGCGGGAAGGAAGAGGCCTGGGTGACTGCCCCGAGGCCTGGCAGGCACCCCGACCCCAGTGGAGACGGCCCGGGCTCCACAGCCTCCCAGGTCACGGCACTAAACTCGACACCTCGATTAGTTCCCTCGACTATAAGCTGGGGACAAAAATCATGCCAACTTCATAAGCTAATTGGCACAGTGCCGGGCCCCAAATAAGCCCTCAGTAAAGGAGCCACTGTTCCCGTGACGGAGGCTGCCCCAGAGAGGGCAGAGGCCGGGGGTCCCTGGACCAGCACAGACCCGGCTTGGCTCCCCGTGAGGCCAGCCTCAACCGTCACCCCCAGAACGGACGGGCAAGGTCCCCACATGTATATTAAGTCACCATGAGGAAGCTGGGGTGGTGAGGAAGGGACCATTACTGTCCCCATCTTACAGATGAGGAAACTGAGGGTCTGAGTGGTGGAAGAATTTCCCAGGGCCACAGTTGTTATGTGATTAAGTCAGGATTTTAATTCAATTTCTGTTTCCAGAGAAACCATTCTCCTCTGACACCTCCAAATAAATGCATCCATCCAGGGCAGATGCAGATGGACAGATTAACGATAGGGAAAATGATTCTTATAATAGCCCCAAACTGGAGACGACCCAAACGTCCATCGACAGACAAGGAGATAAATAATGGAACACTACTCAGCAAAAACAGGAACGAACTGCACACGACACGGATAAATCTCAAAACGATTATGCTGAGTGAAAGAAGCCGAACAAAAAAGGGCACATACCGCATGATTCCATTTATATACAAATCCAGAAAATGCAAACTAATCTACAGTGACAGAAAGCAGATCAGCGGCTGTGCGGGGAAGGGGCTGGGGGGGACGTGGGGGGGGGTTCCGAAGGGGCAGGAGGGCGCTCTTGAGTGCGGCGATGATTTCACGGGCGTAGATGCATGTCGGAACTGATCAAGTTGTACACCTTGAATATGCGCAGTTTATTTTGCATTAATTCTATTTCAATAAAGCTATTAAAGAAAACAATAAACGGGACATTCAGAGCACAGGCACTGCTTGCCTTTGCGGCTATAAGCTCGGCCCCGCTGCACATATGGGCCATGCAGTTCTTTGTTGTGGGGCTGCCCTGTGCTTTGGGGGAGGTTTAGCAGCCTCCACAACCCCCACCCACCATACGCCAGCCGTACTCCACCCCCAGGGGTGACAACCAAACATGTTTTCAGACATTGCCAAATGTCCCGTGGAGGGAAAGCGCCCCGCTTGTAGAGCACGGGCTTGCACCACGCGGCCCGCACACCAGCTCACTGGGCCCCCAGGAGCCTTCCCGGGGCAAATCCCTCCAGGGATGGACAATCGAGTGACCGAGTTATCATGGAGACTCTGACATGGACACCAGGAGATTAACTACAAGTGGGTCTCAGGGCAGGTAAGTAGAGGGTGGTAACCGAGATCAGGGGACCCTCGGGCCTGTGCCCACACCCTGCTCCTGGGGCCTGGCTGGAGCAGGAACCGCTACTGCTTTGGGCACTGGCCCAACTGCTTGGCTGCAGTGGACCTTCGGGAACATCCCTCCACTTCTTAGTACATGATCTGTAAAATGGGCTGGTGGAGCTACCCCACTGGGTGCTGGGAAGTTGCATGATTCCCAAGGAACGCTTGTCCATACTTTCTGATCAAATACTTGACACATAATTAAAGTAAGCATTAACTAAGATGTGGGCACAAGGATGTCCAGAGGGTCACTGTGCACAACAGTCCAAACTGGAAAGACCCAAATATTCTTACCAGCAGTAAATGGACAAGGGAAGCCTGGCACATCACTACAAAGAAACACTGCACAGCAACGAACGTGGACAGCCCACAGCTTCCCGTGACAACATGGTGGATCCCATATGCACAACGTGATGCAAAAGGTGGCAGATATGAAATAATACCTCCTATATGATTCGATTTATATAAGGTTCAAAAACAAGCAGAATTCAATTACATTGCTTCGAAATGCCTAAGCAAATGACCATATGATAAAGCTAATCAAAGAAGTGATCACCGTAGAAGTCAGAATCAGGGCTGATCAGGAAGGGACAGAGACGGACTTTGGCTAGCACTGTTTGTTCTATTACGGACCGAAGCGCCTACACAAGTGCTAAATGTATTATTGTAAAATTGTCCGTTGATACATTTTTGCACTCTTCCACATATACATTGCATTTCACAATTTAAAAAAATGATTAAAAAATATCTTTCAGGCCCACGGGCCCTGGCGAGGACTAGTGCACTGCAGAGGCTGGGCTTGGGGAGAGTCCAGGCCACCTCAGACCTGCAGCAGCCATGGCCCTGCCCTCCCCCAGCACCCCCCCACGCCCCCACCCCCGCTGGGACTCACAGAGTGGTCAGCTGGCTCATGTTGGTAAAGGAAGAATTGCTTAAGGAACTGATCTTGTTGTTACTCAGATCCCTGGAATAAACAAAGGCATCAATGGTTAGAAAAAAAGAAGCACTCAGCCCGGTTCTCTGCAGGGTGTCTTCTTCCCCTCCCCCACGGTGGCATTGGCCCCACCCCCACCCAAGCCCCACCCCCCCGCCCCGGCCCCAGCAGACGAGAAGGCTGGAGAGGCGCACTTGGTTCAGCCCGCTGCAGCCCTCCATTCTGCCCCCTGACCCCTCTCTGGGTCCCCAGGGCTCCCTGTCTCCATGGCCTCACCTCCCACTCACACCTCAACCCACGCGAGCGCAGCCCGGCTCCCGCCCCCTTTCTACTGCAGAAATGCTCCCACCACCCACACCAGCTGCCTCCTAACTGTTCTCTCTCGCTAGCACCTCACGTAGCCTAGTTCATTCATCCCTACGCTCCTTGGGAGGGAGACAGTAACCCCGTTTTAGAAATGAGGATACAAATTCCCAGAGTGATTAAGTAACCCACCCAAGGTCACACAGCTGGTTGGAGGCAGAACTGGATTCGAAGCCCAGACCATCTGTCCGGCACCCCAGGCTGCTGCACGGACACTCAAAGTCATCCTGTAGCGTCGCACACGACTGACCTCCCCTCCGCCTCTTCTCAAAACTCCTTCCTGGTCCTTCCTTGCTCCCGCACCGTTCCTGTTCTCCTGCCTCTCTGGTCTCCTTTAACCCCCTGGGTGGCCTCAGGCGAGGCCCTGGCTTCCATGACTTTTTCGTGCTCCCTTCTTGTGATGAAGAGCTGGTGTTATTTCAGCCCCAAGTCAATTTTCATCATAAGTACTGGCCCGACATCAGTGCTTTCCCCGCCTTTCCTTCTCAAGTGTACCTTAAGCTGTGGGGGAATCTTATAATACGAAGTCCTTCTCTTTGGCACTTTGGCACCAACCACCGAACACCTCTCCCACTGAGACGCTCAGAAATACATGCGCTAGGTCATGAGCAAAAACATACAAACTCGAGCTTCAAAATTCCCTAAGCCGGTGCTACTCAAGGGAGCCAGTCCTTGAACTGAACGTTACCTGTCCAGGACAAAACAAGGAACTTGTGTCAGCAAACCAATGACCTCCATCACTGAGCACACAGCTTAGGGGAGCTCATTTTTTTCCCCATAGCTAGACTTTCTCGTTGGAGGAAACAGTAAGTCGGGTTACATGCTGCTGCAAGTTCTTTGTCTAACTGCAGGCCCGTGGCAAACTGTTCTCAGACTGAGCAGCAGTGCTGTAAGCCTCACTAAGGTGGAATGTTCTCTGGACTTTTTTATAGAGCCTAGCCAATGAGCAGATGACAAGTGAGGTAAGGTGTTATTTAGGCTAGATGACTAACAGGGAATGAGCCATTCTGAAGGCTTATTTTGTGCCTTTCCGTCAAGTGAAAAGATCAAAAGAGTAAATAACAGAAAAGCATATGTTAGCCTAAATTATATTTATGTGTTTTTTTGTTGTTGTTGTTGTTTGCCATATCTCGTATTTGGTTTGGGGGCCAAGGTTAGGCCAAGAAGAAGCCTTCCATCACCCTCTATTTCTGCCCTGGCCCCTCCCCTTGCAGAGATGACCAGCACTCACAACAATTATCAACCTAGAGGGAGGTTTGAGGAGATGGTGTGACCAGAAGCAGACGGGGCCCCATCCAGGGGAGACCAGAACAGTGCAATTCCCAGGCACAGCCACTAGGTGGCAGAACAGCTCTAGGCACAGATGTCCCAGGATGAGGTGGGGGTAGAGGATAGGAGATTCCAGAAAGGCTGAAGTCATGAATGGTTAGATGTCAATGCCACGGCGGTGCTCTGAGGCAGGTGTGGGATCTGCCAGTGGCCTGGATACTCACACAAGCTGCAGGTACTTGAAGGTGGACAGCTGTCCTGGGACCAACGTGAACTGATTCCCGTCCAAATAGCTACAGGAAAGAACACAGCAGCGTTAGTGCACCCATCTCTGCCTCCGGCACTGCCCACACCCGGGGGAGGTCCTTCCCCGGTAGCCAGGGCCTTCCCACTCATTTCCTCCCTCCACGTGGACCACACAGTTGACCCAGATTTCTAATGAGAAGGAGACGTGCATTTTTACACCTTTTGGGTAGGTATCACCCAAAGAACTGGGTAAGAGCCACCGAAGCATGCAGTTTTCTTGGTTTCCTTCCGGCTCTCCTGATTCCCCCTCTCAGCCTCCGTCCTTCCAAGGGCACTGCCCAGGGCTCGGTCCCGGGTGCCCAGCCCTTCCCTCTCTGCCTGGCTCTTTCCCTGGCCTGCCTGTTCGCACCTCTCAGGACCCCCTTCCACGGCCCCTCCCGCCCACAGCGACCACATCCCCTCTCTTCTGGCCGATGGGGTGTGTGAGGCCTGTGCCCCGGAAGCCCCAGACCCAAGCATGCCCAAACCGGAAGCCCCAGACCCAAGCATGCCCAAACCGGAAGCCCCAGACCCAAGCATGCCCAAACCGGAAGCCCCAGACCCAAGCATGCCCAAACCGAGCCCAGCGTTTTCACATTCAGGCCAGCTCCCCCTAACTCCATCAGCGCCACGCTACCTGCCTGACCACCTAGATTCAGAGCCCGCATGGTGAATCCTCCAGCTCCCCTCCGAGCCAGTCCCCACGGCGGGGCTCTCCCTCCCACCGTCTCTCATCCTTTGGTGGCACCCCCACCCCCACCCCCACCCCCAGCTGCACAGTGTCACCCATGCCTGGGCCCCTGTACCAGCCTCCTTCAGACCTCCCTGCCTCAGCCCTCCATCTGGAACCTTCCAGATAATATACACTGCCACCCAAGTCATCTTCCTTAAAACCCAAATCCTCCTAAGCCCAAAGCTTCCCAAGTTTCCCCTTTTCAACAGGGTAGAGCTTGGCATTCAAGATGCTCTAATCCCGCCCCACCCCACGCCATCTGTGCCCTCCAACTGGGACCCAAGCGCCAGGGGCTGACGCCCCAGCTGGGCTCCCAGCAACCCTACCCCCGCCCCCCCCCAAAAAAAAGTTCCAGAGAGCAGCAAAATCAGGCTTTACTCACCATTACCCATCTCTCTGCACTAGGCAGAGAGACGTCCCAACCCTGTCTCATTTGACCCCCTCAGCTGCCCTTGTCAATAGACCCATGCAGTCCCATTTTACAGCTGAGGAAACTGAGGCTTAGAGGAGTCAGGTGAATTCCCCGGCCTCGGGACTTCAGTTTCTTCAGTCAACAAAGGCAGACTGTTCCCTAGTCCCCATTATTCTCAGGGCTGCTATGAGGAAACAAGAGAAAACGGGGACCGGCAGCATTCACAGAGCACCACACGACACCTGCCACAGAAAGCCGAGCAAAGGGTGGGCCGGGGCCAGGCACAGGAACAGGACCAGCAGAGTCTGTGGGCCGGGAGGAAGCGGCGGCCTTGATGGTCACGAAAGAAAGACAAATGGAAACTGCAAGCACTCACCACAGGGAAAAGCACAGCTCAGCCACGGAGGCCTGGGCAGGGGCGGGGGTGCTGCAGCGGGATGGGAAGACGGCAGGAACTGGCCCCTCGGCTGGAGGTGCTGTCGAAGCGCCCCCTTTTTACCTTCTCTATGGCATACACATTTACATGCACGCCCCCACGAGAGCACGGTACCAAGTGGGCAAAGATTTCAATGCACTCCTCCGTGTCGAGGGAGCAGCAAGAACACCCTTTCACACAAAGAGCTTAAAGGCCACGGAGGAATGCGCAGCCAGAGCCCAAACTGTCCCACTCTGGGACTTGCAGTTTCACTGAAGGAAACTTCACCTGAGTCACTGATGATAATCAGACGATTGGAAACAACTTAAATATCCAGCTAAAAGGGATTTGTCCTATAGGGTAGATTCATATGATGGGATATTATGTGGACAGTCAAAATGACAACTGGGATGGTTTTAATGACGGAGAGATGAGGCTAAATGGAAAAGCAACGTTATTTCTTATCTTAAGGGCAGAGCTTCACTTAAAGGGATAAAATGCTCGCCACAGGTGACTGCAGAGGGGAAACCAAAGCAAAGCTCAAAGCCTCCTTGGAACCACCATTTTCCACGACACCCTGACCCCAGGCCTCCACCCCTGCTGCCAGCCCCTCGTCCACCCACTCCTGCCCCGTGGGCCCACAGGGGGCCCTCCCCAGGCTACTCACAGCTCTGTGACATTCTTTGGGATGCCCTTGGGCAGGGCTCGCAGGTGCTTGTTGCTGCATCGGACCACGGTATCCAGGCAGGTGCACTCTTGGGGGCACTGCGGGCGGGGCAGGCAGCCTCCTTCCTCCTGGCCTGGAGCCAAAGGCAGGAAGCCACGGTCAGGGCGGCAGAGGGACTTTCCGAGGGCCTCCTGTGGCCAGGGCCCTGCCCCATGGCTCCCTCAGAGCAGAAGTGCCTCCCGGACACCACCGGGACCTCCTGATCCTAAGTCTCCTCTTTGCTGCACCACCCCTGGGCCTGTTTTGAGGTTAAAATTGGCTTTGGGTAGATCCCTTCTGCCTCAGCTCCAAGACGGACCCAAGCAGGGCAGAGAAGTAAGTGAGCAACCACACCATTTCCTGAGAACCTACTGCGCGCCAGGCACCGAATGGAACATGATCCCCTTAACCGTGCAGCAAAGGGGTGTCATGTCGCCCCGGGGGTGCAAGCACCACGAGGGTAGGATGGTGCGTCCTATTCTTTCACGCTCACCAGCAGAGCCCAGCACCTAGAATGGTGCCGGACACACGGGAGCCCTCAGAACATATGTTTGGATGAATGAATGGATTCCCACTTTACCAAGATCTACAGAGGTTAAATAATTGGCTCACACCATCAAACTGGTCAGAGGCAATGCGGGGTCTGAACCAGGTCTGGCTAGCACAGAATCTGAACTCTTTCCATACTCATTCATTGATTTATTCACTTATTCAACAAATATGACTGTGCACCCTGCATATGCCTTCTTGCTTTCCGATAGGGGCAGGAGGGACGCTGCAGACCCAGCAGCCAGAGTCGTACCGGCTCTAGGAAGAGATGGCCAGTCCGCTCTGTGACAGGAGCCACCCACTCTGTTGTGCTAACCATGTGCAGGTACCAACCACATCACGTGCTTCAGACTCACTGAATCCTCTGTGGTGGAGGGCTACTATAGGCCCATTTTAGAGATGAGGAAACAAAGGGCAGACTGGGTAAGTTACTTGTCCACGGTCCCACAGCCTGGAAGAGGTGGCAGCTACCTCCAGAAGCTGCCTTCTTTGCCGCTATACTCCACTGCTTCTTTGCAACAATTTCTTAAAAATGCTCACAGCCTTTCACTTTTAGGAATTTATTCTAGTAGGGGAAAATCATGGCTATTCCCAGAGAATTATCTATAAGAATGGCCAGGCGGCATGATGCATAATAGCAGGACACTGGGAATTATCTAAATGCTGAACCAAAGGGGGCTGGTGAACTAACTGCAGTGCTGTCTAGACAGTGGACTGCTGTGCTGCAAAGGTTCTCACAGAAGGTTCTGCAAAATCCTGCTTACGTCATATGCTTGCACATAAACACGCAACCAAGATCTAGAAAGCCACACAGCGGATGTCGACTGGGCTGTCTTGGGGTGGGGATAAGTATGGGGGCAACTTCGTGATCTTTTTTATTCTCTTTCTGGATTGACCATTGTGTGTGTTTAAGTAATGACCATGCATCACTTTTACACTAAGAAAAATAAAGAGAAACTGCTTCTTGGAAAAATAATGCTTTCAAAGGATACCTAGTAGCTTGAGAAAATGCCCAAATATAGGTAGATTAAAAACCAAATCAGAATTTTTAAAAAAGGCTAGTGTACTATTAATAAGTAAAATGATTTTTTTTTAAAAAGATGTATATGTGAATTGTATGGATACTTTTTTTTTTATTTTAAAAGTTGAAAGCAAAGGTGCTCTTAGAGAATCCATCGATTTTGTTTAGAGAAATACACTGATGGTCTTTCTTGGTTTGAAGGTTGAAGCTCCCCACCCAATACCACGAGCACCCCCAGATGGCCTGGAAGGGCTGAGTGAGAGCTGAGGTCCCCTCTGGAAGCAGGCTGGAGAGAGGGAGGAGAGGAGGACTAGGGGAGAGGGAGGAGCCTCAGTACCAGAAGCAGAGAGGGAGGCTAGAAGCTGGAGTCAGCAGAGAGAAATTCCTTGCAGTGGCGGCTGAGAGACTCCTAAGAACAGGGACTGCTGTTTCCAAGTCGGGCTGGGTTGAAATGCAGCCTTGCTCTTTCAACTATGGCAAAAATCTGAACCCAAAAGCTGCCTCACGTGTGTGATGCATTGGGGGAAAATTGAGGGATGGGGCTACCCTGTGCCCCAGTAGGGAAGGATGGGCGCGGCTATGGGAGAAAGGTTGAGTGGTAAGGGTTTCCCACACGTGAAGGATGCGGTCACAAGAGGGTCCTGTTGCATACCAAGGACAGGGTGACCTCGTAGGTCTAGAGCACTTAGGAACACCCAGGAGGTAGATCTCCGAGTTAAATGCTCTTACACAAAGAAAATACACCAATATGTTAACTGATCTTCTCTGAGTTATGCAGTAAATAGGTGATATTTATTTCCTTTTTAATCCATATTTTCCAATTTTTAAATGATGGGCCTTCTATTGCTCTTATGATCACACAAGGTCATACCAGGCAGGAGTGGGCACTTCCCCACCCACAGAGCCGCCCCTCCCCACGGGACCCTTCTTCTCAGCCGCATGTCAGGAGGCACCGCCCACCCCGTCCCTTCCTCCTGGCCTGCTCCACCCTCACAGGGTCGGCCCCAGCTCCCCTCTCCGCTGCTGCCCCAGGAGCCCACGAGTTACCTTCCTCACACCTGAAGTCAGGGAAGGCCACATCCTGCAGGGGAATCTGCCGCAAGAAGTCTGGGTTCTGGCATCGCGGGTTCCCTGTCACAATCTTCCTCTTCCGCAGCCAGTCCCCCAGCCAGGCAAGCTGGCAGTTGCAGTTGAAGGGGTTGGCCAGGAGGTTCCTGGAAGGGGCGAGTCATGTGGCTATAGCAGATGCCCGGCCAGGCTCAGACAGCCTGAGCCTGTCTACCCTTAGAGGAACAGCCACACATGGGCCATGCAGCTACCCAACACTCTTTTCCAGACAACCAACAACTACTTGGAGTGGCTTTCCAGGTACCAGAGGTAGAATTCACCTTAATTCTAAACGGGTGGACTCCTTGCTTCAACAAGCCATGAGGACCAAAGCGTCCACTGCACACCACCCAAAAGTATCCCACTAGTCCATCAGCATCTCCTGGAACTCCTTTCTGAGGAGGTCTTCCAAGCTGGTTAATGAACCACCCAAGAAACTCACTCTCACTTCTGGTTTTCCTCCAAAGGGTGGCTGATTACAGGAAATATCACCCCAGGGAAGACAAGACAGAGATTTCTTAGTGTTTGACAGCCTCAAACACTAGGCACTAATCAACTATGGGCTCAATTTGGACCCAAAATGAGATTTCCCATCACCCCCTGGGCTTTATGGCACACAATTAATGATGCTAAAAGACCCCAGCCCCTCATGGCTGATGACCTGCAGATAAAGCAGCATCTGGGCTCCAGAGACAGGTCGAAAACTGCCTAGACTCCAGACATGGGATCAGGGTAACGTGGATGCCAAAGCAGTCCTTGTCACTGTTACCCACGATCATGCCAGAGGGTCCAGGTGATGCACCTGGAGACACGAGACTGGAGAAAGTCCGCAGCAAAGGGCTTCCCGTAAGCAGCCATGACCATGCGCAGGTGAAGCTGACCTTCTACTGCCCAAGGCCTGCCTGATGGAGGGGCTAAGAGAGACGTTGGAAGCCGTACACTGCACAGGCCTGCTTTTTGCCCTTTGGCGTCCTTTGCTGAAATCTGGATCCTTTAAACTTGATGCAGTAAATTATAATTTGCTTACTCTCTGTGTTCTCAGTGCCCATTTTTTGCTGATCCTCAAATGCAGTGCTAAATTAGCACCAGGCTGGAAGCCAAATCACTTTCCCCAAATCAGATCTGCCTCCAAATGTCAGTGACTTCCCAAAGAATCTGCCCCATGCTCTGCCAATAATTCCTTAAGAAAGATCACACGTGAATTATGGTGATAATTTTCTAGGAGATGCCTCTGGAAGAGCTGTGCTGATTTGGATCTGTGCATTTTAGTGCACCTGTTAAAACAAAAACCGCACCTCCTAGCAATCTAGGCATGGCTCTCCTGAGTTTTAAAGTGTGAAGTAAGTTCCAAATGGGAATTAAAATGCTGCAGTCACTTTGGGAAACAACCTGATGGTTCCTCAAAAAGTTAATCATAGAATTAACATACTCAGGAACTGAAAACATGTTCACACAAAAACTGGTACCTGGATGTCCATAGCCGCATTATTCATAATAGCCAAAGGATGGAAGCATTCCGGATGACTATTAACTTGTGAATGGATAAGTAATGTGGTACATCCGTATAATGGAAGATTATTCAGGCATAAAAAGGAAAGAAGTACTAATACATATTACAAGACTCTATGCTAAGTGAAAAGCCAGTCACAAAAGGCCACATACTGTATGATACCTGTGTCAGTTTAAAAGGATGTATGTACCTTAGAAAACCCATGTGTTAATCCTAATCCCATTTTTGTAAAGGCATCGTTTCTTCTAATCCCTATTTAGTACTATATGTTGGACATTTTAATTAGATTATCTCCATGGAGATGTGACAATTAAGAGTAGCTGTTAAACTGGATTAGGTGGAGACACGTCTCCACACATTCTAGGTGGGTCTCGATTACTTTACTGGGATCCTATAAAGGAGGAAAGTTTGGAGAAAGCAGGAGATTCTGAGAGAGCAGAGTATTACTTAGTCACAAAAAGCAGAGGGTCCACCAGCGAGTGACCTTTGGAGATGAAGGAGGAAAACGCCGCCCAGGGAGCTTCATGAAACAGGAAGCCAGGAGAGAAAGCTAGCAGATGACGCCGTGTTCGCCACATGCCTTTCCAGATGAGAGAGAAGCCCTGACTGTGTTCGCCATGTGCCTTCTCACTTGAGAGAGAAATCCTGACCTTCATCGGCCTTCTTGAACCAAGGTATCTTTTCCTGGATATCTTAGATTGGACATTTCTTTAGACTTGCTTTAATTGGGGCAGTTTCTTGGCCTTAGAACTGTAAAGTAGCAACTCATTAAATTCCCCTTTTTAAAAGCCACTCCATTTCTGGTACATTGCATTCAGCAGCTAACTAACCAGAACAATACCTTTTATACGAAGTGTCCAGAATAGGCGCATCCACAGAGACTGAAGTAGATTGATTATTCACTGCCAGGGATTGGGGGGAGGTGGGAGTGGGAAGGAACTGCTAATGGGTATGGCATTTCCTTTTGAGGTAATGAAAATGTTCTAAAATAAACCATACTATGGTTTCACAACTTTGTGAATATGGTAAAAAAAACACTTCATTGTACACTTTAATAAAAGGGTGAATTTTATGGCGTGTAATATGCATCTCAATAAAGCTGCTATTTGAAGAAAAAAAGAGAAGAGATTGAGGCTTGCTAGCAGCAAGAAAATGAACCAAGAATACGGTCGATGAAATCAGAGGTGACAATGTAGGCAGTATCTAGCACAAAGCCTGGCACAACATAAGGGGTTACTTAACATTAGCTAGTATTAGTAAGACCCCTGAGCACAACTCTGAGAAAGTGCCAGAAGGGGAGGTGCACAGTGTCTTAGGCACCCAAGAAAGGCCTGGTCTGAAAAGCAGCAGCATTTGGAGTCGGCAAGAGGCTGCTGACAGTTGTCCTTTGACTGTGGGCACACATGAGGCTGGAAATTCACAGCCCACTGGGCCAGAGCTGAAGGCTGTGAAGGGCTGACTGCCGTCCTGAGCTGGCTCTCCCCAGCCCCCCACCCCAACCTCAAACTGGTGCAAGGAGGGGCTGCCTCCCAAACTCTCCCCAGGACTGCGGCAGGGCGGCAAGGGTTAAGGGGAACAGCCTTCTCTGCTGGCCTGTGTGCCTCCTGCCTCACAGGAGGGCGAGGCAAAGGCTGGCCAGAGGTGACCAAGGCCTGCCTGGAGTTGCTGAACGAGCCTACACCCGAGCCTGCCCCCAGGCCCTTGCTCTGCCTCCGTCCTCCAGTTTGCCATGCTGCACTGCCTGCATCGTTCTTTTCCAAATCAGCACTGCTCCGGGGGCTAAAGTTTATCTCCTGGCCTCCAGGGAGAATAACAGTAAAAACAGTTTCTGTTTATAGAGTGCTTTTGTTTCTGATTGCTGCTGTGACAAATTACCAAAAATGTAGTGGCTTAAAACACACACACACACATCTATTATCTTACAGTTCTGAAGGTAAAAGGTCAAAAATGGGTCTCAGTAGGCTAAAATCAAGGCATTGGCAGAGCTGTGTTCCTTTCTGGGGGCTCAGAGGGAAAATCTGTTCTCCTGCCTTTTCCAGCTTCGAGAGGCTGCCCGCATCCCTTGGCCTGTGTCCCCCTCCATTTTCAACACTAGCAATGGCGATTTGCGCCTGACATCACGTGACTCTGATTCTGACTCTTCTGCCTCCCTCCTCCCCTGTAAGGACCCGTGTGCTTGTATTGGGCCAGGCTAGTAATCCAAGATACCCTCCCTATTTTAAAGTCAACTGACTGGCAGCCTCAAGCCCATCTCCCCCTTCATTCTGCTTTGCCAGGTACCAGGCTCACAGGTGCTGGGCATTAGGACGCCGAGGCCTTGGGAAGCCTTTACTCTGCCCACGGCATAGGGTGGCCATGTCTCAATGGTAGCCGTCCGCTGACTGCTACTGCTGCAGGGACAACGCCAGTCCCAAGTGCAGACTCAGCATGCTCTGTGTGCCCGGCCCCAAGCTAAGTGCTGTGTGCACATTAGCATAGTCCACTCCAGGGGCCAGGCGGACATCATGGCCCTCATTTCACAGATGAGGGCACAGACGCTCAGATTGGGGGCTCAGCAAGAATCCACAGTAAGTGCTGGACCAGATCTGCATGCAGGCCTGTGGGCCCAGAGCTGACCTCCTCCTCTCCACTCCTCCACAGAAAAGGCAGAGACGCCCCCTTGTCCTTGGTCTGTGACAAACCCCAATACAAAGTGGGTGACACTGCCGCCCCTTGGGGATTTTGCAAAAGAAGGACCTTCTAACGATCCCGATGCCAGCCCGAGCTTCCTACAGACCCAAGATCACTCTCCGAGAAGTACCCTACAGGGCACCGAATCTTGCCCCCCACAAATGACAAGTTCAAACTCCACCTAAACCCCCGTGGGCACAAACCCCTTGCGAATGGGACCTTTGGAAGATGTTATCATCAGTTAAGCTGTGTCTGAACTAAGCCAGGGTGGGCCTTTATCCGAACGGCTGGAGGCCTTATAAAGAGAGGGAGTTCAGACAGACGCAGTCAGTCAGAAGAATCCAGAAGCCAGGAGTCAGCAGAAACCAGAGGAGCAGATGCAGAGGGTGAGAGAGAGAGAGAGCCCTCCAGGTGACAGGGGATGGCCACCACCAGAACGCCACGGACTCTGGGAGAAAGCAGAGCCTGGCCAGCATCTTGATCTTGAACTCCCAGCCTTCCAAACCGTGAGACTGTAAACTTTGTTTTTAAGCCAAACTGTGGTGCGGTATTTGTCACAGCAGCACAGGCAAACTAATACGCCCACTCGCTCAGGAATCACAATAACCCCGTTAGCCCGGTGGCCCTCCCCGAGAGGGCAGCATCTCAGCCTCAGATGCCTTCTAGGACCCCTTCACGTGCATTAGATCTACCCTAGGAATAACGCAATCAGGGACATTTTCTTTACCCAGTACGTGGACGAGGAGCTCAAGGCTCAGACCTTAGGCGCGCTGCACGAGGATTTAGAGAGAAGAGTGCAGGAGCCAGGATTCAAGCCCAGCTCCCAGGCCCCTGCTTCCCCCCCACACCCAGCTGGCCAGGGACGGTGCTCTGAGGGCCCCGACTCACAGCGTGGAGAGGGACTGGAGGGTGTCGAAGGCCCCCGGGGAGATGGTGGTGACCTGGTTGTCGTACAGCGAGAGGAGCCGGACGTTGCGCAGCCCCGTGAAGCTGTCGTTGTGGATGCAGCTGACCCGGTTGTTCCGCAGCATCCTAGGGGGAGGGAGGCGCTGAGAGAGGGGGGAGGGCCCAGCCCGCACCCCGCGGGGGGTCGCCTGCTGCCGGCCACCACCCAACCTCCAGGAGGCCCGGAGCCCCGGGAGGCTCGGCACCGGCACCTCTGCAGCCACCTCTGCCCCAACAGAGCTACCTCCCAGCTCCGCCCTCCCCTCCGTCCTACCGCCACGCGTCCCTCTCCAGCTTAAAGCCCAGCAGTGGCCTCCAAATTGCATCAAGAGTCATGTTTAAACCCTTCCCTGTTTACCAAATGAGTATGAGTGCTGAATCTGTATACTCATTTCATGTAGCCTCCAGTCATCTTAGAACAGCTAGAAATAGAAACCTAAAATTGTGGAACTGTGACCCACACCAAACTCTGAAATCTGTTCTACAACTAACTGTTGTGCTGTGCTTTGAGATTTATTGTTTTGTGTATATGTTACTTTTCACAGAAAAGAGAAGGAACGGTATAATAGAGAAGATAGGATTTGACAAATGCGTATGACTGCTGAATCAATGTATTGATACTCCTTTTGGTCTCCAGAGTCTTGGAGCAGCTAGAAGAAAAAAGCAAAAGTCGTGGAACTGTAAATTTTAAAATCTGTTCTGTAACTACTTTTTAAAATGTACTTGGACCAAACTGATCTATAGATCCAACACAGTACTGGTCAAAATTCCAACAACCTACTTTGAAGATTTGGAAACGCTAACTAGCAAATTCATCTGGAAGGGAACGAGACCCCAAATAACTAAAAGCATCCTAAAAAAGAACAACAAAATGGGAGGATTAACACTCCTCCACTTTAAAACCTATTATAAAGCCACAGTGGTCAAAACAGCATGGTACTGGCACAAAGACAGAAGCACTGACCAATGGAATCAAATCACGAGTGTAGAAATAAATCACAAAATCTATGGTCAACTGATTTTTGACAAGGCCCCCAAATTCCCTGAACTGGGACAAAATAGTCTTTTCAATAATTGGGCGTGGAAGAACTGGATATCAATAGCCAACAGAATGAAAGAAGACCCCTATCTTACACCCTACACAAAAATTAACTCAAAGTGGATCAAACACCTAAGTATAAGAACTAGCACCAGAAAGCTTCTAGAAGAAACTGTAGGGAAACATCTTCAAGACCCAGTAATAGGAGGTAGCTTCCTAAACTTTACACCCAAAGCACAAGTAACAAAAGAAAAAATAGATAAATGGGAACTCCTCAAAATCAAATGCTTCTGCACCTCAAAAGACTTTGTCAAAAAGGCAAAGAGGCAGCCAACTCAATGGGAGAAAATATTTGGAAATCACACATTAGACAACAGTTTGACTTCCTGTATATACAAAGAAATCATACAACTTAACAACAAAAGAACAAATAATCCAATTATAAAACGGGCTAAGGATATGAATAGGCATTTTTCTGAAGAGCAAATACAGATGGCTCAAAAGCACATGAAGAGATGCTCATTTTCACTGGCTATAAGAGAAATGCAGATCAAGACTACAATGAGATACCACCTCACACCTATAAGAATGGCTGCTATTAAACAGGAAATATAAATGTTGGGGAGGATGTGGAGAAACTGGGACACTCACGCACTGCTGGTGGGAATGTATAATGGTGCAGCCACTATGGAAGACAGTTTAGTGGTTCCTTAGGAAACTAAATATCGAGCTCCCCTATGACCCAGCAATAGCACTACTTGGTATATCCCTAGAAGAGCTGAAAGCAATGACACAAACAGACATTTGTACACCAATGTTCACAGAAGTATTATTCACAATCATCAAAAGATGGAAACAAACCAAATGTCCATCAACAGACCAAGGGATCAACAAAATGTGGTTTATACATATGATAGAATATTATGCAGCAGTAAGACAAAATGACGTCCTGAAGTACATGACAAGATGGATGAGCCTTGGGGACATAATGCTGAGCGAAATTAACCCGACACAATAGGACAGATACTGCATGATTCCACTTTTATGACCAGCATAAAGGATAATCAGAGGCTTATAAAACAGAATACAGGGAGATACATAGAAGCTAAAGTTGGGTGAATCATTAGCTAATGAGGTAGAATTCCAATGTAAGGGAATAGATAGGGGCGAAGGTGATTCTCTAGTGGGTCTAGAAGTAATATTACCATATTGAAGATGAGCGAGATTGAAAGGGGTTGTATAGACCTACATGTCCCACTGACTCCCACTAGAAACATGAATGAATTCTCATAAGGATTACTTTTTCTTTTTTTGGATCAGGATGAATTTATTGATATGAACCCATAAGCAGAGTTTCTGGATTCAATTTTGTAGTTCAAGGCACTGGAAAAGGCTCTAACAGTTTATTCACTTGATTAGCTGAAGCATGGACCAAAAGGCGGCCTACATTAAATGAAGTGAAAATACCAGAACTGCCTGGTATGAGGTAGATGAGGGGATCTAAAGACTTACAGAGATTGGAATATTATAGTGGCTTTATCTTGTAAAATCAGCTCACCCATCCTAGGAATGTCCAGAGAACAAAATTTCACCATGACTGTGGGGAATAAATTTGTGAGATTAACCCCAAAAGATATGATTCTTGTATAAAAGAGCGTTTAAGTCCAGGGTACAGGGGGAAAACTGCTATTGCATGCTATGAGCTATGTTCAAAAGGAAACCATCAGTACTACCACAGCAACAGCAGAGGTAAATAATGCGGTAAGGGACAAGAGTTAAGAGGAGGTTTAGATTTCCTATTTGGTGAGGGTGTATTCATTGGTTTTCTGTCTCTTGGGAACAATGAAATTGTCTAAAATTGAGAATGTTGATCAAATGGAATTCAGGCCCTCTATATGATGCCCGATGAATGCAGGTGGCTGAAGGATGCACTGATGGAGAAGTAGATGGGCAAACGATGGTGTATACTTATGAACGAAGGCTGTGCTACTGCAAAAAGGAACATGTTGTGAGGTATGTAACGATGTGAATGAATATGTGGGACGTTTGGTGAGACAAAATAAGCCAGAAACAAAAAGCAACAATGGTATGGTCACCTTTACAAAATGCTTATAAGAAAACAGAGGCCTAGACTGTAAGCTTTTAGAGCAGACACATTAAGTTCGGAGTGGTGATTATTATTTTTGGATTTTCAGAGGCTGTTTTATATGTATATTATCTGATATTTAGAGATAAGAACAAAGCCGAACAGGTTGTGGTTAAAATAATTCAGAACATAGGGGTAAGGAAGACAGTGTCTATATTTTAGAACCACACACACTCTTTGAGACCAAAGGAAGAAAGGTTTATTTGATCTGGAACTGAAATTTTCTGTAGTGCATAATCTAATTCAACCTATCTGTATAGCTCATTTGAACAACTGAAACACAGGGAGCACAGAATAAGAAAGAGGTCCTTTAATCCTGTATAGATTATTGTAGTTCCTGGATACATCCTAGAGTATATTAAGCAGATATCGAAAAGTATGGGCAAAGTTCCTTGAAGGAGGGGAGAAAGACTATGGAACTATTAAACCTTACAATCAGGGAATCCGCTGACACTGTGTCAAACTTTAGGGACACCCAAATCAACAGGCCATGCCCTCGATTATGAGGCTTACTCTCGTGAAGCTTATGTAGGTAATGGAGAAGCGTAGACTTCCTATACACATGCCTAAGAGGACCTCTGTTGTTGCTCAGATGTGGCCTCAGTCTCTCTAAGCCCAACTCTGCAAGTGAAATCATTGCCCTCCCCACTACGTGGGACATGACATCCAGGGGTGAAAGTCTCTCTGGTGAAGTAGGAAAGGACTCCCAGGGATGAATCCGGACCTGGCACTGTGGGATCAACAATAACATCCTGACCAAATGGGGGAAAAGAAGTGTAACTAATAAAGTATCAGTGGCAGAGAGAGTTCAAATAGAGTCGAGAGGCTACTCTGGAAGTTGCTCTTACCCAAGCTTCAGTTAGACCTTGCTACCTATCATAACCTGCCAACCCCCAACCAGGACCATTCCAGCCAATCCTAAAGAACACCTAGGGCAATATATAAGATTCCACAAGGGTTCCAGGCACTAGAGTAACTTTCCAGAAACCTACACCCTACAGATGGGTCCCTGGTCCAGATAAGTCCTGAAACCTAGCCCACACTCTCCAGAACATCAGATAGTTCCATCTCCCTACCCCATATTAGTGACAGACCCTTCCAATATCAAAAGTTTAGAATTGCCACAGCCCAAACAACCCCAAAGAGAGGGATGGAAAGATCAAAGGTGATGGTGGAATTATACAGAGAAGATAGGACTTAACAAATGAATATGAATGTTGAATCATTAAATTGATATCTTTTTAGTCTCCAGTATTTTAGAGCAGCTAGAAGTAAAAACCTAAAATTGTGAAATTGTAACCCATGTCTAAGTCTGAAATATGTTCTACAACTAATTGTGGCGCTGTGCTTGGAAGTTTATAGATTTGTATGTATGCTATTGCTCACAAAAATAGAAGGAAAAAAAAGTCAATTGTGATGATAAAAAAGTATTTAAGCCCTCTAGCCTCCTATATTCTGGAGCAGCTAGAAGGAAAAATATGAGAGGATTGTATGGTAACCCATGACAAACTCTGTGATCTGTCCTGTAACCACTTTTTGAAGAGTGCTTTGAAAACTATTGTGTTCTTATTTCTTTACTTTGTGTATATGTTAAACCATACAATAAAAAAAAAGTTAAAAAAATTTTGCATCAAAATATTAACTATTTTCAATTATGATGTTTAACAATCAAGTGCTCATCTTTCCTTTGCAAACATGATCAGTAAATTCCATATTCTGCTTTAAAAAAAAGAAAAGAAAAGAACCTTCTCTGTGACCTGCAAGGCCCTCCAATCCAGCCTCGGCCTGTCTCCTCTGCGCCATCCCCTCGCCCCTCCTCCGGTGGCCTCCCACACCCCACGGTCCTCCGCCCTTCTCCACGGACTGCACCCTTCCCTACTATTTCCTTGTTTATACCTGGAAATGTCTCTGTGCATCCTGGTAAACCTGACTCAGCTCCCCTTCCCAACAAAAACCTAAAAGAAGTCTAGCACAGGATAGGCAGATTTTTGAACATTCATAAAAATATTCAAACTGAGTAACAATTAAGGACACTTGTGCAATATTGCATCTTTGCCTGCCAAATTAACACGAGAGTTAAAAATATTATAATAATCCTCAAGGCTGGCAAGAATGTCGGCAAATGCACATTTTCAAGCCGTGCTGGTGGGAGAGAAAGGCTGGACCTTGTTCTTATCCGGAAGTAAGTTTGGGTATATGAACCACAATCCCAAAAGGCATTTTATGCTTTCACCCAGCTAGTCTACCTTTAGGAATTTATCATAAGGGAGGAATCATGGATGGGAACAGAACTTAAAGGTATTAATCACAACAATGCTTATAACTGAAAATACTGGAAATCACCTAAATTGCCAATCATTCCACAATATGCAATCATTAAAACGAGCGTTGGAGAAGAAATGCTAATGATATGAAAGTTCACATTATGTTTAAAAAAAGAGCATGTTACTAAATAAAATATATTAGAGGATAACATTAAAATACATTGGTACACACGTATATGTGTGTGTGCATGTGCGTGTACAGAAAAAACACTAGAAGGATAGTTGTTTATACCAACAAATTACAGCATCTATCACTGGTCAGTGGTGTGATTTGAGGATTCTCATGTCTCCCTGACACCTGTGTCCCTTACTGTTCCTGCCCCAGCACTTGCCCTTCCCCTCTCCATGCCCCCCACCAAGTCTGGAAAAAAACACCAGCGACAGGTTCGATACTCACACACCCTCATACAAGGAATTCTAGGCTAAGATACAGAGGAATGAGGCAACCTTTCTATGAACGGTCTGGAAAGACAGCTGTTCTATATTCACAAGTGAAAAAAAGCAAGCTGCAGAACACACTGCACAATAAAATACGCCTTTTGTAAAACAAACAAGCAAAAATCCACAAGGAGTCCTATCAGACATCCATTTGCCTTACACAAATTCAACTCTGCGTGCCCAGAAAACAAATTTATAGCCCTACTGCAGAGCTGGGATTTAAACCTAGGCAGGTTGCTTCTAGAGTCTTGTGGTCTGATACAGGAGTCACTAGCCACATGTAGATATTTAAATTTAAATTCATTAAAATTAAACAAGATGAAAAATTGCATGCCTCCATAACCCTAGTCTCATTTCAAATGCTCGCTATGCGCGCCTGTCGCTGTTGGTTGGCCAGCGCAGGGGCCAGTCTCGCTGGAAAGTCCTACTGGGCTGCACTGACACTGGACGTGCCCACACAGGCATCTGAAGAGCCTGGGGTGCCCCGGGCAGGGGGTGGTGGAGGGCTGGGTCACTGAGCTGCCTGCATCGGGTTACCCGACTCCCAGCGGTGGCCGACATCCCTGCTCCCTCTTCTACACTCACTCGAGTCACCTCTGCTATGTCCCCATCTTGGGGTCCTCCAGCCCCTCCTCCCTGCAGAAAGACCCGAGTCCCTCCCTCCACCTCTCCGCCAGGCCTCGGCCGCGTGCCCCAGGGAACGGAGAGAACAGTCACGATGGCAGGTGACAGCTTGTCCCCACCGCAGCCAGGGTCCTCAGCGGTCTCCCTCCCTCCCTCTTCCGCTCCCTTTAAAGGGCACACTGTGCTGCGTGGCGCGGCTTTTGCCCGCCTCCGCCCGGTGGGCCCACCCCGCCCCGGCCCCGCCCCGCCCGCTCACAGAGTCCTCAGGCCGCCCAGGCCCCGGAACATGCCGCTGCGGAGGGACTCCAGCTGGTTGGCGGTCAGGTGCAGCTCGCTCACCGACGCTGCGCCCTCAAAGGCCCCATCTTCGATTTCCGACACCTTGTTGTTGCTTAGGTTGCTGGGAGAGGAAGCGAGGGGTAAGCCTCCCTGCAGCCGGGAGCTCAGAACCCCCATTTCCCGCACCCCATGCCCGTGCGCAGGAGCGCTGCCCCCCCCCCCCCCCCCAGTGTTTCCTCTGCCTCCCACGGCCAGCGTCCTGACCCGCCCCTTCCTTCTACTGGGTAGCTCACATTTTCTTCAGATGCGTAAGTTTTTTGAACATCCCTGTGGCCTCCAGGATGGAAATTTCATTGTTGTTCAGTCGTCTGTAAGAGGCAGCAAAGAGAAGTTACACACCCATAAATGACAGACATGACTGTACCCTCCGAACTGAGGATATCTGGGCCTCAAACTGTGGGGCTCTCAGAAGAATTTATGTGGCAAGGCAAATTGATCCTGTTTCAGAGGGAGGCTAGGCACAGCGCTGGGGGGGGGTAGGCAGTGTACATACACGAATGGTAATGCGCACATGTGTTCACACATGCATGTGTGCACATGTGCATTTTTAGGTGCAGAAAACCTAACTAAACCAAACTTGAGCTAATGGAATCGCATCCCCCCAAAAGAAGACAAAAGTCCTGCTGATAAAGACCGTCCCCAGCTTGGGCTGGTGACCTGCCGGGGTGCTAGAGCCTGCTGCCCGGTGGATAGGACTCTGAATCGGAAGCAGAAGGGCCAGGGGAGGGAGAAGCTCAGCTCTCTACCAAGCCCCGCAGCTGATGCGTTCTTGGGGTGTCTCCGGTGTCCCTTGAACAGGGCTGGACTGGCAAAAAGCCTAGAGCAGGCTCAGAAGGGTGCATGGGAGCTGTGGGGGCGGGGGAGGCAGGTGAGGGTGAGGAGGGACCGGGAGTCCTCACAGCTCAGCCGTGGACTGGGGGATGCGTTCCGGGATCTTGGTGAGCTTCAGGCTGGAGCACTCCACCACGCCGGCCTCACAGCGGCATTTGTGCGGACAGGCCACGTCGCTGTTGCACTCGCTGCTCAGCTGGTAATCCTCCGTGCCTGTGGCGAGGCCAGGGCTGAGCCAGGGTCTCCTACCCACCTCGGCTGCCACCCCATGCCCGGCACCCCGCCCCCGCCCTCCCTCCCAGTTTGGTTTTGGTTCCCACCCCTCTCCTACCTGGAATGAAGTACTGCTCTTTGGCTGGGGAGAGAAGCAGAAGCCCATGATGCTGGGACCATCCGGGACTTGCCAGGACAGCCCAGGCCCAGCCCCACTGCTCAGCGAAAGGGACCCCAGGGATGAGCCTGGGGCCCCAAATCAGGACCCCAGAGCCCTCCTGCCCAGCCCCTGGGTGGAGAAGGCCTTGCTACAGATGTTCCTTGCCCATACCGATGCCAGGAGCAGTGGCATATCCAATCAAACCATTTCAAGGAATGCCCCAAACCATCAGAACTCCCAGCAGCAGTGGCGCTGACTTTTCAGATGGGGACAGGGCAGCAGTGGCGTCAGGCTCCTGACCATGGCCAGGGCTCAGAACTGGTCCACACTGTCCCCAGCCAGGCGCCATTTGCCTGCAGTTGCTGGGGCAGCGCCTGCTGTTGAAGCCTGGGGCGGAGGCTCCTTTCTCACCAAGAGGGTCCCCAGGCCCCACACATGCCTTAAAAGGCAGGAAAGCAGAGACACAAAAGAGAAGTGGCCTGGGAGCAGAGGGACATGGGTCTTCGCTTGGGTCCTGGCTCTGCACCTTCAGCAAGTCCTGCCTGGTCTCTCGGCCTCAGTAAAATGCGGGGTGGGACTGAGCAACCTTTCAGACCCACGTCAGACCCCTCTCAGGGCAGCTGCAGAGTGGCCAAGGACACCCTGGCTGAGGTTATCCGGGAAACATCACTGGGTCCCAGAGCAGAGTGAAGTCAGACAGGCAGGAGGACAGTTACCTGAGCACCGGAACTTCTTGCTCTTGATCTGGCCGATGCGCTTGTTGGCGAGGCGCCGGGGGCTGGCGCAGCGGGCCCCGCTCGTCTCGATGGGGTTGGCGCGCAGGAAGTCTGCCAGCCACTTGAGGTTGCAGTCGCAGATGAAAGGGTTCTGAGCCAGGTGCCTGTCCAGAGGGGCAGATCGGGGCTCAGAGACAAGGGCCGCGAGCCTCCGCGGACCTCCGCCTGGGCAGGGGCTCGCTGCTGGCCTGAGGCTTGGGGTGGCCGTGGGGAGACAGGGAGGGTGGGGTGGACCACTGGGGGGGGGGAGTTTCAGGCTCTGGGGCTTCCGGGGGACCCCACACACGCCCTCCTGCGAACCTCACCCCTCCCTCCTCTGCCTTGGGACGTGTCACAACAGCAGATGGAGGAGGGCTGGAGACACAGGGCAAGGAAGCTGAGGCTGGAAGAGGGTGACAGGACAGCTCCTAAGGCAGCCAGGCAGCACCCAGGCCAGCTCCTGGCCTCACCAGCAGCTGTGAGCTCTGGATTAACCCCTTCCCCGCTTGGGTAGCAGCAGCCTCTGTCTCACCAGGAGGGAACTGGGATGAGGGAAATGAGACAGGGTTTGCAGGTGGGGCAGGAGTCTCCACTCCCAGCCCCGGCCGTACGAGCTGCCCATCTCTAGACACAGTGGAAACTCAGAAAACCCTACTCATAGTTATTTATTGGGGACCCACTCTTATTCTCCTGCGAGCTTGCCTGTGTTACCAGCAGAATGAATGTGGTGGTGGGCAGTGGGGGAGACAGATGGCAGGCACCACCAGCTGGGGGATCCCAGGTGGCCGTAAAGGACTACAGGGGTGGCTTTCCCATTTGCAGGCTCTGACCATTCTCACAGGGCTCAGACCAGCCACGTCCTGGGACCACCCCACAGGCAGTTGCCCACCGGGTCTTGGCCACCACTGCACTGTGTGTGCCCTGTTCTTTCCAAACCAAGACACCCAGGGAAGAATATTCCTTCTTGCACCTGTCCTGGCTACTGTCTCAGGGTTGCCATTTCTGCTCGTTGACCTGAAAGCTGGCACTTCCAGAAACACAGAGAGCTAGAGCAGGGGCCCAGTTCAGAGGGACTCAGTGAGCCACGGCCACTGTTCTTCCATCTGAGTGTCATCCACTCAGGCCATCTGACCGTTTGGCTTCAGCCCAGCCCCCTGCTAAGGGGCTGCAGAACTCTCTAAGCCAAGGAAGGAAACTCTGGCCCAAGATCTGTGCCTAGCTCAGCTCAGACCTTGGCAACTTTCTCTCCCATCCATTGTCTCCTGGGCCCTGCCCGCTGGACTCTGGTAGGATGCTTCACTGGAGACTTCCCTGGGCCAGCCATCCCTGCCACCTGCTTTTGCAGCTTCCTTCTCCCTTTCTTGCCTGAGTCCTGGCTCCTTTCAGCTCCACCAGGTGGGCCAGGCTCCTCCCACCCCCTTCTGCATCCAGCTCAATATTTGTTTCCCATTTTAAACTGTCAATTTGCACAGAAAAGATGTATGTGCTGACTCCCCAGGGCAGAGTTTGTAGCTAATTTAAAATATACCAGGATATAGGGACTGCTTAGAAATCCTCTACAGCTGCCCATCCACATCCACATTAGCCTCTGCCCGAGCTAATTGCTTCCCTTTATTGCAATCTTGGTATAAAACTTTGTTTAAAATCAATTCAATTATGTTGTTTAGACATGAACTCAAACGCTTAAGGGGTGGCAAGCTGAATACATTATTTTTAAAGAACATGCTATTTGTGTCCAAAATGACCTGTAAAACTTGAACTACTCATTGAGGCAAGCAGCATCTGTATAAATTTAAGTATTTGTGTGCAAATTAGAATTTTTAACAGTTGCAAAGGGCAAGGAGCTGGGGAGGAAAAATACCCAAGAAAAAAGAAAAATATATATCGGTTTGGGAAAACATAACCAGGTTAAAGTACAATTCAGAAATGTGCTGCTGGGTGGCTAGGCAGCAATCTCTGTGAACATTTCTCACAGTGGAAGGAATGGAAAGGGGTGACTGGATCTCAGCATCTTTCCTGGAATACACACTGAGGAGTCACACCTAAAACTCTTTTGGAGCAGTTGCTCAACATATGACAGTCTTAAGGAAAATGCAGATTCAAGCCACAATGAGATAACACTTCACACCCCCTAGAATGGCTATTATCCAATAGACAGACAATACCAATGTTGGCAAGGATATGGAAATGTAAAATGGTACAACCACTCTGGAAAACAGTTTAGCAGTTTCTTAAAAAGGTAAGCATAGGTTTACAATGTGACCCAGTAGTTCCAGTGCCAGGTGTGTACCCAAGAAAATTGAAAACACATGTTCACACAAGGATTTCTCTGCAAATGTTTACAGCAGCATTATTTATGATAACCAAAAAGTCAAAACAATCCAAAATGCTCACCAACTGCAATGTATAAGCAAAATGTAGTATATCCATGCAATGGCATATTATTTGGCAATTAAAAGGAGCAAAGTACTGATCTGTGCCACAGCGTGACTGAGCCTCAGAACCCTATTCTATGTAAAAGAAGCCATACACAAAAACCACATATTATATGATTCCACTTATGTGAAATATCAAGAATAGGTAAATCCACAGAGATAGAAGGTAGATTGGGGGCTGAGAATTGATTACAAACGGGTACAAGAGATTTTGGGCTTAGAGTAGGGTGGAAATGTTCTAAAACTGGATTCTGGTGATAGCTACACAACTCAACATTTACAAGTAATATTGAATTATATGTTTAGAATGGATGAATATTATGGTTTGTAAGTTATACCACAATAAAGCTATTTTTAAATTGTTCTTAAATATTTGGGGCAAATAAAACTACAGCAAAATCAATACTTTTAACACAAGGCCACAGAACTTGGAACTAAAGAAAAATCAAGAAAGATTCAGGTGAATTGAAATCTGCTCTGTTCTGGCCAAACAGGACTCATTTAACGAGTTTAACCACCAGAGGTATAATAACAATATCTGCTTGTACCCTGGACGTGCATTTCTTTTATTCCTGTCTCAAATTGCATTTCAGTTGTTTATAATATATGATGGCTGTTCATTAGAGCTCAGTTTTACTTTGCAGCCTTAATAATGAGGGTTAGTCTTCTCAAAAAAAAAACACCATTGAAGGGGAAGCTAACATTTCTCGGTGATGGGGAAGAGATGCCTAAAAATAAATCCCTACTCCATTATAGATTCTGTGACCTTGGGTGAGTCACTTAACATCCTCTGCCTCAGTGTCCTTATAAGTAAAACCAGGGATGATAAACTCTATCCCCGTGGGGTTCTAGGTATTGAGGTGATGCATGTAAACAACAGTGGCCTGGCATTCAATACTTGCTCAGTAAGCCTGGGCTACTGCTATCTGGCCTATGGAAAGCTTTTCATTGGAACATTCTGCTTGTGTCCCACTCTCCCCCTAGTGGCAGGGGAAAGTCTCCCCGATGGGTGCCTGGATGACACAGGTCCTCTGCGATCCAGCCAGATAAATGCACATGGACAAAAGCCACAAACGCCTCACGAACCATTTGCCTTCATCACTCCCTTCCAGGGTGAGAGGAAGACTCCCTCATGTGAGACCCCTCAATCCATTCCCCACCCACAAGGCTTTCGGTTCCAGCCTTTAAGTCTCCTTAGCACATTTCTCTTGGCTATTCCACCAGCTGCTTAAAATAACTCACCTTGAGGTGTCTCCCTGCAACCTCTAATTTCAAAAGCTCTCCCAGTGGTGCTCCATTTCTCCCTGGCTATAGGCAAATTAATTAGCCGGCGCCGGGCTGCAGGCAGCTGCGTGGGTTTTAATGAGCTGGGCTTTGTGGCGGCCGTCGCTGCGGACGTGCGGAGTCCCCGGTGCAGGGGCAGGGCCTCTAACGCGACCTGATGGGCACCCGTCCGGGCACCCCGCGCAGACGTCGCCTGAGACAGAGCCCCGTCCAGCAGCCAGCCCGCGGCAGACGGGAAGGCCACGGCGGCGGCACAATAAACTTCACAGTAAACGCCCCCGGAACGCACGCACGCCACGGAGCCCCCAGGTCAGCACGCGGAGCCAGACCGCAGGCCCAGAGCTAAACACGGGAGCACAGGGCACCACTTAAGCGCGAAGTTGAACCCAACAGCTGATGAGAAGTGTCCCTTTACAAAAGCACTCCAGCCAAGAGATAAGGACTCATTTTTTTTTCTTAAAACATCACCACAACACCATTATCAAATGAAGGAGGAATGGAAGAATTCAAGAATCACCAAGGAATAAATGGAGATAGACATCGAGAGCAATGGCTGCTTTTATCCCAACGACCGCCGGACATCACGTGCCTCCCGGTGAAAGAACACAATCCTTCTATCAAGTTGTCTTACCAAATAAATAAATAAATAAATAAATAAATAAATAAATAAATAAATAAAATAATCAAACCTGAACTTGACCAAGCAACTAGATCCAATTTCCAATCTGCAGGACAAAAAGAAGAGAGTGGAATGTGTGAAACTACACCCAGGGGATAGAATCAGCCAAGTGTAGACTGAGTCCAGACTGAGGGGAAACTACAGAACAAATGCTAGGAAAAAAGAGGATGGAGAACAAGCCTACAGATTGGAAAGTCTTAAGAGATGCATCAACGAATTGCATTGCATTGGCCATATTTAAATCTTGATTCAGACAAATATTTAAAAAATGATAACATGTAAATGCAATTGGAAATTCGAACACTAGGTATTTGATGATAGTAAGGAATTAATTGTTAAAGTTTTAGATACAATAACAGTGTTGTGGATGTGTTTTTAAAGAATGCCTGCCTTTTAGAGATATGTACGAAGTCCATATGAATGACATATTCTGTCTGGGATTTGCTTTGACATAGTTTGGACGGGTTGAAAGCAGGGGAGGCAGGGATGAGGTGGGACGGGCCATGAATTGATGACTGTTAAACCACATGACAAACATGGGACAGTCACTGTACATTTATAATTTTCCATAATAACAGATTAAAACAAATCCTGAGGTTTGTGGCTCTCTAGATTTTAATTTATAATCATCCTTGCTGTCATTATATTTCATCTGATTTAAGACATTATAAACTTCAAGATGCACAATGATTTTATGTGATATCAAGAAAGACCAGACTGCTCCCAATTAAACGATGTGCCATTAACTGTGATATGCAGTCCAGTTCCAGAGATGTTGTTGCAGAAACAATGTGTCTTAGAATCAATAAGCTGTAGTAGTAATAATAATAATATCAACTAAGCGTATATCAAGCTCTTATAATGAGCTAAGCTCTGTACAAACATATCCTTTAATCTAAGGACAACTCTATGAAGGAAATGATATTTCCATCTTACAGTTGGGTAAATGGAAGCCGGGAGGAGTTAATTAAATTGTCCAGGGCCATACAGCCAATAAGAGGCATAGCTGAGACTTGAACTCAGTTTTGTTTAACCCAGAGCCTATGCTCCTTCCTCTGTAAGAGGCCACCCCCAGGGAGTATGATGGCCCAGGGCAGGACACAATGCCAGAGCCTGGAGGGCTGTTACCGCTTCCAGGCCCACCTGCTGGAGCCCTGCTGTCGCGGCACCTGCAGGGAGGGAGGGAGAGAGGAGGGCAAGGGGCACTCACAGGGTCTGGATGGCCCGCAGGGAGGTGAAGGTGCCCTTGGCCAGACTCTGGATCTTGTTGTCATAGAGGGAGAGCAGCGACAGGTTCTGTAGGTCCTGGAAGGCATCAGGCCGGATGCAGTTGATCTTGTTGGCATTCAGAAGCCTGTGGGCAGAGGCGGGGCGGGGGTGAGGGGAGAGGCACAGAAACGGACTCACCAGCAGGCTCCAGGCACCTTCCTAGGCACCGAGCATGCAGCATTTCAGGGAGGAGTGTGCGGAGAGCAGGCACCAGGACTCTGGCCCCCTGTGTGTCCTCTCTTCACACAGGAGTTCCTGCTGCCTTCTCCATGCACAGGGACATCTACTCTCTTTCAAGGGACTGTGAGAGATGGCTGTGGGATTCTAACAAAGCAGGGAGTGCGGAGGCAAAGCCACCTCCGAAAAGCATTTGGGGGCTCCTCCTCCTTCCTAGGGTCCTCCTGGGCTCCCCAGGCAGCTGAAATGGAGGATTTGGTTTCAGCACCTCTGGGGTCCTGGAGGAGACACCTTGCCTAGAAACTCATGGTTCAAGGGGGCTGAGCTGGACTTGGGTGTCCCACTGCAAGAGACAACTCTGTCCCCAGCCATGCTGAGCTCCACAGGAACGCAGGCCCCGGGGCAAGACCCTCTCCACGATCCGCTCCAAACCCGCCTCTCTGTCTCTCTCTTGCCACAACTGCCCCTGCATTGCCCTGTAGCCTCTCGCTGCCATACTGGGTCTGCCCTTCTCCTTGCTCCTTGTGTCGAGTGAGCCCCACACCTCCAAGAGGCTGCAGGGTAGTCTGAGAGGAAAGCTGGCCCACCTCCTGGGCCCCCCCCCACCCAAGGGCACCCGCAGACGGTCCTTACAAAAGCTGTAGGGTGTACAGGCCTCCAAATACACCCCGGGGGAGATCTGTGATCTTGTTCCCATAGAGAACCCTGGAGAAAAGACAGTAGAAAGGGGGGTGGGGAAGAATTAGAGGTCAGCTTTGCAGGGCCACGGCCCGTGCTGCAGGTTGTGCACTGCACAGTGGCACCACTCATTCCGTTCCCATCATAAGCATGGCAGCTGTACACACTTATCATACCGTAGTGCCAGCAGGTGGCAGTAAAGTGTCTTAGGAGAGAGTTGTCTTTTTCTAATTTGCACGAAGGTGCCTTTTGGGCTAGAGGGGGCATGCTCCCCATTACGCTGGAACGAATCCCACTCCCAATCCTCACACACAGCCCCACGAAGCCCGTGAAGGGGCCCTTCCTGGATACCTCTTGGGAAATTAACGTGGGCCAAGGATCCAAAAAGAGACTGTTGAAAGATGAGAAAATCCCATGGGCAAGAATAATTAACACATTTTCAGAGAATTATAGGGAAAAAATAGAACGCCAAACGGCATGTGCAGTAGGAGCTCTAGCATGTCAGACGAGGCTTCCCTGCGCAGTGAGAATGCCAGAAAGAAATAGACCAAAATGTTAACTGTGCTCAGATCTGGGTGACAGCACTGCAGTGACTTTTTTTTTTTTTTTTTGACTTTAGTGCTTCCAAAATTTTCTACATTATGCATGAATTACATGTATAATTTTTTTTAAATGACCAAACGTTTTAAAAAGATATGCAGTATCACCTGGCCTATTTTCCCATCTCTAAGCAGCCAGGGGAAGCTGAGGGGGTTGCATTATGTCCCCCCAAAAAAGATATGTTGACATCCTAACCACCTCCCCAACCCGTGACTGACCTCATTTGGAAATAGAGTCTTTGCACAGCTGTAATCAAGACAAGGTCATATTGGATTAGGTGGAGCCGAAACCCACAACCGGTGTCCTTATGAGAATGAGATTAAAGAACATAGACGCACAGGGGAATGTCATGTGACAACAGAGGCAGAGATTGGAGTGCTGCATTTACAAGCTAAGGAATGCCAAGGATTGCTGGCCACTGCCAGAAGCCAGAAAAGACAAGGAAGATCGTTCCCTAGTGCCTTCGGAGGGAGCGTTGCCCTACTGACACCTTGATTTTTGGACTTCTAGCCTCCAACACTGTGAGAGAATGCACTGGTGCTGTTTTAAGGCCCCCAGGTTTTGGTAGCTTGTTACAGCAGCCACAGGAAATGGATACCAGCCACCCCTTGTAAATATTCAATCTGACTGAAAACAGTATGTGGTGTTTCTTCAAACCTGGCTTCAAGATCATTCTTGGAGGAGGACAAAGCAGGAGCAAAGGCTCTGAAGTGGGATCAGGGTTGGCTACACGGAGAACTGAAAAGCCCTGTGTGGCTCAAGTGAAGGAAGCAAATGAGACAGTAGCTTGGATTTTACCCAGCAAGCCTCAGGAAGCCTTGGGAATATGATCAGATTCGCATCTCAGCAAGATCCTCCAAGCTGCTATGTGGAGAAGAGAGTGGAGGGGGCAGGAGGAGAAGCGGGAAGACAAGGTTAGGGCCCACCAAATGTGGACATGGCCGATGGGATCTATTTGCAGAACTGATATCCATGGCCTCAGTGTGCAAGTTCTAGGATGGTGGAGAGGTGGCTGTGATAAGGAACACACCAAGACAGGTAACTTTCGCCTTTTATCTCTTCAGAATGTTCCAACTTAGGGAGCATTTCATTCACTTCTCAGAGGAAGAGCTCTGCATTTTGGCAGATCCTCCAGGATCTGAGCTCCTCAGCCAGCAATAGTGCCCTGTCCAGTTGTACAGGCTGTGCACTGCACAATGTCAAGGCCGCCATTCCTAGCTGAATACTGCCTAGACATGATGCAGCAGCTCTACCTGTCACCATGGACGCTACTCCAAGAATAAAAGGTGTGTGCAGAAGGTACTGAACCAGGAGCTCCTATACTCCCCAGGTTGGGGGAGGGGGGTTCCGTTCAGTTCCACCTCTCAGGACCCCTAGTTCTATACCAAGAACGTGTCAGTGCTGGTGAGGGACAGGTGCAAACATTCGTTCCAAAAGACTGACACATGGCTCCTATCTATGGGAAACTTGTCCCCAACCACAGGGCACTGTGAGTGTGCTTTCTGAACCAAGTTCCATGGAGCCTCAGAGAGAGTGGAGGACTTGGTGAACTTGGGAACGCAAGGGAGGGTTCCTGGAAAAACAGTGATGGCCTATTTCTAAGACAAATGTTTGATGCTGCATTACATTTCCCCTATGGACATACTGGAAGGAGAGAGAGGGAAACTCTGTCCTCCCATATTGGGGTATAGCAGGTTTGGGATGAAAGATGGCACAACTAGAGCTGTTGGTCACTGCCCTGCAGCTGCCCTGGGAAGGCTCAGGAGTATGGAATTCTGACCTTCTGGGGAGTGGGCCTGGGTCGGAAGACTGCCACAAAGGATGCAGGGCAAATCCCCACAATGGTGGGGACAGCATCAGGGTTGCCAGACAATGGCTCACCCTAGGTTTTCCCATGCCTGGCCTCTGATTCCCTCCACCCATCACAGCTGGGAAGAGACCAGCAGGAGGGAAGGGAGAGCTGGGCTCAGCAACCCTGGACTTCACATGCAGAGGGAGGTCCACAGAGGAGGGTGGAGGGTGGGCTGGCTGACGCTCCCCCTTGGGAGGTGCTGGCCCTGCTCCCCCTCCAACACCCACCAGAGGGGCCTGCAGGCTTGGTCCACCGCGGGTGTCCCGGCACTGCTACTCACAGCGAGTTGAGGGAGCGGAGGCCCTGGAAGGCGTCGGGCGCGATCTCTGCGATCTGGTTGTTGCTCAGATCTCTGCAAGGCAAGCACAAGGAGAGAGCGTGGAATCCCTCCGAGAGGAGCAGGGCCCTGCCTGCTTCCCACCCCCCCCCCAACCCCCCCCCCACCCCCGCCTCCTGGAGGCCAGAGACCTCTTTGAAATGAGAAGAATAAGGGTTCGGATCCCCCATCCATTTGAAAACCCGTCCGCCAGTATTTCCCACGGGCTTCAGGCAGGGCGTGGGGCGTGTGCAGGGTACCCCAGGCTTGGCCAGCTATTGTACTGATTTGGAGCTGCAGGTACCCCAGAAAAACGTGTTCTTAAAGCTAATCCATTCCTGTGCGTGATGGCTCCTGGTAAGCAGGACCTTTTGAAGTGGCTACTGGTTAAGGTGTGACCCAGCCCGGTCAGGACGGGTCTTATCCGATTAGAAGGCCTTCATAAGCAGAATGAAATCCAAACACAGGGAAAGCAAGCCGCGGAAGCCAGAAGCTGAACTTCAACGGAAGCCAGCTGGAAGAGGAGGCCATGTGGCAAGCTAAGAACCAAAGATGACCAGCAGCCAGCCCCAGAAGGTCACAGTCTTTGGGGAGAAAGCGTCACTTCGATGATGTCTTGACTTGGACATTCTTTGAGCCTCAATCCATGAGCAAATAAACCCCCACTGTTTAACCCGACCCGTTTCATGGCATCTGCCTGAGCAGCCCAGAAAGCGACAACAGCCACGGAGGAGGCTTCCCCACGCGTGCCTGCCGGCCTCCTCCACCCTTCCTGGGTCCTGAGCTGCTCTTACTGGTGTGGAAGCTGGGATGGGACAAGGATGAGAATCAGCTCCGGGTACGTGCCAGGCCCAGGCTCAACCACTCACTTTGGTCCCACCACAACCCGGTGAGGGGGTCCCCCCCACCCCCACTTCACAGACAAATGATCTGTAGGCCAGGGAGGGCCACTCCCCAGGGCCACTTAGCTGGCAGGAGGCATGGTCTGGGTTTTCTCCCACCCCGTGCTGCCTCTCCAGGGGACAGCGGGTGGCACTCACATCCTCCGCAGCTTCCTGTAGGGAGAGAAGGCACCCGGGGGGATGGACTTGATTCCGTTGAGTTCCAGGCGGCTGCAGGGAGAGAGCACGGAGGACGTGCGAGGGTCAGGGGCCCCCTGCCCTGCTGTGGCCTGCTGGGGTCACGGGCGCAGACCCAGCTCCCTGGCCACGCTGCCCCGCTGCCTCCTGCCTCCTGAAGTCTGGAGGAATTGGGGGAGCAGGAGGCAGAGAAAAGGAGCCGCCTTGATTGTAGCGACATTATCAAGGCTCCTGTGGTTGAGAGGGACCCGTGAATGACGCTGATGCTCAAAAACAGATTCTAGCAGACTCGCCCAGAGCTCGGCTGGGCCGAACAGGGCCACAGAGAGACACCCCCCTCCAGTTTCCTGGGCCCTGGGCGGAGAGCTAAGCCCAGGTAAGACAAACTGTGTCTTCCTCATTTGCCCCCGAGGGGCCCGGGGACAGGCCCTGGGTGGCGCTCGCTCCAGCCCCGCCCCCTGCCCTGTACTCACATCTCCGTCATGGCCTCAGGCAGGTTGGCAGGGATGGCAGTAAGGCCTTTGCCGCGACAGTCCACGATGCCGTTGCTGCAGGTGCACACGGCGGGGCAGGAGCCGGCCGAGAGAACGCAGGCGGCCCCGCGGCCCGCCTCCCCTTGGCCTGCCGAGACAGTGGGGACGCGACCTCAGGGGGCACGCCCGCAGCCCCCTCCCACCAGACACAGAGGGGTGGGGCAGGGCCCGCGGGGACAGTGTCTCTGATGAGGATGAATTAGAGACCCCCTTGGAGGCAGGAAATAAGAGATTCCAGACCGTGATATAGCCCTGGGGGCACCTGGCACAGAGCAGGTGGTTTTAGGTGTTTGCTGAATATGTTTGCAGTGTTTGCTGAACCTAACACGCGCTGCATAAGAATGTGATTCACACACTAGGAAATCCTGCGCGGAATTCTGGGCCATAGCCCAAGACACTCAACACTTCGGAGCCTGAGTCTTCTCTGCAATCGGAACAGCATGACAGCAGCTAGTTTAAGTGCTCCTTTTGTGCCACATGTTCCGGGAAGTGCTGTACATGCCATATCTTATTTAAATCCCACTGTAAATGCAATAAGAATCATAATATTATTAGTGCCATTTTACAGCTGAGAAAGCTGAGTCCTCAAAATAAATAAATTTGTATAACTTACACAGCTAATAGGTGATGAAACCAGAATCAAATCCAGTGCCTGATGTGAAACCACTCTTTAAAAGTGCAGTTCACTAGTTTTAAGTGTATGACTGGTTGGCATATGGATGCCTACGGACACATCCATAAAACCACAAATCCAGATACTATTTCCATTACCCAAGAAAGCTCCCTCGTGCCCATTGCCCATGGTAACCACTGCTCCAGATTCATTGCCAAAGATTCGTTCTGCTTGTTTGTGAAACCCACAGAAGTGAAACCATGCAATAGGTTCTCTTTTGTGTCTGGCTTCTTTGGCTGAGTATCTGAGATTCATCCATGTGATTGTGGGTATCAGTAGTTCACTCTTATTTACTACTGCGTGGTGGTCCACTGCATGGATATACCACATTTTGTGAATCCATTCTGTTGTTGGTGGATATTTGGGTTATTTCCAACTTTGGGTTATTATGAAGAAAAGCTGCATGGAATATTCTTGGGCATGGTCTTTTGCAGAACAAATGTATATTTCTCACAGGGGAGTTGCAGGGTCATAGAGTAGACATATTAAGTTTACTAGATCCAGCTAAACAGTTTTGCAAAGTGGCTGAGCTAATTTACACTCTCACCAGCATTTTAACCTCTAATCCCTTCCTTGACTATGCCACAAGGTGGGGGCCAAGATCAAATGAGACAAAGCTATGACAATTCCTGGCACGTTGTGATATCCCTGTTCTCAAGGAAGGAGTTGCTGGGGTGAGGATACCCGCACTGAACAGAGTTTGGGGGTGGGTGTAGTAAGGGAGATGCCTGAATATGGAAACCAAGGTATTCCAACTGCAAAGAAAAACGCTGCATTTCAAAATTAAAATAATCCAAGTGATGCTCCCATTCCTATTCCCAGCCGTGACAGCTACCCATTGGCAAAGCCTCAGTCCTGGCTCTTACACACCCAGGTATGTTCATGTGCACACACACGTACATGCACACACATCCATGTCACGTGGAGGGTAAGATGCCCTGGCTCTATACACACACACTCCACACCATGCACATACCCATGCACACGTGCACACACACCCATACTTGGGAAGAGCACTCTGGCTCTATGCACATATACACACATAACACATGCACATACACACACACACACACTTTTATGTCATGTGGAGGGTAAGATGCCCTGGCTCTACACACACACACACTCCACACGCATGCACATACACATGCACACATGCACACACATATGTGTCTTTTATAGGGTAAGAGCCCAGGCTCTATACACACACACTCCACACCCATGCACATACTCATGCACACGTGCACACATACCCATACTTGGGAAGAGTAAGGCACTCTGGCTCTATGCACACATACACACATAACACACACACACACACACACTCCACACACATGCACATACACATGCACACGTGCACACACATGTGTGTCGTTTATAGGGTAAGAGCTCAGGCTCTGGAGCCAGATTGTCTGGTCTGGAATCCCATCTTTGTCACTTCCAGGCTGCAAAACCTTGGGTAAGCTCCTCTCCTCCTTCTGCCTCACTTTTTTTGCCTGTAAAATGGGAGTAATAATAGTGGCTCCATCAGAGGATTCCTGTGAGGACTAAGCAGGGCGGTGCTGCATGCACAGCCCTTGGAACAATGGCACAAGGACGTCATGCTGCATGCAGGGGTTGAGGGTCCAAGAGATGCCAGCAGTGGGCCAGGTGCTCTCCCAGTCAGAAGGTACCACTTCTGGGAAGTGTACTAATTCTAAGTTTATGGCTGGTTGACTTTCTGCCTATAGACACATCCGTAAAGGCTTCTTAGTCCTTGGCTCACATTCAGGCTTCCCAAAGCCCCACCAATGCTGTCACCCAGGGGAGTGGATGCCCAGGCACCCCCGCAGCTGGTTGGCCACAACAGACTCCAGCTTTGAGCAGTTTCTGCCTCCACTTTGGTCCCGTCTGTTTCCTTCTCCATCCCCTGACTTCTTCTCTTTGGAACAAGAAGCTGGGAGGGTTCATGGTTTCCAATTGTGCCAAGTGCCCCACCCTGGCTGATGCTCGGGAATCCTTGCTCACGTGCATAAGTATCTGAACCTCAGTACGCACCAGGCACTGTCCCAGCTCTTTGCACATATTAACCCACTTAATTTTCACAACGACCCTAGGGGCAGTTACCACGATTAACCCCAACTTGCAGATGAGGAAACTGAGGCATAGAGGGCAAAGTCACCTCTGAGTGATGGGGAGGGCAGGCTAGGGAAATGAGAGGCCTGGGCAGCAGGAGCCTGGGGGGCTCACCTGCTCTAGGCCAGAGGAGGCCTCTCCAGGATGAGCAGCAAGAGGAGGGGTCGGTGGGCGATGAGCAAGAAAGGCATACCTGGCAGGGGCCCGCCTGTGAGGTGCCAGCTCAAGGCAGGGACAGAGGTGGGCATTGCCAGAACACGTGAGTGAGGAGCGTGATGGCAGGGGAGGCTGATGGCAGGGGGAGGCAGGGCTGACCATGCAGGGGCTTTGCAGAGCTTGGAGCAGTTTGAACCTTCTCCCGGGAGCACAGGGGAGCTAGGTGAGCATGAAGCAGTGACCTGACTAGACTTGGAGATTCTTTAAGGTCTCTGGCTGCAGAGTGGAGGTTGAAGAGACTAGGGAGAAAGTGAGGTGAGCAGTCAGGGGGCTATTGCAGGACCCCAGGTGGAGGATGAAGGGGCACGGACTCTGAAGTCCATATCACCTCGAGGGCAGGAAAGACGGCCCCATCCAGGGGCTTTTCAAGGCAGCAGAAGAAGTAAGGTGAGGAGGTGAGGGTTGGGGAAAGGAGGCGATGGATGGGACAGGACGGGCCAGTGGTGATGGGGGTGGCAGGAGGTAATGGGAGGGAAAAGAGGGAATTGGGGGTGGGGGCAGGAAGAGGTAATGGGGGACACAGGGTGATGGACGGTTGAGAGCCCCGGCAGGGGCCTGCACCCACCTGAGCAGCTGAACTCATTCTTCTGGACCTCGGCCACGTTGAGGCCACGCAGGCTGGCGGGGCCCGAGCACTGGGTGAAGAGTCCAATGGTCGGCCGCTGCCGCAGCCACTGTGAGAGCCAAGCCAGGTGGCAGTCACAGAACAGGTGGTTGGAGTGCAGGCGGCTGTGGGAGGACAGGGCAGCTCACAACCCACCTGGGTCCCCATGCATGGGGAGCCCTGACACGTGGGTGGCGGCCAAGACCCCAGGTGCTGAGTTCGGCTCCCCCACACCCTGTGCTCAGTTGACTGCCAGCTCGGTTCTAATAGAGGGGATCATCTGTAGCAAAGTGGAAGTTCCTGGCCGGCTCTCCCTTCCCTCCCAGCACGCTGTGGGTGCACCTTGGCAGGAGTGGCCCACGGACTATCATTCCTGTTACTAAACTCCCACACATCCACTGCCTTAAATCACATCACTCGTTTTCAAGCACAAAACATGCACCGTCTGTCTTTTAAGGGAAAGTGAAATACAAATGATATTTCAACGTCCTGAAAATTTTAGCTTACCCCCCACCTCCATCCACTCCTGGTGCTGGGCTGCCCTCCCGGGGTGCAGAGGGGAATGAGCTGCACCGCTGCCCACAGCACCCACCCCGCCCACAGCTCTGGCCCGGCTGGGGCTGACTCACAAGGTCCGCAGCTTGGGCATGTGGTTGAAGCTGGACATGGGGACGGTGCTGATGTTGTTGTTGTTCAGGGTCCTAAGGGGGGAAGCCGGAGTCAGGCAGCCTCTGCCAGCGGGGGGTGGCGTGGGAGGCACAGGGCCCCCAGCAATGGGCGGCTGTCCTGCCGGCCCCCTGGGGCACAGACGCCGACCCCCGATGGCAAAGGCCCCCCTTCCTTTCTCCACCTTTACTTACAGCACCTCCAGCCCCCGCAGAGCCCGGAAGGCCCCTTCCTCAATGCAGCTGATCTGGTTCTTGTCCAGCTGCCTGTGAAGCCAAGGGAAGCTTTAGAAAGGACAGCACATTCCCTGCCACATTTTGATCAAGCACTCCATTAGGGAGAAAAAAAAAAGTATGACCCTAATTGCTGTTAATGCTATATGTCAGTTCAAATATTAAATATTATTAAAACTTAAATTCTGTCTTGATTGTAGTTACAACAATAAATATAAAGAAAAGTTATATGCCTCTATGCAACATTGCATACGCCCTAGACAGCAGGTGCGTGCACACACACACACACACACACACACACACACACACACACACACACCCTCTGGAGCCCACCTAGAGAGTGCTGGCAGCAGAAAAATGAGAGAAAGTGCAATACCAGGGCAGTGGCCCCCAGGCCCAGCAAGCATTTCAGGCTGAGTGCCAGATCAGATAGACTGGCATTGGCTACCTGGAGGGCTGTTTTCAGAATAATTCTGAAGCTGTGACCTGGGCTCTGTGGGAAAGCATGCAGTGACTGATTATCAATGTCTGCCACTGGACCAGGAGAGGGGGAACTCGACAAGCACGCCAGGCATTTTCCACGCTGGCTGCAGGCAGACCTCGGGACATGGGAAGCCTGGCCCAGAATAAATCTGGATCATCGGAATGAAGTGTCACATTTAAATAGCACTTTACAAGGTATATTTATTCCCTATTTAAATCTCAAAACAATTCTGTGAGGTAGGCATTATTTTCCCCATTTTACAGAGCAATAAATTAGGGTTCAGTAAAGTTAACTGCTTTGCTGAACAGTAAGTAAGTGGAGGAGAAGATTCAAACCCAGCTCTCCCAATGTAAAGATGATGCACTGGAGGGCAAGGGCCTGGAACATTACCCAGTCCCCACAGTTCCTGACATTCCCTTCAACTTGGTGGGCACCCAAAGCCCCACCACCCCACCCCGTCACTAAGCATTTGCTTGGCTCTCACACAAAATCACACCAAAGAGAGCTGGACATACTCCCTTGTCTCCTCCAACCTCAGATTTCTCCAGAAAACCCATGCTTCTATCAGCCGTCTCAGGACCGGCCAGCCCCTCGGATGCCTGCACCAAAGGGCTCAGGGACACCCACAAAAGGGGGCAGGGGTGGTCCAGGAGCCCCCATACCCCTCTGCTTCTCAAGGCTGTTGTGCTGGTTTGAAGCTATTACGCACCTCAGAAAAGCCATGTCCTTTAATCCTCATTCAATATTATGGGGTGGAATCTTTTTTATTATTTCCATGGAGATGTGACCCACCCAGTTATAGGTGGCAACTTTTGATTAGATGGTTTCCACAGAGATGTTTCTCCACCCATTCAAGGTAGGATTGCTTACAAGAGCCTTTTAAGAGGGAACCATTTTGGAAAAAGTTTCAGAGCCACCAGAACTGACAAAATCAACAGAACAGGCAGAGTCCCTGAGAAGCCGGTGAAGAGAAAGCTAGCAGATCTCGCCCTGGGCCTTTTCAGCTGAGAGAGAAACCCTGAATGTCATCTGTCTTCTTGAACCAAGGTATCTTTCCCTGGATGCCTTATATTGGACATTTTTATAGACTTGCTTTAATTGGGACATTTTCATGGCCTTAGAACTGTAAACTTGCAAATTAATAAATTCCCCTTTTTTAAAAGCCATTCCATTTCTGGTATATCACATTCTGGCAGCTTCCAAACTAGAACAGCTGTACTCACAAATTTTTTAGGTCCGTAGCTCCACGAAAAGCTTTCCTGGGAATGGCCTGGATGGTATTCTCACTCAGATCCCTGCAGCAATAAAACCAGAAGGAGAAAAAACACTGGTCAGAAAAGAGATTTCTCCAGAGTGCCAGGCCAAGTCAGGGAGGTGAAAGGGGCCAGATGGCACCCAATCCGTCACTTCTGGCTCTCAGAGCCTGGGACAGTGTCTGGCCCACAGTGGGCACCCGCTGAGCAGTTGATCAATGAATGAATACATGATGCAGCTGAAGAGCGGTGCACAGCTCCTGAGGGAGCTGGGCCCCCAGCTACCTCCCCTTTTCTGGGCAGAGGGACTGCAGCTGGAGGGGGAAGCCTGAGGCAGCTGTGGCTGGCTCTGCCAGACCCCAACCCAACCTACCAGACCCTCAGAGGTCAGCCCAGCTCCCACGGCATCATCCAAGGCTGCCAGGGAGCAATCGAGGATGTGCAAATGGGGCTCCCCAGCAGAGGGTCTTCTCGGTTGGCCCCCAGCTGCCCCGGGACATCTGTGGTGAATGCGGCCAGAGCTTGTACTTCCACGACATTTTCTAGCTGACGTAGGGCATGGCACCTCCTTGGATTAACCTCACACCCTATACTCCTTGTTTTCCTGACAAGGAAGCTAAGGCTCAGAAAGATCCATGACTCCCAGGTAAGCCAGTCAGTATAGCCAAACAGGTCTTGAGCTCCAGGCTGGGTCTGACTCAAATCCAGAGCTCAGAGAGGGGCCAGGGCCTCAGGGTGGGGGGGCGGGGGGGAGGGGGTTTGGAGCCCATGGAGGGGAAGGTGTGGCCCCAGCACTGCAGCCCTGAGTGGTGCTGGCCCTTTGTGACCAGGGAGCATCGGTGACTTATCTACCTCCCCACTGACATGAAGGAGGAGGCACCACAGGACCCTGCCAAGTCCTGGCCTCTACAAGCCCCAGGCCAGCTTCTGGAACTTTCTTCCAGCTCACCCAGCAGAACTGGGCCTCTGGCATCTGTCACTTGCCCCTCCCTCCTTCTCTTGACAGTCCTCCCAAAGGCAAAGCTGCCTCACTGGCCTTGGCACTCACAGACCCTGCCGATGCCCCGCTCCAGGCATCCCCCTTCTTGGAGGGGGAGTAGTAACTGCTGATGTGCTCTGGGCAGGGCCCCCAGGCTGCCGGTGCTCCAGGACTTCAGCCCTTCTCAGCTGTGAACTCAGTCAAACTTCATGAGCTTGCAGCCGAGTCGGGGACCTGGGCAGTGTACCCCAGAGCCCTGCATCAGGCACACCCTCGGGGTCCTTGAGCTGGTCAACTGGGAGCGGACTGACCCGGCATGGGACCCCAAAGCTCACAGTTTGCCCCGGGCCAGGCCCCCGGGGCTTCAACCACATCCTTATTGTCATCCATTCATCACAGGGCTCTCTGCGAGCCTTGAGTGCATGGTCCCATGGGTATTCCCAGTTGGGTATTCCCAGCAAGACAGTGAAACCAGGAAAGGTGCCCCAGCAGCCTCAGTGGGGCCCTGAGGTCAGAAAGGCCGGGTTCGAGCCCCAGCTCACCACCTGCTCGCGGTGCCTCCGTCAGTCTGTCCCCTTTGTTCCTGAGTCTCAGTTTCCTCATTTACACAGTGGGGGAAACAAGAGCCTGGTAGAGGGGCTGCCTCCCCCACTCGACCCCACCACATCCTCCCCCCACCCCTGCACTGAGAGGGAGCCAAGGTCTCCGAGCTCCAGCCCTTCCGAATCCCACCCCCCTTCCCCACCGCAGCTGTCAGAAAACCATCCCCAAAGGCACCGGAATCAGAATGCACTTTCTCATCAGTAGCACCCCCATTCCCCCCACTTCTCTCTCGCCTCCAAAACTGTACAATCTTCCATGCCAGTGGTACCCTACCTCACTATGACCGGTCGCTCTTGGTCCCTCGATGCGGCAGCAGTGTCTCCCCTCCCGCCTCCAGGCAGGCGGCAGGGGTTTACAGCAGACCCCGGTTTCCTGCTCCCAGCCCTGCATACCCCGCTCCACGACTGTTCTCTGTGGCCTTTGATCTCCTTATTTGTGCTGTGTCTCTGCCTCCCTGTTTAGCCTGTTGATATTCAGGGAGACAGCCCCGCAATTCCACCAGTTCAGGGTGCTCCCAGAATTGCCCCTAGGACCCCCCTCCCAGTTGCCTGTCTTAGTTTTCCTCTTTTCAGCAATGCCTGACCAACCCATACAGCTCTGTGGGCTCACACCCTCCATGAACAGGGTGCTGGCACCGGGGAAGGGAGGTCTGATGGGGACAATCCCCGGACTTGGGACATGGAGATCCGGGCTGGTGCTGGACTTCCAGCCAACGGCTGTGTGTCACCACCAGGCCGCCTCACCTCTCTGGGCTGTTTTCCCAACTTTTTCTTTCCTCCCCAAATGTCTGTGTCCCAGGCCGAAATGGCCATGCGTTCCTTTTCCTGATGTCTGTCACCCTGAGGAGAGAAGCCAACCTGGGCACTCTAGGGCAGGGTCCCGAAATGGGGCTGCTTGGTGCATCTCGATCCCAGAGAGCAGTGTTTCTAGCAATCTGATTCGGTATCTGGGGTGCGGGTAGGGAATCCACTTTTTTAACAAGTGCCCCAATGATCTGATGCCCAGGGCTGGCCTATGGAGACAAGGGGGCAGAACCAAACAGCTCACTTCAGCCTCCCCCAAGAACTCCGCACACACTCCTCACAGGTGTGAGCTGTTTCCACAGGGTCCCTCAGGCCTTGTGGCAAAGCCCTGGGCCACTGTCCAATGTGGCAGAAATTGCTATTCCCCACCAACTATTGGAGTCATGTGGCCTGGGCCAGGCACCCTCCTCACCACCCTCCCGTCGGCCCCAGGCAGGCTGGCCGGGAGGTGCTGGAAAGAACCGCTGCTCCTGTCCAAGGCCGGCTCAGCCTCTGGCCTCAGGATGGCCACCTTCTCCTTCTCCAACCCTGCTGCCACTCTCCAAGCAGGGTCTCCACCTGACCATTATGCCTGCGGCCACCACCATCGCCCCAGCACAGGCAGACTCCTCCAACCCCTTCCACACATCGCCTGTCATTCACTGATTCAACAACCATGGCAGCACACCTGCTGTGTGCCAGGCTTGGGCAAGGGCTGCGAAAGCCACAAGTGCCAGCCTGCACTCGGGGAGCTCACAGTCACATGAGTTCTTAAGTGACTAGGAGCCAAGCAGTAAAGCACCAAACCCACCTGGACGGAGCACCTCCACACCCCACACTCCACACAATACACCCGAGAGCACTCGCAGCCCAGAGAAGGAGAGAGGCATGAAACCCGCAAATGACATCTTCAATCCTTCATTCAACAAAGATGTATCAAGAGCTGACCACGCATTGAGGCACCTCACCAGGGAGCCTACAAGGACCTGCTCTCATAGAGCATACATTCCAGCCTACAGTGAGCACCGGGAGAGCAGCATTTCCAAAGAACTACAAGAGCACAGAGGAGTGAGCAACCAACTCTACCCAAACTGAAGCAGATCCTGAGAATTTACCAGATAGAAAAGAGATCTGTGGGAAGGGCATTCCAAGCAGTGGGAAAAGTATATGCAAAGTCCAGAGGTAGGAAGGAACAAGATAGGCTTTACGGAATATCGTGCAGTTTGGTATGACTGATTTGTGTATAAGGAATGTTGCAGTAGTTTTAAAGTACGTCCACAAATTCTTTGACACTGCTCCCTTCAAAAGGAGGAAACAAACTCCCTGCCGCTGGAGTGTGGGGTGGTTTTAGTAGCTCAATTCTCATGGATAGACTATGATAGAAGTGATGATGTATAAATTTCAAGGCTGGGTCATAAAAGATACTGTGGCTTCCACCTGGCTGTTCCTCAGATCACCTGTCCTGGGAGAAGCCAACGACCAAGTCACAAGGACACTCAAGCAGCTCTCTGGAGAGGCCCACAGGGAGAGGAACTGAGGCCTCCTGTCAACCATGAAAGCTGAGCTACTGTGAAAGTGGATTCTCCAGTGCCAGCAAAGCCTCCATGTGATGCAGCTTCAGCCAACATCTTGAAAGTAACCTCACGAGAGGCTCTGACCCAGAACCGCCCATCCAGCTGCAGCAACCGAGATAATAAATCTTACTACTCTTTTAAGCAACTACACTTTGATGTAATTGGTTATGCAACAATTGGTGACTGATAAAGGGGTGCTTTGGAGAGTTGGTCTGAAAATGGAAAGGCTTAGAAGTCATGCTAGAGGGCATGGTCAAATTCTGAGGTCTGTGAAGACCCCCCAAGAGTCACTATGGAAGAAAGGAACATGCTTAGACTTGATGCGAATGAGCTGAAATAACCCTGGAGTCTTGGCTGTGTCACATCCTCTCTGTAGGCCTCAGTTACCTCATGTCAAACACGTGGCCTGGACTTAGATGATCTCTCAGTCTCCCACCAACCCACCCACAAACTCACATGCAAACTATTCCAAGACATACCAAGTGAGGGAGCTGGGTCTTTAAGGCATTTGACATCCAGGGAGGAGTGGAGGGAAAGGGGGGCCCTGTTGCTGATGTATCACTCCTGGGAGGCATAGGATGGGGAGAAGATGGAATGGACACAGCCACCTGCCTTCTGCTGTTCACAGGGAATCAGGAAGAATAGAGGGCATGTGGTGGGGGTGAGAGAAAGGCAGGGAGGAGTGGTGGTCTGGAGACTTCTACAAGGTTGGGAAGGCGGAAGACACAGGAGGAGGCTGGCTGCCGGAACCCGTATCCCAGCCTGAGCTGGAGTTCCCATCTACCCTCCACCCAAGCCCGGGAGGAAACTGTGGGCCAGCAACTCACATCCCTGACTCCATTTAATCCTCACCACGCCCCTACAAGGAAAATGTTTTATTTGTATTGATTAGCTTATTGATTTATACCCACCTTATTCCAGAAAGGCTTTAAGGTGGCTTACAGGGATTTACAAAACAGCAAAAGAGCAGCAGTGAAAAGTGGGGCAAAGAGAAGAAAGAAAATCAACAGCACAAGAACTGTACGCACCATGGTGACCTGCAAACTCGCCAAGGCTGGGGCTCTGAGCTCTCCGACAGCCACCACGAACAGTGGTCTTCGGTAGTTAACAGGATCCTCAGTTCATATATCAATTTCAAAGGACAATTTTCTCTGGAATACTGAGATGGCACTAAGATGAGACAATTTTCTCAAGGGGTCTTTAAATAAAAAAATGACAGTCTGGCCTAATCAATAACACTAGATCCTTATAATAAATGGGAATCAAGGGCCATCTCCTTATCATAGCATTGCACTGAAGTACGATTCAGGGAAAGCAATTCTATAAGAGGTCATACCAGGAACTAAGGGGTCATACCAGGGCATGGAAGGAGGGCGGCTGGAGCGTGTGCAAAGGTGCGGAGGCATGAGAGCCCGGCATGGTCAGGCAGACTTGAAGTGAGGCATAAGGTGCCAGGAGGCGGTGTTGGCTGGCCAAAGCGCTGCAGGCCCTGGAAGGTGACAGGGTAGACAGCAGAAGGGTGTGTGATCTGACCATCTTTTAGACGCACCTGTGCTTACAGAGGAAAGACGCTGCCCCAGGCACACAGGTGGGCGCGGTTGGGCACACAGAGCGCCCCCTTGCGGCCAGGCCCAGGGGTAAGTAGAGAGTTGACACAGCTGGGATGCCAGCTGAGGCAGAGCTGAGCTGACGTGGGAACCTCAGGTCCAGCCCAGGGCAGGTCTGAGTGGCTTACCTTGTTTAAATGAATAAAGGAAACTATTTGAATTTGAGGCCCTGGGAGAGACCAGCCTCGAGACCAGAGGAAAATGGGTGAGCCGTGAAAGACTGAGGCAAGTGCAGCCTGCTGGCAGCAGAGGGAGGTGTGAGAAGAACCTGAACTCTGCAGTGAGAAGGAGCTAAGTTCAAATGCTGCTTCTACCGCGTCCCAGCCACTGGCTGGGGCAAGGGACACACCTGAGAGCTTTGGTTTCCCTCTTTGCAAAATGGGGGTCAAAGCACCTACACGCAGGGGTTGGGAGAAGATTAAGTGGGTTCATGTATTTAAGCTTCTGTTCTAGTACCTGCTCCACTGAGCAGTAGTCAACAAATGAACAAATGCTGGCTTTTGGCCTGCCCCAAACACAACCAGTTCCTTTCCTAAGTTTCTGATGGCTGTTTCCAACTTGCCCACGAGGTGGAGACAAAAGACTTCCCTGGACTTGGATGCCAGCTCAACCACATCACACACTGAAACAAAGCGAGTCTCTCTTTTTTTTCTGCCCCAATTGACTTCCTACCTGGTTGAAAACTGTCTTTCTCAAACCTTTCTGAAATGAAATTTCCCATCTTCATAATGTGCCCAGTCTCTGAGGAAATCCAGCAGGCACAGCCTACACCTTCCCCAATCACATTTTCTTGGGTCCTGAGCATCTTCATCTCCCTGAAATTTAGTCATTTTTTAAACATCTTTGTCCACTCTTCCCCTATGGTTGTTGGCCCTGGAGAGAGGAGCATGGTCTGAAACCAGGCACCAGGAGACGCCAGTCTGGAAGAGGGAGGTTACTGGAACTAGAAGAAACCATGACAATCTGGGGCAGCTGATGACTTGATCTGGCCATTGGGCAGGGGATGATACAGAGCCATGGGGGGAGGATGGAAGAGCCATGGGGGAGGATGGAGAGCCAAGGGGAGGAGGCAGAGAGCCATGGGGAGGACGCAGAGCCACGGGGAGGATGGAGAACCATGGGGAGGACGCAGAGCCATGGGGAGGATGGAGAACCATGGGGAGGACACAGAGCCATGGGGAGGATGCAGAGCCATGGGGAGGATGGAGAGCCATGGCAGGAAGGCAGAGCCATGCCGGGGAGACAGAGCCATAGGGAAGATGGACAGCCATGAGAAAGAGACACAGCCATGGGGAGAATGGAGAACCTTGGGGAGAATGGAGCACTGTGGGGAGTACTCAGAAACATGGGAAGGATGGAGAGCCATGGGGGGGGAGGCAGAGCCATGAGGAAGATGCAGAGCTAGGGGAGGACTCAGAGCCATGGAGAGGGTGCAGAGCCATCCTGGTGGATAGGCCAGAAAGAAGTTAGAAGCATGGTGAAAAGGGGGCAGCACACAAATTCCCTGAGCAAGTACTCAGTGACAGGGCACAGGGCTGGGAGATAAACACAGGTCTGGGACACATCCTGGGTATGAGGATAAGGCAGCTGAAAAGAGGCTCAAAGCCAAAAGCAGTGTCAGAGGACAGGGACCTGGGTGGGGCTTGGTGTGGCAGACAGGGTCACTGCTGCTGCACCTGACCCTCTGCCCTGAAGGGTGCTGTGTCCTCGGCTACCCTGGCCAGGAGTGCCAGGCCCCTCTGTCAGGCACCCTGTGCCATCAACCACCCTGAGGGCCCTTCCCTGGGCCTAGCGAGAGGGGGACTGGGGCTGTTCTCCCTGACTGACTGCCAGCAACACAGGGACAGTGAGCTCAGTGTCACCCACCCCATCAGGCCCTCCATGAACACTGCTGTAATGGCTGTCAAATGCTGAACAGTGTGGGGCTGATGGAAAGGAGGAAGCGCGAGGGGCTCTTGGGCATGCACGCCACCCTGCCCATAGTAGGTGTGCAAGAAATGTTTGTCTAGCTAGCAAGTGAGATGGCCTGACCTTGGGGGAGGGCACTTTTCATTTAGCTGCTAGATATCCTCAAGGCTGGTTGCTGAGCCAGGAGCTAGAGAAACAGCAGAGGGCAAGCTGGGCCTCTTCCTGCCCTCAGCATCCAACATGCAGAGGGGGCCCCAAACAGTTAATTAGGAAGAAGAGCAGGGTGTTATGGGACAGGGGACATTGTAGGGTCTGAGTACAAGTCAGAGGTGGGAGAGGAGAGCCAGGATGGTGGAGTGTTGAGAAAACCCGGGGAGGGGCAGCAGGTCAATGGGGACAAAGCAGTTGGGGAGAAAAGATCAGGCCACCGGAGGAGGTCCTGGGAGAGCCCCACAGGACCTAGTGAGAGCTCATCAGAAGCTGGACTGTGGGTGGTGCAGACTCCAGGCCCAGCCCCCTCGCCCCCGGGATGCCTCCCTCCCCCATCCAAAGCCATCCTGGTGGCATCTGAGGCTGTGTTTGCAACCACAGGCTGGGGTCAAGTTAGGCCACCTCCATGCAGGGGTATCAGAACCATCAGCAGCATCCCAAAGAGTTGGGGGCAGAGGGATGCAGACTGTCACAGGAGGCTTGCCATGAGCTGAAGATGCAAAGCTGCCACTTGAGAGGCTGAGCCTCGGAGACCTGTGAACAGGCCAAGCACCCCATCTTCTCCTCTGTGGAAGGTAATGGTTAGAACTCACAGGAAGCCAGGACACTGCCCTCACAGCCAGCTAGGACTAAGGTAAGGCAAGGGAGGCACCCAATGTGCAAAACTGAAGGTAGCGCTCAGTCTCAGGCCCTGCAAGTCAAGGGTCGGTCTGGCCTGCCTCACCAGGCCCGGCCCTGCATGCCCTAAGTCCTTTGCCTGCTGCCAGGCTGTCCTACACCACCTCCTGCCTCCCCACCCCGTTTATCCCAAACAAGCTGAGAAAAATCGCACCTGCAGAGAAGGATGTCAGCTAAGCCCGAGGGAGTGCATGGGAAGGAGACAGCACTCAGAGAGAGAGGACTAGAGAGAAGAAGAGAGGAGGAGAGAACTGCAGCATTTTCAGGGGCCTACCAACATGAGGTCCCAGTTCGGGGTACACTTGAACGTTAACTAAAGGGTAGGAAAAGGTCAGGAGTCTGGCTTTCCAAAGTACTTCTGTGCATATCAGGCTAAAAACATTTTGGTGGCCAGCATTTAGGATGGGCCCCAAGGAAATATGCATCTTTTGCAAATTGTTCAATCCCTAATCTTGCTCAGCAGAGCCGGCAAACAGAAGCCCACACCTGCATGCCAGGATTCCCCAATGCTCGAGGAGGCCACAGGCCCCACACCGAGTCCCCTGGTGCCATAGAGGGCGGGGGACTGTCTTAGTCCATAAAGGGACAAAATCAAAACCTCCCGAAACACTATGCAGATAATGTGTGAAAGAAATGCCTGGAATTAGAGCCTCGGGATCATCCACTCAGTTTAAAACTGATGCAGGCCTCACCCAGGCGCCCGGACATCTGCCTTCCTTCCCCAGGAAGAGCCACGGTGTCGCCAGTGCCCATTTAACCAGAGACCCATTTAGGCACGTACAGGAATCACTCGGGGGCCTAGTTCGCATGCAGATTCCAGTTCAGCAGGGCTGGGGTGGGCGGAGACCAGCTCCTGGGGGGCCGATGCTGTGCTCTGGGGAGCACACTTAGCCGGGTGCGGAAGAGAAAGCTCAGAGGTGAACGTCAGAGGCAAGTCTAAGGCTCAGCCGGCCCTGCCCCTCCACTTCAGTCACTTAACTTCTCTGGCCTGTGTCCTTATCTGTAAAATGGGGATGAAAAGCGACACTTGCTGGTTTGGATGTGAGCTGGGGTCCTGAGAGTTCACTCCAAGGGGGATTCTGATAAGGGCAGAGAACTCCCATCCCAGCTTGAACTCTATTATCCAGAATCAAGGGCCCAAGGAGACAAGCTTCTACCAATAGCACCACCCCACCCCCACTGGGCCTGGAGGCAACCTGGTGACCCCGGCCAGTCCCTTTCCCCTGAAGAAAAGGGGGCATTCAGGCCTGTGCCCTGACTCAGACACCATCACAGGGGTCTCTCCTCCTGCCGCCCGCCCTCCCATACAGCCCTCCATTCCCTCCAGCTCCACCAGGGTCAGGCAAACTGGAGCAGAAGCCAAGGTCAGGACCCCATGTTCTCACTGCTAATCCCCCTTCACGCTCTAATCAGATTGGGCCCCGGCTGGTGGATCGGCCTCTAAGGGGGCAGCGGGGAGTGGGGGGAGCCCTGCAGGGGCCGCTGGGCACCAGCCAAGGCAAGGCTCTGGCCCTGCCTCCTGCTGGGCCACCCCACTGCAGAGGGCAGGCCCTGCTCTGTCCGCTTTCCAAGCCGAAGGCTCCGGGCCGCCTGGCCTGTCCTCTCCTGTCCCTTGCAACCTAACTGGTTGCCCCAAGGCTACCCTGCCTGGCCAGGAACTAAGGCAGCCAGGCCACTCCGAGGCCCCATGTCAGGACACCACTGGGTTAAGGACTCAGGCTCTGGAGCGGATGACCCCCACCGGCTCCTGCCTTTGTGACCCCACTAGGCCTCGACTTTTTCCTCTGTAAAGTGGGGATAATTGTGTCATGGGTTTCAGTGAGGCCACATGTGAGATGCCCTTGGCCTTCCCCTGTGAGGACAGGGAGGGAGGGACGATCAGGGCCAAGAAACCTGAGCCTGGGCATCAGGAGGCTGAAGCTTGCTGCCGGCTACGCCGCCCACCCACGGATGCCCTGGAGCCTGACCTCAATCCCGGTGCCTCACCTTCCCCTCCATACAAGGGGAGCCGCGATCCGGGTCCCAGCGCTGGTGAGAGGATGAAATTCCATGCCAACACACCGAGCAGGGCCGCTCACGGCCGGGGCCTCACGCCGCTGCTTGCGGCAGGCCACCGCGGCCACCGAGGGGGGGGCACAGACACCCAGACCACCAAGCCTCTGCAGCCTGAGCCAACAGGATCCGCATCATCTGGGAGTCTGCTGGAAACGGAGCCTCTCGGGCCCCACCCACTGAATCCGAGTCTGCATTGTCACAAGATCCCCAGCTGATTCCTCTGCACACTGAAGTCCAGAAGCCCTGCATCTGGCAGGAGGCAGTTTCAACACGCTTTAACGACCCCGGTTGGGGCTGAGGCCTCCTGAGTTAGCGCCTCTGCACCTGGCCAGCACTTCGAAGCCAGGGGAGGAGGGGCCAACCCCTACTAGGGTGGGGAGGCTGGGGGGGTGGCACTAGGATTCAGGCACCCCTAGTAGGTGGAGAGAAGGAAGAGCAGCCCCTACCTGTCCCCCTGTGGAGTGCCACTGCCCACCCTCATGAGGAACGGAGGGGGTCCTTGCAGGAGAGGGGTGAAGGCAGCCCAGCCAGCCTTGACACCTGCCCCGCTGGACCCCTGCAGGCCTGCGAGGATAGTAAGGCAGGGAGCCTCACTGCGCCCAGCCCGGACCAGGAGTGTAGGAGTCATGCTCTGCCCCCTCACCTAGCCAGGGCAGGGGAGACAGATCCTCCTTCTGTAACCCAGGCCCCCTCCTCTAAGGACAGAGGCTGGCTGTGCTCCACCAGCGGATGCTGGGGCACACAACCCCCGCCCCTCTGGCATCTGGCTAGATCACCCCTCCCCGCGCCTCTGCCTGCCCTTCTAGCTTCGACTCAAATCCTACCCCTCCCACCCTGGAGGGAAATTAAGGCTCCAAGTCATCCCTCGCCCGTCCTGCTCTCCCCAGCCTACGGGGCTGTGTCCCACCTACCTGGCGGGGCAAGCAGCAGGTGTGCGCACCTGCCCTCAGCTCCGGGACTGGGTCTCCCTGCCCCCCTCACCTCTGAGACACGTTCTGGAGGGTGTTCGATGAGAAAGACCTGGCCACTGGGCTCTGAGCTCACGTATGGGCCAGGATTTACTCCCAGGAGATGCAGACAGAGAGCTTACCTGTGGGCCGACTCTCAGCGTGAAAGAGTTTGTTTTATCTTCCCCAGAAGTCAGGTTTGGGGAGGGGGAGGGAAGAAGGTACCAAAGCAACCAGAAATAGTGGGGTGCAGGGGGACCTGGTCCCACTGGCCACAAGCCCAGTTTTTTCCATCTTGGCCTCCAGCTCCTCCTCTGCTGTCATCAAAATAAAGAGGAGGCAACTGCAGCTGGGCTTGCCCCTCACTGGGCCTTGCCCAGTAAATGGTGACTTCCCCTTCCAAATGCTTGTGAGCTCTCCTGGCCCCCCTCCTCTGCTCCCCTGAGCCCCAGGGGTCGGGTCAGCTGGAGTGAATAACCAGGACATGCAGATAAATAAGCAAGGGTCTCCAGATGGAGCCTCAGCAAGGGCGAGGCCTGATTCGGCTGTAGCTATGCCAGGAGGAAGCAGGTGGCCTGGGTTCAAAACCCGACTCATGCACCAACTGGCCACTCTTTAAGCCTCAGTTTCCTCAACTGCAACAAAAGGTTACTGAGAGGAGGGATTAAGCCAAGCGATGTGGAAGTCTCCAGACAACGGCCTCGTACACAAGTGACAGTGAATTACAGGGCTATTAAGGCTTCCGATGACCCCTGCCAATTGCTGAGTGGTCCAGCTCTGTGGCCCTGAGAACTACACTTTCCTCTTTCCTTCACATTTCTCCCCTCCTAGGGTGGTTCTAAGATTCACGGAACTAAAGTTCATCCACGTTCGCTTTTAAAAGCATCGAATAACCAACATCTCCCCCAGGGAACTCCTGTCTAAACTCGCATGGGTAGTTTTGGAGGCTGACGCCATGTACAGTGGTGCTTGGGCTTTGAGAGCCCATGGGAGAAATGGGTTCTTTATTCATTTCCCCTGTGTCTCCTGAGCGCCCAGTGTGGGCCAGGCGCCGGCAGCGGGAGGGAGCACCCCCACCCCGGCCCCCTCCCTCCAGCGCCACCAGAGTTAATGTTGCAGAAACTTCATTAGGAGGAGAAATTAAGCGGGCCGGATGGCCGCACCATGAAACCATCCTGGGTAACATTTCCCCAAGCGAGCGGCGCTGTTTGTGGACCAGCGACAGAGGGGAGCAGCCCTGCAGCCACCCGCTGCGGTGAGGCGTCAGGGGAGATGCACACCCCCTCCCACCCCCCGTAAAGCCCCCTGCCCCGGAGCACACAGCAAAGACTTTTGGAAGCAGGCATTTGGCTGAGTTGGGGGAAAAGCTGCCCCGAGGCTGGAGTTCCACTCAGGAGTGAGTGGTTGGGGACAAACAGGAAGCAGATGCAGCTCTGCCTTTTCATTCCGCCCAGAGCCAGGAGGCAGCAAGCACAGACCTCAGCCACGTGGCAAGGGCGTGGCCGTTGGCAATACGCGTGGATGCAGGTGGGGGACATGCAAGCCCCGTTTCACATGAATGCCACGGCGAGGACTTCGTCAGCTCAGCTTCCCCTGGGAAGGCCCAAGAGGCTGCTGAGTCCTGAGCTGGGGAGGGGAAAGGGAAGGCTCCTGCTGCACGGCCCTGTACAGAGTGGTCAGGGTCAATGACTGCCATGGCTCGGAGAGTCCCAGCCCAGAAACATGATGGCAGGCAGGGGACAGGTGGGGGGATGCAGGTGGGGAGCGGACATAAGGAGGAATCGAGATATAGAGGAAAGACTGTGGGCTATGGAGCCAGAAAGCCCAGGGTTTGACTCCGGTCTCCATCATTTGCTGTCTGTGTGACCTTGGACAAGTTACCCAAGTTGTCCCCAACCCAACTTACCTACGAGGGTTAACCACATCTTCTTCTCACTGGCATGTGTGAGGGTTAAATAATACAAGTGCCATTTAAATAAAGCACAAAACCAGGGAAAACAGGTCTATGCTGTTAAGAGTTGGGGGTCATGGTGACCCTTGAGGGGGGGTGGTAGTGACTAGAAGCAGCGCGAGGGGGGTTCTGGGACACGCGTTCTGTTTTCTTTCTTGATCTGGCTGCTGGTTGCACGAATGTGTTCACTTTGTGAAAATCTGGTGCAACTTTCTGTAGGTATGTCATACTTTAATAAAAAGTTTTAAAAAATAATGTACAGGAGGTATGCATTATTCCAGAGCTGGTGCACTGTCGGCTTTCAACAAATACCAGTGCCCTCCCTCCACGACCCTCTGCTAGGAAAGTGGGGTGGGGGGAATCTTCCAAGGTGACAAGAGACCCAAAGATAGCAGGGTTCACAAGTCTAAGCAGTGGGGAAACTTCCAGGCCTAAGAAGAAATTAACCCCACCCCTAAGTGATAAAGACTGTGGACCAACCTCAAACAGACACAGTGACTGAAGCGGGAAAAAAAGGCCTTACGAGGATGCCAGCACCGTGACCACGCTGGGGTGAAGACGCTGCATTTCCCAGGGCAGGTCAGCATCTGTCTTTGACATGGCAGTGGATGTTTGGGTCCCACGTCTCCCTGAGAGCAGGTACAGAGCCCTGCGGGTACAGGAGCCTTCAGGTTAAGCTGGGTGGGGGCTGAGAGGCCGGTGCTGGAAGCATGAGGAACAATGGGAGAAAGGGGCCAACAGAATGGCCTAAGAATAGGTCTAAATGCCTTTTGTACCTTGCTTCAGTAGGGGAGTAAGGCAGCTTGTATGGCTACATTATAAAACAGACTAAGATAACAGGAATCAGAAAGAGTCAAAAATTGAACACAGACATGGGTGGAAATATCGAACGAGATAGAGAAACAGATGCCACAAAAACCCTTTGCATCTGCTGCGCGTGAACTCTGGGGCTTCTCACAGCCAAGGGAGAATGCGGAAACTATTCGATTACACAATTTACTATGTACATACATGCAAACAACTTGAAGACATGTGGTCTTTCCTGGTACTATTCCAAGCCTGGCGGCCTCCCCAGGGTCTCCATAAAGAGGCTGCCATAGCAGGAGGAAAGCAATCCCTTCACTAGCACCCCCTGAGGAGCCTGCCAACGCTAGGTCGCCCCGTTAGAGACCCTTCTCCAGAAGCCAAGTTACAGATTGGCCAATTCTCCAAAGGATCAGTTTGCTAATTTCTTTGTTTCTTTAACAATTTGGTTTTAGTCGGATGGTTTTCCATCTGTCTACAACGCCCTTTTAAGGACAGTTGGGTTGCCCCTGCCCCAGCTTCCTGCAGCTGCAGGGCGAGGTGGGGGGGTGGGGAGCAGGTTCTCTGTAGTTCAAACGCCAGGAGGTGGGGCAGAGACAAATGGAACAGTCCTTAAAATGCTGTAATAAAGACAAAATGCAAACCAGTCAACTCACACCAAATAGTTAAAAGACATAAGTCAATTTGACGAATTGGTCATTTGACAAATTGGCCATTCAGTGAATTGGCTTTTAGCAAAATGACATTTGGTAAATTGGTCTGCTTCTGACACAGCAAAGCCTCTCACAGTGCAATTACTTATATATTCACAGCACAGGCTCATGGCCAGGTACTAGAGCTCAGGAGAAGTAATTCTGCAGATGGGCCAACCTTACACCATCTGCTACCCTGCAGTTTGATGGACTGGTTTAAGCCAGGGTAGATTTTAGAGTCACTGGAAGAATATATGAACTGCACAGCATTCTGAGCTTCCTTCATCTGTAACATTTCTCTCAGCTAAACTCTTCTAGACTTAGGGGTAAACCCTTTGGCTTCTTCCTGACAAGGATCAGGGGTAAAGTAAGTACCCCAGGCCCTAAGCAGGGTGGACTGGGGATGGGGGAGACAGGACCTAATGTGGTTCAGAAGGAGAGAGAACCAAGGAGCAACAGAGCTGGACAAGGAGAACCTGGGCTGTGCTGGGGAAGAAGAGGGCTCTGCTCAGGAGAAACAGCCAAGCCACAGGGGCTGACAGTCTGAGCTTCTCCTGGGGGAGCCTGGGAGCCCTGGCCAGTACAGCAGGACAGTGATATCAGGACAGTCATTGACTTGAAGCCTGTGCCCAGGGTGGTCCACAAAAGAACTGAACAGAGCATCACTGCATCCCTGGGGGCATTACTAGTCCCCTCTTCACTGGCCTCCCCAAGAGGAAAATGGAGCCCATTTCTCCTACCAAAGACCATTGTCTATGGCCCCACCACCACCACCACCACCTCCTGCAGAGCAGCTCTGCCGGAGTGTTGGCCTCAGGAGTTTCTCCATAAAAATGGGAAGCTTGAGGGTTGGAATGACAAAAGGAAGAAGAGGTACGGGTCAGCACCCCAGCCCATCCGCAGTGCCTCACGTCCCCTCCTCCAACACAGGCAAGGATGCTCAAAGGATATAAGACCTTTAAATGCCTCCTAGGCAGATGGAAAGACAGAGAGCTGCCAGCTGACAGGGGCAAGGAGGGTTCCCAGATGGCTGAGGGTGATGGGCAGGAGCCACCACAACCAAAGCCCAGAGGAGCTGCCCAGAGCCACCGGCTGTGGAGCTGTCCGTGGTTCTGAACCCTCTCAGGCAGCTTTGCTCTGTGCCAGAGACAAGGACACACCTCGCATCCCAGCCACCTTCAGCCTGGTCCTGCCAGCCCACACACGACACCTCGTCTGTCCTTCCTCCTTCACAGGGTGTCCAGTTCAGAACGTACACACAGAGGGTCAGGAGAGACCGTAGGAGCCTCAAGGGACCCGCGGAAAGCTGTGCATTTTAATCTATAGGACCTCAATGCTTGTCCCTGATTCTTGTATGACACACAGTTGTTATTAATAACAATAACGGTAGCCATTATAGCTGCAGTGACTGAGCCCATATTATCTGTCTGGCACAGCGGTAGGTGTTTTATATGTTTTGTATACATTACCTCATTTAATCCTCAAAGCAACCTTGTGAGATAAATACTTTCACCATGCCTGATTTCCATTAAGGGAGGCACAGTAACTGCAGATGGAGCCAGCAATGGAACCAGCTACAAGTCCAGGTTCTCTCAGTGCAGAACCAAAAGTTCACCCATCATGCTGCCGGGGCTCAGTGCATCAGAATCAGCAATGTGACAGACGGGCAGGTGGGAAGGTTTCTAGAAGAAGGTTGGCGGTGACACTTGATAGCTCAACTTGGAGGAAGTGAAAACTTACAAAGCAGAGGCAGAACTATAATACTACACAGCATGATAACGCATATTCATAATGTTGACACTGAGTCCTCAAGAAAAGGTTAAATCATGTTCAGGACACTGTTTTAGAACATAGAAATTTATACCATAAGCTTCCGATGGATTCTCATTAAAAAAAAAAAGATGTATGCACAGGGACACTATTCAGCCATAAATAGGAATGATTTACTGATACGTGCTTCAACATGGAGCCTTGAAAACATCATGTTATGTGAAAGATACCAGCTGCAAAAGGCCATATGTTGGAGGATTCCATTTATATGGACTGTCCAGAATAGGCAAATGCATAGACACTGAGGCAGATTAGTAGCTGTCAGGGGCTGGGGAAAGGGTTCGTGACTACTTGATGTATTGGGGGCCCTTTTTGGGGGGTGATGAAAGCGTTCTTTAATTAGTGATGGTTGTGCAACATTGGGAATGTGTGGGAAGTCACTGAAGTATAGACTTTAAAATAGTTAAGATGGTGAATGTTACGTTACATGACTTTTACCTCAATAAAAGCAGTTTTTTTTAATGATGTACGGCTTCCTCTTCCCGTAAGCAGCCTGAGATGATCTCTGAAAATGGTTCACAATTCACTTGACCCAGAAAACCCCACAAAATCATGCAAATCAAGAGGTTCAAATCCTCGTGTTCACTTCACGAACACCCGAGAAACTGCTCAGGCCATCAAGGGTATGCGTATTCGAAAAGCCACCAAGCATCTGAAGGGTGTCACTCTATAGAAGCGACGTGTGCCGTTCCCTCATTGCGATGGCGGTGTTGGTAGGTGTGCCAGGCCACATGGCGGGGCTGGACGCACGGTCGGTGGTCCAAAAAGAGTGCTGAATTTTTGTTGCAAGTGCTTAACAAAAAGTAATGCTGAACTTGAGGGGTTAGGTATAGGTTCCCTGGTCACTGAGCACACCCAGGTGAACAAATCCCCTGAGATGCACTGCATGCCTTACAGAGTTCAGGGTCAGATTCACCCACACCTGGGCTCCCCTTGCCACAGTGAGATGGTCCCTACTGGAAAAGAACAAATTGCTCCTAAACCAGAAGAGCAGATTGCACAGAAGAAAAAGATATCCCCAAAGAAACTGGAGGAAAAAAAGCTTATGGCTCCGGAATAATTCATCTTCAAATAAATTGTAAATTAAAGTTAAAAAAAAAAAATGATGTACGCTGACGCGTTCTCCCTGACCAGCCACGCCGTGGGGAAAGCAGAATGCCAGCCCTGCCTGTGTGGAGCACGGTCTGCGGAATTGGTGCTCACCCTGGATTTCTACAAGCATCTCAGGAACTGCCCCTTCTTCCAAGTCACCGCAGGTTTAAAAGACAAAGACACAAGCTTTTGAAGTCTTGGTGAGGAGATCTAATCAAAGGTCAGTGCAAACAAGTGGCTGTACCTGAGTGAAGGGAGTCTCGGTGGGGGCAGCCTGGAGCGGGTACCCAAGGTCATCAGGCTTCTTGCTTCTCAGAGTCTGGCACACCCCTTGGGTCACTCCCAAGTCCCCAGGAGACTGAGTGGCCACCAGGGGTCCTACCCCAGTCTTTGCCCAGGTTGTGGAAACGAAGGTTAATTCTGCAAAACCTGCAGCATGGAGGACACCCAGACCTCCCGGTGAGGTAGCTGTGGTCAGCTTCTGGAAACAGGCAGAGGGTGGGGGCCTGTGACCACCAGTGTAGACCCAAACTGATGTTCAGGGCTCAGGAGCTTCCATCTTAGCCTCTAAGTCGGCCCAGTTCCTGATTCTCTAGAAGGGACAGAAACACTCTTCAACTTCTAGGAGGCTGGGCGCAGCAGCCCTGCCCCTACCAGGGGCCCTGTTTTCCTGCCTCGTTCCCTCCACACCCCCAGACCAGGGGTCCCCACTTGTGGACTGCAAAGCCTCAAGGTTGGGACATCTGGGCATCCTCATGACCCCACATGTTGTCTGCAGACTGAATGAGAGTTAGGTGTGCCCTTGTATGGCTTGGGCTTCATTTCTCAGCACCTTATTTTCCCTATCTGTGAAACAGGGACAATAAGAGTCCTTATCTCAGAGCACCCATGAGGATTCAACAGGTAGGTTGCATTTGAGGCCCAATAAATGGGGGTTACCGCTATTGTTCTTCTACTTACACCTCCCAGGTCGGTGTAGATGCTGCCGTGATGAACAACATACAGACCCAATCCAAGGAGCTGCCGGATTCATAAGATCTTGTTTAAAGTCATGGTGTGTTTTCATAGTCACCTCATCTGTGTACCATCCATGATTCTCCTTCTTAGCATTTACCACGGTCTTAATAATTCATGGAATTATTTCATGGATGTCTAACTTCTCAATTAAATCATACATCCCATGTGTGTTTACTTCATGGCCGGCAGACATCTGCAATTCAGTAAATATCTGATGATTATTTTTTTTGGCTACTCAAGAGGCTAAAACTAGCATTTGGGAGTTTATGAGGCTTGATATGAAAAACCAGCCACCCCCACCCCCACTTCATGGTGATTAACTGGGAAGAGGCACAAGAAGACTTTCCGGGATGAAGAGAATTTTCTATATCTGGATAGGGGTGTAGGTTACAAAGGTAAGCGTTTGTCAAAACAGACTGAACCATATATATACTAAGATCTGTGCATTTCACTGTATATAAAATAAGTCTTGGCAAAAATTTAGAAGGCAAAAAAGAAAAGAAAGCAGCTGCCACCAGCGATGATTGTACACTTCATCTGGAAGAGACCAGGGAGATCAACTAGTCCAACTGTCCGCTTCCCAGGTGGGGAAACTGAGGCCCAGACAGAGGCTCCCTCCAGTCTTACACAATCAGCAGCAGGAGCCGGGGTCTGGGCCCCAGCCTGTCAGCCCCCACCCCCGACACACACACACATCCAACTGCGGCTCCTCTGAGGGCTCTGACCTGGGTCCTGACACCTCTTGTGACAGTGTTGGGGCAGGAAGAGAGGCCAGAAGTCCTCTCCAGGCTGCCCTCTACCCACTCCTGCCTCGGGCCAGGCGTTTGGTCCACCTCGCTGCTCTGCCCCCTCCCCGCCCCCCCCCCCGCCCTCTCTCCCCAGGGCCCCTCCCCTCCGCGCTCCCACACCACCCTCTGTGGTCTCCGTCCACATTCATCAACGCTGCGTCCTCCCTGAGCCTCTCGCCCCCTGATAACAACCACGACTGCACACCTGTGCGGCAGGACGATCCCCGCCCCCCACTTCTGAGAGGACGCACGCCAACACAAGTGGACAGACCACCTTCCCAGCCACATCTACACGTGGGCACAGCCATACCAGGGGAGACTGACAGACACACAGATGCACCCCTCTCGCTCACTCTCCGCAGGCCTGCTTGAGCTTGCTGATCCCTGCTCTCGGATCCTGGGCCGTGCACCGGACCTGAAGGTGGTAACATCCAACATCTGATTCCTGCTTGCCCGAGGCCCTCAGTCTAACCTTGTGCTCCAACTCAGGTTTGCCAGAGTTCTGCACTGGGGGAGCCAGTACATTGACAGCCCAGCTAATACTTCCCATTTTTCATCTTTCATTGTTTGAGGACAAAGCCAGGCTTGAGAAAAAGCGGTATAAACTAGAGCCTTGCATTTAGATGGGGTCAGCCATTCTGCAGTTGACTTTGATAGAAATGCAGAATTTTAGGCCCCACCCCAAACCTACAGGATCAAAATCTGTGTTTAGTAAAATGGTTTGTATGTACATTCAAGTTGAAAAGCACTAGCTAGAGCAATGGTTCTCAAGCTTGGCTGCACGCTGGAACCACTTCCCTAAGTGGTTTTTTTTAAATACTGGGTCCCACCCCAGAGATTCTAAATTCATTGGTCAGGGGCAGAGCCCAGGCACTGGGATCTTTCAAGGTGCCCCACGAGATTCCAATGTGCAGCCAAAGTTGAAAATCCCATTCTACATGTGACCTCTAACCCCGTAATCTCTGCCCCACAGGCCCGGTACCCACCCAATAGTTGCTACTTCCTTCTCCAACCCATTCCCCTTTATTAGTTCTAATCTCCTTATTGAGGAAAGTAATTCTTACTGGATGGTGAGAAAATGATTCTTACCATCATTTTCCATGAAGCATTTGCATTTCTAAAAGTGGAGGGTGATGGTGAAGGCATGCCTATGTGATTATACCAGGAATCACTGATAATTTACTTAGATTGGATTGTATGATGTGCGAATAAAACTGTTTAAAAATGGGGGGGAAATAAAGTGGAGGTGTCCTGACTCAGCCCAATCCATCACTGGTGACATCTGTTCAATCTGAGGAATGGGAAGGAAATACTTTGGGCAAAGGGCCTTCCTAGTTGTCCCAAAATTGGCCTCAGTTTAATAAATATAAATATGGGTGAAAGTTGGCTACTAAAATCACACTATTGAGCAAAGACATCTGTATATACACCTCCACAGGCGTTCAGCTCTGCCAGGACATTTTTGGAAGGAGGGAGAAAAGGGGGAAAGGGAGCAAGTGAAGAGGGCACCTTTAGGAGCCAGGAGCAGGGCCTGGGGACCAATTCCGTGGGTGGCAGGGTCAGGAGAAGGTAACGACTTCCAGGAAAGGAGCAAAGTACAGCTCTGGCCGCCCCTCCAGGGAGTTTTTGCCGCCAAGGTGCCCTCAGCCTCATGGGCTGCCCTGAGAGGACCCAGAGGTCAAGGGAGCAAAGGGGCTGGGCCAAGTTCGTCTATCAGATGAGCAGCGGCAGCCCCCACAGAAGCCAGATCCCAGCCTGCAAACTCCCAGCCTGCCGGAGCACCCTTGAGTTGTGCCCAGGAGGGAGAATCTGCAGGAAAGCAATAGGTACAGCACAGGTTACATGCAGAGCCGTTTGGTAGAAAGGCAAGTGGACTCAGAGACAGAGAGACGGAAACAAATGGAGAAAGTCGAGAGATAAGAGACTAATAGAAAAAGACAAAAGGGAAAGGAAGAGAAAACAGAAGAGAGGAAAGGACAAAGAGAGGCAGACAAAAAGAGACAGGGAAAGGCCAAAACCCCCCAGTTGGAACGAGACCCCAAGGCAGGAAACGAGGGGTTTTCCACAGCAGCGAGCGGCAGCAGCACATCCCCGCCACGCTTGACAGCCAGCTAAGGTGTAAATGAAAAGGACCCCGTGTGTGACACTTTGGGGGCTGCCCCCTCTGGGCACTGGGCCCTGCCATCCCCAGGCCTCTCTCTGGGCTGGGCGGGGGATAATTTGCCCGCGGCTGGAGGTGTCAGACTCTATGATGAGTGTGAAGGTTGCAAGTGACCTGCCTGCAGGGATTCGCCCTGCATGACGGATCACTGGGCAGAGGTGGGAATGGAGTTCTGGCCACCCCAGGCCTTCCCCAGTGGAATCAGATGGCTGTGGGGATGGAGGGGATTATTGGGGGGGGGGTCCTGTCCTCAGTCATGGCTGGGAGGGAAAGCCTGTGTAGCAAGAAGGACCAGCAGTTCTGGGGGCTGTAGGTTAGGAGTCAACTGGGTTTCACGGAGAGAGGGGGTTGCTAGGGGGCAGGGATGTGCTGGGTACGGGTCGTGTTTCCTGCTGCACAGCACAAATCCAACAAGCATTCTACATATAATAAGGTAAGAGCAGAGATTCCGGAGTCAGGCTGTGGTTGAATCCTAGCTCTGCCTCTCACTAGCTCGGTGATTTTGAGCTGATCATTGAACCTCTCTGTGACTCACTTGCTTCTTCTGTAAAATGGGAATAATGAATGCTAGTTGTATCTAGCTCACAGGGCTGCTGAGAGGAGCGAATGAATGAACATGTGTGAAGCACGCAGAAGGGTCCCTGGTGGGGCATGTAAGTTGTGCATTCCTTCTCACCATCACCACTGTGGTTAATCCAGTCTCCAAATGCCGACACTGAGCTAGGGGCTTGGGGGGAGCAGCGACCAAGCAAACGCGACCCATGCTTTCCTGGGTTTCTATTCTGGTGCGGGTGTGAGAGACAATAAATAAGACGACAACAACAAAGAAAAACATCAAGATGATTTCAGAGATGGGGGAGTGTCCTGGAGGATACAGGGCAGGGTGGCCAGGGAGGCGAGCAGGCGCAGCCAGGCAGAGTTCTAGGGAACAGCCAAGTGGAAAAGCCGGGAGGCGGGGGTGAGTCTGAGGAGTGAGAAGAGGGCCAGTGTGGCTGGCATGGCCGTCCATGAGGAAGGGACAGGGCAGGAGATGTAGCCAGGACCCGGTCACAGAGGACCCTGGAGACCAGGGCCAGGATGTGGTTGGACGCAGTGAGTTGAGGGTGTTGAGCAGGAGAAAAGAGGTTCCAATGGGTATTTTTCAAAAAGAACTGTCTGCTGGGAGATGAGTGAAATAAGGAGTGTTGGGGGGTGCAGTGAAAAGAGGAGCTGTGCCCCCTTTACGACCCTGTTAGGTAGAGTTTTAGGATGGGGAAACTGAGGCTCAGGCAGCTGCTGCAAAGATGTAATTGGGTATAAGAAGGAACCATCACAGCCATCATTTGCTGAGTGCTCACACCGTCCCAGGCTAGGGCCTTGGCTTCATCACCACTGCCATGCTACACATGAAATTAGATCACTAGTCCACAACCACCTGATTGGTGGACGCAGGTCCAGCTGGCTCCAAAGCTCCTGTCCTCGCCCACAACATCAGGGACACCCGAGGCCAGCCCTCTTTGCTGGGGAGGGCGAGAAGGCTCACCCCTGAGGTGGACCCTGGCTCTGAACACGTCTGCAGGGTTCTGACCTGCTCCCATCCTAGCACAGGTGCCTGCTTCACATGGGCGCTCTCCCTGAGATGGGAGGAGAGCCGTTCAATGCCACAGGTGGTGCTGGAGGAAAAGGAAACTGTGAGTTTGACATCACTTAGACAAATCACGAAGACAACTTTTGTCCTATCAAAATTCACTCTTTCACTCTGGTTTGATTAAGTTCTATCACTTATCCTCATAATTCAGAATGGAATGTGGTTGCCTCTTGCAGAAGGCAAATGCCATAGATTCAAACTCAGGTTTATTCGGATATTTTACCACTTTAACTTTGCAGCTGCATCAAAACCAAGCAGTGTAGACCTTTAAGGACACATTTCATGCACCATCCCTGCCATCTTCTCCCCTGGAAAGGGGCTTCTCCTGATGTCTTTCCATGAAGCTAAGCAGGCTTCATGGCTCCTGATTATGTAAAGAACTTACAGTTCACATCTACTTATCCACAGCAAGAGGAAGTACATTACAGAAAGAGCTTTCTCTGCTCAGTGCTGCAAGGCAGACTGCGCCTAGAAATGTGTTCCTTCAGACTTCAGATTTATGTTCATTGTCTTTTGTTAAGTACCTACTATGTTCCAGGTGCTGGGCCGAGTACAAGAGGTACAACAAGACACATTACCCTGAACTAGATAGTGAGGCAGAAACTTAACTGCAAGTTCATTCATGCTTTAACACACCCACCTGAGGGTACTTACCTTTGTCTCACTTTGTACTATGATTAGGTCCTATACTCTGGGAAGTTACACGTGAACTTATAGATATTTTGTGGTAGAGTTGCAAAATAATTACTGTCTGCCAAAAAGATAACCTCAACAGTTAATTTTATTGTCTACTCAGACATTCACCAGTTTTATATCTAACTCGAAAACATTATTTCCGGATTCTGTCTTTGATTGATTATAACCTCTCCATTCTTCAAATGCTCCTTGAAACAACTTTGCAATCTTGCTGGTCCCTCATTCATGAGTTAAATACATCATTAGTACATAATCACTTTATATTTGTATGACAGTCATGTTTTTTACTTTCTTACACTTATCCCTTTGACAGCATTTTAATCTTCATTTTGCAGATGAGAAAACTAGATGTAGGAGCCACCAATCCACTCTGAAGTTCCCAGAGCTGGTGGGCGGGAGCGGCAGGATTTAGACCCCACTCTAGCAGTGCCAAAGTCCGCGCTGTCCAGCTGCCCTGGCAGGTCTCCTGTGCCCTCCGGGTTAAGAGGGGCTTAGAAATGGTCTGATCACATGCTCTGATTTTAAAGGAGACGATGCTGAGCCCAAGAACGGTGAGAAGTATGATTACAGGCTGGAAGGACAAAGGCAACTTTTCCTGAAAGAGTGTTTCTCCTTTATCTACTGCCTTGTCTTCTTACATTCATCTCCAGTCTTTGCTCAATCCAGGCCACCCCATAAAGAGCAGGTAACAGCATCTGTAACGCAGTGACATCGAAGGGTGCAGCCCTCACCTGCCGGCAGGAGGAGTGAGCCACCTCACTAAGAGTTAATCCTTAGAGTCTAATGGGTTCTGGCCCAGAGTCCACAGAGACACTGGAAATGCAGGTGTGGGCTGCCTGGACCCTGTGTGTCCCTGAAAGTGCATGCAAAATATTGCTATACATGCAAGAGCATCAGATTCTCAAAGGGGTCTGTGACTGTGGAAAGGTTCCATATCCTACTTTCCATACCTGTCTTTAAATAGCTCCTTCTAGAAGCAAATGAGCTGTCTGAGCAGGGAAACACATTTAATCTGTGCACCTGAATAAAGCAGCCCTCTGAAAGGTGCCCACGTATTTGTGAACATGAAAACCATTACAATTCATCGGCCATTGTATTGAAAACCATTACAATTCTGAAAGGCTCAGAATCCACATCAGTGTGGGTGGGAGGCTCAGGCCCAGAGATGGGTGGATCATGGGGCTACCATTCCTGGCTACAGAAGAGCAGCCAAGGGCCAGAGGGTCTCACCCAGGACAATGGGATTCTCTCCATACAATGGCAGCTTCCCAGGGCACAGATATTTGTCTGATGGGGGGGGGGGGTAATTATACCAAGTGTTTAGAAGAGTGCCTGGTACATAGCAGATGCTCAGTAAATATTTGTTGACTGAATGAGAATTGCTCAGGAGGAATGAGGCATGATACTAACTGATGATACCTAAATAATCCATGCCAAGGCCAAGACTTAAAAATAATGGTAAAAATAATAGCAACTGACACTTAACTGAGCCCTTTACTCTGTGCCAAGCTCTGTGTCAAGTCCTCACAACCACTCTAGCTGTACTATTGTCAGCCCCATTTCACAAATGAGGCTTTGTGGTTCACAGAGGTTAACTGACTTGCCCAAGATCACATGGCTGGGAAGTTCAACCCACCACCTGGCCCTGATCTATCTTACTCCAGATCTTAATCACTGCACAAAACACTGCATGCTCTGGATTCATGGGAAAAGTAACAGAGTAGAGAGCCATGGCAGAGAGAAAGAAGTCATTGGGTGGAGCAAGGAGAGGGCAGGGCAGCAGTCAGTAGACTTGACCTGTATTGCAAAACTGTGGAGACAGCATTTATGAGACCTTGGGAAGGTAGGAGAAAGGGAAAGGGGAGAAGCAGTAAGATGTGGCAGAGGCTACTAGTTGTCTCCCACCAAAATCCATTCTCCTCTTTTTCCTTCCTATTAGAGCTGTGAGTTAATTTGACCATCAATGTGGTGCCCAGAGAAAATATTACATTTCCTACCTCCTTTGCAGCTAGGGGTGCCAAAAAGATATAAGCAGATATTACTGAATGAAAAAAGTTTCTAGGAAATCTCTATAAAGAAGGCTGACTCCGTTGGGAAATGCCCATTTTTTCCTTCACTCCCTGCTTTCCTCCTTCTTCCTGTCTAGAACCCATATGTGACGTCTGGAGCCCTGCAGCTATCTTGGACCATGAGGTAAAATTGAAGCTGGAAGACATGGGCTAAGTATGTTGGAGCAAAAGAGAGAAGGACTATGGGACTAGAGCTGCCTATTTTTGTGTGAGAGAAATCTACTCCTATATCTAGTTTGTCACCTTTTTTTTTTTTTTTTTTAGTTTTCTTTATATAGAACCAGGCTAATCTCAAGTGGCACAAAAATCAACTACAAGGAAAATACCAGCAGAGCTGCGCAACACCCAACAACCCATCTGCAGAAACATCATCTTGCCCAGGCAGGTGGAAGATCTGCAGGCTTTGGCACTGGGCCTGACCACAGCAGAGAAGCAAAGTCTTGAACTGGGGAGATATGCCTCCTTCACACCCCAGATACAAACAAGAAGTGATGTGAAAATGAGAACAAATGCCAGAGAAGTTAGTGATTGCAAAGCTGGGTATTTTCAGAGGGTGACAACCACCACTTGGGAGAGAGCTGCTCCAGCACAGAGAATGTCATTCACTTTGCACAAAATCAGCTGGGTTCCAACAAAGAGTCCCTTCATCCCATCTAGAAAAAAGGTCAAGTCCTCAAATTCATGTTAAGCTATGGGGATAATTCAAGGTAGCACGTTCCAAGGCTAATACTGGAACCAGAACCTCCAGGGCCACCACCAGGCCATAGGAGACCTTTGCGGGAATTAGAAAAGAGTACCCATTCTCTGATGCGAATGGCACCCCCTAGGTGGGGGGGGGGGGGGGGGGGGGGGCTCTTGGGCAGTGCACAGCCTGCACAACTATCCAGAGTGACCTTTTGTAGTTCTCTGGTCCCATAACACCCTCACTGATTGCACGACTCCAAACCGGGTTGAACGCTGTGCTCCTAAGGATAACCTAGCCTTGTTGAGATGTGACTGTATGAGGCCATGTGAACTCCAGGTAAGATGGCAGGAGAGAATTCCACCCTGAAAACAGTGTCTGGTTTGGGCCCCTGAGTTAAATGTCATTCATAAGGAAAATTCAGCCATGTAGAGCAGCTGACAACTTCACCAGGTCCAGAAGTTACCATCTCTCATCCGTGAGTATGAATGCACAGTGCCTTGCGTGAAAAGGAGTCTAAAAATAATTTGTGTAATCTATCAGCCTATGACTAAATGAATGAAAGAGTAACTATCTTTGAATTTTATTGCCATTGATTAAAGCTACTTTATATCATTGTATTGGTTTATTTGTTTTCCTTTGAGGGAAGGAAGAGCTTTTGCAATTTATGGAATTGTTTTAATAAATACATCCAAGTGAAAAAAGTATCAATAAATAAATCCAACTTTAACTTTCTGCCCCCTGAGCCCCACTGCCCAAAAAAAGAAAATCTAATTAAACTACATCTAAGTCCTCCAGCCTGGGTGCCGTGCTGACCTCACCACGTCTTAATGCTGTCCCTATGGACCCACCACTGGTACCTGGGGCTCCTCAGAGCCTATCCTGAACTTCCTGGGGTGCTCCACCCTTACTCCATGTCACACCTTCAGATGCCAATTCTGGGGCAAAAGAGAAGGAGAAACCAGCTTGTCCCAAATGAAGGAAGGGAGTGGGACTGAATCGAGTTCCAATGAGATTTTTAACGAGAAGAGATAGAGCTCACCTGTCAAGAACCACCAGTTCCTGAAACTGGTCCCTTTTTGCAGGGCGTAAGCAGCATGGCTGCGGTAGGAAGAGATGTGACAGCAAACGCTTGCTAAGCCTGCACCTGTGCTGAGCACTATGCTGGACCTGATGCTTATGCGGAAGAATGCTCTGGAAGCTGACTCAGGGGTCCTCGTTTCCTGCAGTAGCTGTGTGACCCTGGGTAAGTCCCTCTCCCATCCTGGGCCCAGTGTCCCCATTTGCAACATGAGGACCCTGGACTCTATCCTCTCTGAGGCAGCACATCTTAAACCTGAAGGTGCATGCAAGCCACCTGAGATCTTTTCTGAAAGGCAGGTCTGGGGTGGAGCTTGAGATTCTGCATTTCTGACAGGTTGCCCACCGCAGACCACACTTAGAGCAGCAAGGCTCTGATGGCCCTTCTGGGCCTCACCTGGTCCTTTGTCTCATTCCCAGTAGCCAAGCAGAGAGACGGTCACTGGTGTAGAGGGTTGCGGCAGCCTCCCTCTTGCTGCCATCCTGGTGTGCCCAGCACTTTGATTTCAGACCCTGCCCACCCCATTAGAATGCCAGCCCAGCAGACAAAACAGCCAGCTGTGGCCAGAGTCCAGGGACCGGCCAGCTGTCTCTTGCTTTTCCCTTTCCAAACTAGAGTTGAGATTTCACTTTTTTTAATCACAGAAAAGCTGAGAAAAGAAAACAAGTAGGTATTCCCTCTGTATCCACTGCTTTCCACCCCTGCTTACCACTTGCCAGAAACTGGCCTTGGTATAACCATCACCTGAGCCCTCCCTCACCCGTCATCTTGGTCTGATAATATCCCCCCAACTCCACCTGCCCTCCCCACGGCTCTCTGAGTTACCTCTGGCAGAGCTGGCCTGCCAGGCTTATTTTTAACAGCTCTGATTGAAGCTGGGGTCCCGCTGACATTTACACTCCCTCATCATTATCAGCTTGAAGCTTCCAGCAGCCAAGCTAAAAAGGCTTCAGCAGAGCAGGAGGAGTGGGAATGAAATGTCAGTGGCTCTGCACTTCCTGCCCCTTGAGCAGATCGATGCCCTACCAGCAGCCAGCACAGGGTCTCCTGTCCCCAGCTGGACCAGGAGATGGGGGAGGAGAGAGTCTCCCCACCCAGCCCCAGCTCAGTGGGGCCGGTGCTTTCCACATTCCTACTGGCCAATTTTCTCTCCTAGGAATCAGGGCACGTGGTGTGATTTAGAAATGCATGGATGTGAAAAGACTCATAGAGGCAGAAAAATTAAATCCCATTTAGTTTTGTATTTAATGAAAGCCACCCACAAGCCCCTCTGGGGTGGCTTTTATCCTAATTTAGACAAATTTGAACTGCCCAACCATCATCTGCTGAACTCACAGCCTCCCTGCTCCTCTCTGGACTTCTATAATGTCCACAGCGCCCGTTTTCTCCTCCCTAAGGAGGATGTTAACAACCCATTCTCACAGGGTGCTGGGAGGACTAAATGAGAAAACGCAACATGCGGCTGTCAGTAAGAGGCAGGGCCCCGCTTTCACACACTCCCTTGTCCCCCCACCCTTCCTCCATGCCTTTGCCTGGGCTGTGCCTCTCACCAAGGCTGCCCTCCCGCATCCTACATATCGGACGCCTGCATCAAACCTACAGCCGCACCTCATCTTTCAAGCTGAGGCACTGGGCCTGGCAGAGAGGAGACTTGAAGGCAAGGAACACTTAACTGTCTGTGAAGAAATTCATGGCCGTGTTTTATGCCTGCTCAGCAAGGTCATAGTTCATGGGAATGAATCTGACTCATTTTGAAACTGCAGATGTAGAAGGTCCCAGAGACCACGAAATAATTTACTCCTGGGTCACAGAGGCAATAATTTTCACCGAGAAAGCGTTTCCAACTCAACACACTAAAATGTCAATTCATCAAGATGGTGGGGGGTACAGAGGTGAGATCAGGATCACAACCCATGCTTCCGTTGGGAGGAAAAATTAACTTAAGATTCCTTTTTTGTTTCTTTGCCAAAGATATTTCGCCTTACCTAAATGAATAATAATACAAAAGCAAATAATCTAAAATTTTGATAACGGATATCTTAAAAAAAAAAAACTTCCTCCAGGAAGTCTTCCCTGATTGGCTCCACTCTGATCAATCATTTACTTTGCAATCTTGCAGCACTTTGCTGTATGGTGTGGACTGCAATCACCCACACCCAAAGCAAAACAATAAATGTCTCACTCTTTCCAGAATCCAAGGATGACCTCCCCCAGTCATACATTGGCCATGGTCAGCAATTGGGCCTTGTCCTTCTCTGCCATCCCTATGAAGAGAGGTGGCAGACAGCAATTTCTTCAAAGTACCCCCTTCTCCTGCCACACACATAGCTGCTCTGGCAGCTGAATGATTCCATTAATACTACCACTTCAAAGGAATCAGGAAGCCCAGTTTATAGCTCAGTTTACAAACTTCTAACCACACTGCCAGCTATAAAGTGTCTAGCCAAACCAACAGCTTCAAACTGTCACGGATGGAACAGCTATTGCATGAGCGCCTGTCACACAAAAGGCAGTGGCCTGGTTTGTGTGAGGGATGTAAAATGCACACGGGCACAGGGCTTCCCCTCAGAGAGCTGACAGTCCGGCACAGAGAACACAGTGTCGGAATGCACACGTTCCTGGTGACACATTCCTGAACCCCTACTCTGTGCCAGACACTTGCTGAGCGCTTTCTGTGCCTCTTCGCGTCCCATCCTCACCAAAGCCCCACGGTTCAGTCCCATCACCACTCCCAAGGCAGAGCTGGGGGATGCCAGGCTTAGGGAATTGAAACCCACACTGCGGGGAGGCAGAGGCTGGGTTTCTTTTCACCTCAAGCACTCTGACTCCAGAACCTGAATCTTTACAGGTAGGCCATAGGCCTGAGACAGTCACCCCGGTAGGACAAAAGCTTAATAACAGCTCAAAACCCACAGACAGGGCTACACAGAGGAACTGACCACAGAGACGAAGTCAGAGAGAAAAAAAAGCCCTGGGGCTGGAGAGGCTTGGGAGAGCGTCCAGAAATGAGGGGAGGGCTCCGAAGGGGTGGGCGAGGCTTCAGAAAGGCAGAAGGCAAATGTTAAAATAAATTTAGTTTGAAATGCTAGTGATCAGTGAAAGCAAGGGATAAGAGGTATGGTAGGTATAATCTTTTTTTTTTCTGTTTTCGTTTTATTTCTTTTTGTATTGTCTTTTTATTTCTTTTTCTGAATGGATGCAAATGTTCTAAGAAATGAATATGCAACTGATGATATTGTGAATTACTTATTATCTATGTTAATGTTATATTTCGTTTGTTAAATTTTTTAAAATTAATAAATAAATTTTTTTAAAAAAGAAAGGCAGAAGGGGCAAGAAGAGGACAGACTGTTCCTCTGTCCCAGAACCGAGGGAGGGAAGCCCAGCGTGCACTGTGCTGAACCATCAGCAAGGGGGACCCTTGGGAGGATGCAACCGGAGCCAGGTAAGAACGGCTGAGGGGGCGGAGGGCAGAGGAGGGGAGGGCACCAAATCGGAAACCCAAGTCATCCCTAAAGCTCCCAACTCGGGGGCGGGGGGAACCTGGCTCCGAGGAAGGGGAGAGGAAGGCTGGAGTCATAGGAAGGGTTGGCATCTCCCGCAAAAGTTTCAAGGCCTGTGGAGGGTGGGGCGGGTGGAGAGAGGCGGGCGGCGGCAGCACCCTTGGCCTGGCTGGCTCCCCTCCCCCACCACCCAGGAGTGTCCCAAAACAACTGCACACAGAGAATAAGACTCCTCCGGAGGCCGAGCCCAGGAGAGGGCACTAGATCTGTAGAGCCCCTGCTTAGGCGTCCGCCTGTCTGTCTTATGTGGACCCGCCTGGGTCTGGGCCCCATGGCCCCGCCCAGCCCTGGCTCTGCGCCCGAGCCTACCCGCGTGTTAGGTGTTCGGGGAGGGGGGACCCTTTCCAGACTTTTCTTTCACTTTGCCTTTCAAGTAAATCTAGTTGGAAGTAAATCCTTGGGGGGCTGCCCCGACCCGGGGCTGGGGGCAGGCGGTCCCAGAAAGGGAGGGACACTCCGGCAACTTCCTGCCTAAGTGCAGCTGCAGTAGCGGGCTGGGCCCCCACCGGGCCTGGTTGCCATGAAATGGAATTTATACATGAAAATCAGGCCGGAAGCGAGCAGGGGTACCCCCTCACAGCTCTGACAGACCTGACAGCTAATTAGAAAGCTCCATTTGAGCCTCCTGTTGAAAACCATTTAATAATTAAATGTCTTACCTGTATTTAAATTTCTCTGACAATATATACTTAGAGTGTGGCCAGAGAACCGATTTTCCCACTTCCATCACCCAAGAAGACATAATATTTGAAACCAGGCATCTCCTCTATCAACCGCGAGTGGCAGGACCTGCGATTTGGATGGGAAAGGGTCCCGTGTCCCCGCCCTGCGCGGTCACTGAGCCGGGGCGGGAAAGCAGTTCGCCTGCGGGAAGACAAGGAGGGGGCCATAGTCTAGAGAGAATTTAAAAATAATAATAAAGATGATTGAAAGTTGGCCTGCTTTTTATTATCACCATGCCCTGGCAAGGCTGAAAAATGGTGATAAGATACCACTCCCGGCTGAGAAGGAGGCTCCCGCTGCCACCGCACCCACCCGCATAGGAGGCCTGCCCACCCCACTCAGTGCGCAAAGAGCTGAAGCCACAGGCGCCTACAGGGGAGGGCAGGGGAGGAAACGGTGCAGAGGGGGGACAGCCAAGGTCATGGGGCGTGGTGAAGGGAGGGGGCGGGCACAGCCCCGGGGTGGCACGATGGGTGCACTCTGCCCATGCCTGCAGAGCAGAAAGCAGGAGAGAAGGTGACTTCCGCACAGTCCCACAAAGCTGCACCTATCCCGCGGACCGCAGGGGCCTTAGCGTCCCCAGAGTGCCCAGGCTGGCCAGAGGGGAGGTGCAGAGCTTTGCAGATGGGGGTTGGAGGCAATTCCCAAGGAACACTCAGCTTGCAGGCCAGCTTCCCGGGTGAGAGAGTCGTGGGCAATCCCATTTGGATCACAGATGGAGCAACTAGAGAAAATGAGAAGCCCCAGAATCTGCTTTCCCGAGATGACCCAGGACACTGCTTCTCCTGCATCTCCTGGACAGTGTCCCAGATAGTACAACACTGCACTTCTGTTCTAAACACCCCCAGCTTCTCTCGCAATCCTAAGGAGCCCATGGATTACAAACTCAAAGAAAGTAAGTCTCAAAAAGGGAACTTAAACATGTCCTAGTTCAACTTTCTCTTTTGGCAGGTGAAAAAAGCCCAGAGAGGTTAAGCAACTTCCCCAAAAGTCACTCAGCAGGTTAGAAGAAACTCTTTCCAACCCCCAGTCAAAGTCGCTGGGAGGCAATATGGTATCACAGGGGCTTCGCAGCGAGCGAACTGTGGGTTCAAATCCTACTGTTCTTTTAGAGCCAAGTAACGGGGAACATACCATATGCTCTCCCTGACCTCAGCAAGTAGCCAGGACTGGTGGCTGCCCTAATCGTGAGCAACTGAAGCAGTGCCCAGTCCCAGCAACAGCAACTCTGCTTTGGGGATGGATATGAATTTGCATTTCTGCAGTGCTCGAGTCACAGCTCCCAGAGAATCACAGGGAGACCAAGTATCTCTCTGGGACGCAGACTGATTACTGTCTGCTCTGGCCCAGGCTATCATTAAATTCAGGAGTATCCAGTGTCTTGGAAAGTTTTAACTTGATCTGACATAACTGATCTGCCCTCCAGGCAAAGCTGTCCTGCTGGCTCCGCTGGTGACTCCCTGTTGGTTCAACCATTGCTTCAAAGTGTGGTTCCTGGACCAGCCAGGGCCAGCATCACTGGGGACTTGTCAGGCCTACAGAATCAGAGTGCGCAGTTACACAAGCTCCCCGGTGACAAGGATGCAGGCTAAAGCATAACAGGCACTGGTCCAGGGCACTATAAGGGCCCCCACCTCATGAAAATGATCTGGGACCACCACAGACTGTTCCCACAGCGAACTCAGACCATAGCAAGGTCAAGGTGAGGTCCCGTGCAGGATGTCATGATGCAGCCACAAGTCAGAAAACTGCTTTCTCCAGGGCCTGGTGTCCCACACCTTGGGTCTCTGCTGACTCTTCATTTACGAGCTCTGGGATCTGCCGCAAACCCCTCAACTTCTCCAGCACTTGCTTCCACATCTCCACTGTGATCCAGGACTCAAGGAGACCCAAGGTGCAAAGCGCCTGGCCCTGGCCTGATCGCTGGCAGGTGCTCTGTGGGGGTAAGAACTGTGATCATTCCTCTGGGCAGTGGGGGAGGCCTGACGGCTTCTCCAAATGTCCTAGGACTGCTGGGCAGAATCAGGAGAGGGCCTGTGCCAGGGGCTCGGGGCCAGGGGCTGCAAGTCCCAGGATTCCAGGTTGGACTTAGCACATGGGAGAACCAACTTGCATCTTCCCTGTCAAGGAGAGAGACGCTACATGGGAAGTGAGACCCTTTCCTCTCCTCCTTTCTTCTGCTCTAAGGCAAAACCACAGCCTCCCCCAAGATCCCAACAGATGTCTTCTGCATCCTCTCCTTGCAGCAGAACAGAGAAAAAGCTGTGCTGGAACCAAAGCCAGGGGCCTCCATCACTCTTTTTCCCAGCAGCAGATTCAGAGCCCATCCCCATGCCCTCCCCCCAGGTAACTAAAAATGAAGGCACCACTGGTCTCCTTAGTAACCACTTCCAAAGGCTCCTGGAAATGATTTTATCCAGCTTCCAGCTCTCTCCTAAAATGCCTATTTTTTTTAAATAAGCATAATCTTGTTTTCTCCTCTAAACATTCATATTTTAACACATTTGAACAGAGCACAGTGTGATTTCCAAACCGACTTAGAGAGTGATTTCTTCACAAAGTGCAAAGCCTCCGATTAATGAACCCTCTGGGAATGAAGTTTCTTCCAACAAAAACACCATTAAAAACAAAACAGCAAAAGACTTCACCCAGGCCCTAAAACAGAGCTGTGTGTGTTTGTCATCCGGTCACCACCCCGTGAGGGTGTGTGCAGAGGAGGGCAGCCTTCGGCCAGTCCTAGCTGGGCAACCCTACCTAATTACCTGAGCTTCCACCTTAGTTTCCTTGTCTGCAAAATGAGGATAAGAGGGGACTCCTAAGGTGGGTGTGCAGATTGCAGGAGGTCACACATTCGCTCATTCAATAAACACCTGTGGAGCACCCCCTGTGCAGCAGGCCCTGTTCTAAGAGGTGGGGGGCATGCCAGCGGAGTCCTGAAGCTTACATCTTAGTGCAGGCAGCAGAGAGCAGGGAGTGGAGTGTACTACAAAGAGCAATAAAGCAGGCCGAGGGGACAGAAAGCACTGGGGGCTGCGGGGTGGACAGGGAAGGCCTTTGAGCAAACATCTAAAGGGAGGGAAAGAGCAAATCAGTGGGTATCTGGGAGAAAGAGCGTTCTAGGAGAGGCAACTGCCAAGGCAAAGCTCTGGTGTACAGGGAAAAAAGCGAGACCAGGGTGGCTTGGAAAGACAGGGGGAGAGTAGTAGGAGGGCAGAGCTCTGGATACCACTCTGAATGAAGAGGGAAACCACCTGAGGGTTTTAAACAGAAGGGCAACCCTCTATTTAAAAGATAATGAGGGCGGGCCGCGGTGGCTCAGCGGGCAAAGTGCTTGCCTGCCATGCCGGAGGACCTCGGTTCGATTCCCGGCCCCAGCCCATGTAAAAAACAAACAAACAAACAAACAAAATACAATAAAACAAGAAAATGTTTAAAGATGTTTCCCTTTCTTCCTCCCTTCCATCCTTCCTTCCTTCTCTCTGTCTTTCCTTCCCTTAAAAAAAAAAAAAAAAAGATAATGAGCTTAAGGAAACCTACAACCTCCAGATGGGTCCCTGGTCCAGGTAAGTCCTGACACCTAGCCCAGCCTCTCCAGAACATCAGATAGTTCCATCTCCCTACTCCAAATTAGTGACAGACCCTTCCAATATCAAAAATTTAGAATTACCATAGCCCAGACAACTCCTAAAGAGAGGGATGGAAAGATCAAAGGTGATGGTGGAATTATACATAGAAGATAGGACTTAACAAATGAATATGAATGCTGAATTATTAAATTGATATCTCTTTTAGTCTCCAGTACTCGAGAGCAGCTAGAAGTAAAAACCGAAAATTGAGAAATTGTAACCCATGTCAAAGTCTGAAATATGTTCTACAACGAATTGTGGTGCTGTGCTTAGAAGTTTATAGCTTTTTTGTATGTATGTTATTGTTCACAAAAAAAAGAAGGGAAAAAAACTCAATTGTGATGATGAAGTATTTAAGCCCTCTAGCCTCCTATATTCTGGAGCAGCTAAAAGGGAAAATATGGGAGGATCGTATGGTAGCCCATGACAAACTTGGATCTACTTTTTTCAAAGAGTGCTTTGAAAACTATTTGCTTTTTTATTTCTTTGCTTCATATATATTTTTATTTTTGCACAATAAAAAAGTCAAAAAAAAAAGATAATGCATTTAAGGCCTTGGAACTGTGCCTTAATCATAGTAAGTGCTCAATTAACATTAGCCATTATTATATGTCAATCCCTGCATTTCTATCCAGTCACCCCGCACACATGCAAACCCATGTGCCAACTCAAAACTTTTCAATAACACCCTCTACCTACTGAGGTATCCTGGACTCGTCAGTCTTGGAGTCAAGCTCCTCTAGCGAGGCTGAATCCATGCTACCTGTTGCCACGCTGCCATGCGAGCCCAGGACAGGCACACTCTCCCTGGACCCACACATCTTCCTTCCTTTTTGCTTTCATCCTGTGTGGTTTCCTTTTGCCTTCATTCCTTCTCCTCTCAGCACCTCCTCTAATCGTACCCGATGTCACAGCCCCTCTCAAAGCCCACCTCCTCCATCCATTCTTCTCTCATGTGTCTCCAGCTGATGCCATGTCTCTACATGAACCATTTTAATTTCAGCTCACTGTAAGTTGCTATTTGTTCCCATCCATTGGATGAAGAGCTGACCAGTTGTCTGCCAAGCTATAAGGGACAGAGCCAGCCTCTTCCAGGCTGTCCACCAGGCCAGTGTAGTTACAAATGGGAAAGGGAGCATTCCTCTTCTGTAAGGTACAAAAAGTCAACAGACAAAAATAAACCTAACGTCTGCTCAGTTCCTTTCACCAGCTAAACCCAAAGGCTTTGACCCCTCTGTGACCACAGCTACAGGCGACTATTTCACAAGATAAAGACAGGCCATGAGAAAGAGTATGAGACGATTCCAAATTCAGGACAACCCCAGCCCCCAACAGAAGCCTAGCACACTAACTGGCCGTGTTCAAGGGCCTGCAAATGCAGGAAGGACATCATTCACACACAAAGGAGACCCAAGGAGCAGCGCATTGGGCAAGAACCAGGTTAAAAAGCGTCTGCAGCTGTTGTCACAATGCCAGTGGATGGGAGTGGTCTGGCTGCATCGCAGGGGCCTCGACGGCCGTGGTATGATGAGGACAGGACACATAAATCGTCATGCTTGTCTTAACAGAAAACATAATAAAGAGAGCTGAGCTCCCACACGGCTTTCTGAAACAGGCAGAAGAGATGCCAGATCAAACAGGGGTCAGAATCTTCTAGATGACTGACTAACTAGATGCAGATAAATCACAGGCCCACTGAGCATCCTCTGTAGAGTCTTAATTAAGGAACTCAAGGTGAAAGCAGGGCCAGGACACATGAGCCGCTGTTTCCTGCGGCCTCTCGGGGAAGGCTTTGGCTCCTCTCTCTCAAACCATTTCATGAGGTTAGTCCCAGCAGAATCCCTGCCCAGGGCCAAGAACCCAACGAACAAGGAAACCAGCCAGAGAGCCAGCTAGCACTCAGAATTGGATCAAAAGGTCTTTGCTGAGGGTACCATCAGTCGGATCCAAGGGAAGAGCCAAGCAGGAAGCCACGATATAAAACCAAAACCTAATGGTGAGAGAGTGCTGCAAACAGCCCCTCAATGGACTTTCAGTGGCTTTCATTTTGTTTTGCCTCCAGCATCTGCTCACCTGCCTCCCAGTGGTGACCCCTGATTTCTTGTTTGGAGGTCCACCCTCCCCCACTCTGCTCTCGTGGTCCGGTGGAGATCACTCCTCTCCCAGCTCCCGGGCTGGCCTGCTATTTCCTGACTGGTTCAGGATGGGCACTGAATTCCACAAAAGCCAAATGATGCCATGACATTCCTAGGACAGATAGGACACAGGCAGATGTCCTTTCCTGGCGGACTTGGAACTAAGAGGGTGTCAGGGCTGGAGCTACTGTCATCATCCTGGAACACGAAGGAGAAAGTGCCTGAGAATCAGACGAATGTGGATGAGATTAGAAGAGGGAGGGAAGGAGGGGGAGGGGGGAGGGGAGACTGGGCCCCTGTATCACCATTCTAGTCCCCAACCAGGACTCATCTGATTCAAACTCAGCTCGTCTGGCTCCATCGGAGACTGAATCCCCCCCCCCACAAAAGGCACGTTTGTGGCTCAACTCCCAGTCCTGTGGGTGTAAACCCATTTGTAACAGGATCTTTGAAAATTTATTAGTTAAGGCATGTCCAAACCTAATGAAGGTGAACCTTAATCCAATACAGCAGAAGTCCTTATAAGCAAAGGAAATTGGACACAGAGAGAGAAGCCATGGGAAGCAGCCAGAAGCTGGAAGTTAATGGAACGCGGAAGAGAAGGGGAAAGATCTAGCCATGTGCATTGCCATGTGACAGAAAAGCCAAGGAACCCCAAATATTGCTGGCCAGCCAGAAAATAACAACCTGGGTGGGGGAAAGCCAGCCTTCTAGCCTCTGAAACCGTGAGCCAATACATTCCTTGTGGCACAGCCAACCACTGCATGGTGTTTGCTTTAGCAGCCGGAAAACTCAAACAGACTCCTTAGGAAGGAAGGAAGCTAACGGGTATTGAGTGTTTATTCTTGGGCACAGTGCAAGATTAATCCCCATAATAATTCTGCGAGGTCAGCCTCCTTCCCCCTCTTCTTTATAAATGAGGGAACTGTGGTTAAACATGTTTTGTTTTGTTTTTTTTTAATTTGTCCAGGCCAGACAATTCATAGGTGGTGGAGATGCAATTTAAAAACCAAGGGTGTCTCCCCTCTTCCCCCGCCCCCGCCCCCGCCCCCTGCCAGGTCAGAGTGTCATAGAGGGCTGCTGAGTTGGGCTGATTTTTCAGTTTGATGACTGAGCCAGAGGCGGTCCCATCAGTGAGGTATCTGCCGGAGGAACTGGGGGCTGCAATGGCCTTTTGGGAGGGAAATGTCATATCCACTGGGATATGCCTCCAAAGGCTCTCTCAGGGCTGCAGAAACAGCAGAAGAGCAGCTGATAGATGTCAGTGCACAGCCTTCGGTAATCCAAACAGGGCTGGAATGACCTAAACCTTTTGAACTGCAGTGATTCTGACAACGAGTTATGAGGCTCGAGGGAGACCTGAGGTTCCCCCGAGGTATTTTCCAAGGACAAGGGCCCAGAGCCAGAAAGGGACCAAAAATGCTGGCACCATCAGAAACAGAAGACCAAGCGCCTTACACCGGGGGAACATGCCCCGGCGCAGCATCCCTCGCCCCCGGGACCCGAGCGGGACCCCCGCCCCGTCCAGCTCACACCGCCACTGGGAGGCAGCTGAGTGGAGAAATGGCGGCATGTGGGGTCCACACAATGTGCTTTGCAGACTCAGCCTCCGCCATCCAAATGAACCCCTGTTCTCTCCCTCCGGTAGGGGAGGGCGGCTTACCTAGGAAGGCCCCCTCTGTTCCCAGGTCTCCCCTTCGCTCTGGGCATCTCACATCCTAACTGCACCACACAAGCCCCCAGAAGTCTGCGGATCCCTGGGGCCATTCGAGCCCACTTGGTCCTGCATCAAATCCCGTCCTCAGGGACCTCGCTCTCCTCTGCCCAGAAAGCGATACAAGAAAACCCGAAATTCTAAAGAAATGAAGAAGCAAAGGAAACAACCGCCAGCCTCCCCTGAGGCCTGGCTGGGAAAACTCAGCCCCCACCCCTGCTGAGGCCCACCCCAGGCTCCAAGACCCCGCCCCAGCCCATGTCTGCTAGACTGGCAACCTCACCCGGGCTGAGAGCGGGTGGGTGGGGAGGAGGACGGGAGGCCCCTCCCAGGGCCCCCTCCAGGGTAAAGAGGGAGGCCGGAGATGCTTCCCCCAGCCTGCCGCAGAGGGGCGCCCCGAGGCCCCCATCGCCACTCAATGCCCATCTCATCCATACAGCGGAGGAGAGACGGCTGAGGGGTGGCCAACGGGCAGGCAGGCCAGGGCTGCTGTGTGAAGAGCTGACGAGCAAAGGCACTAGTCTGGGAAAACACAGGAATCCTAAAGGTTCAGGGCACTTGTCTGGATCCCCTTCTCCCTCATCTGCCCATGAGTGTTCTGCTTGGCCTTGAAGGCTCCACCAGGAGACTCCTCCTTTGGGAAGCCTTCCGAGATTCCCTCCTCCCCCTACCCCATATACCCACCAGCCTCCCTCCATAAGCAGAGCCGGGTGTGCCCTCCCCTGCCAGGCACCTGTGCCCTGCCACAAAGCACTTTCCACAGGAGAAGCAACGGGAGGAGGGGTCAGGGGGTGGGCTCTCCATGGCTGCCTGGGTTTATATACCAGCGCCAGCATTTTGTCACTTCAACTGAGCCACTTAACCTCACCGTGTGCCTCAGTGTCCTCATCTGTAAAATGGGAGAATAATGGTGCTGAGGGTTAAATAAAATAGTTCATGGAAAGTGCTCCACCCATAGCCGGCTTGGGCAATAATACGTTTTCATTCTTTAACCTGTGCTTTTCCTCCACCGCTTCAACAGGCCCTCAAGGCCCAGCCTCTGAGCCGCCCCTGCCTGTGTCCCCAGCATGTCACCATATCCACCTCCACAATGGCAACGACAGGACAACCAGCCCACAGGGGTCATCATGAGCACTGACCAGGAAAGGGCCAAAACTGTGTCAGGGACACAGCAGCAGTGGAGAGCCACGCTCTGGGCTTAGCAGGCCTGACGGCGAGTGTGGGGTCAGGCTCGGGCAGCGGGATTAAAGACATGTTCTTTGACTCCTGCTCCGCACCTCAGTTTCCTCATTTGTAAGGCCGTTGTAAGGACGACTGCCTCGCAGAGCTATGAGAGGCTGGTTCTAAGGAGCTCAGCACCGTGCCTGGGGGGAAAGTCTCAGTGTGACAGGCGTAGTTTTAGTGATAATAATGGGGCATGTAGCATCACAAACAGTGAGTTCCCTGTGGCCATCTGCAGCCCCAGCTACTCTCTTAGGAGGTACTTTAGGGAAGAGAGCAGAACAGAAGAAGGACTGCCTCGGAGAAGCTCAGGGAGGAGAGCTGCCTTCCCCCTCGGCGACCTGATCAAAAGGAGGTTCTGGAAACATCCTGGCCAGGAACCTTTCCAGCGAGAAGCTGTGGGCCCCTGCCGCTCACTGCGCCTCTTGTTCTCTCTAACTCTGCCGTCCTCCCTCCTCGCCCTTAGTCTTGTCAAACAGAGAGGAAGTGATGAAAGGATGGAGCCTGGAGATTAACATTTCAAAGTAAATATTGGGAGAGCGCTGCCTCCCGCTCCCGGAGGAGCATGTGCGGGAGCCCCAGGCAGATCTGGCGTGTGCGATCCCTGCGGCTTCTGTGCCTGACCAGCCATCACTCGTTTTCCTTCTGCAGCACATTAGAGAGAAATGTCGCTGACAAGCCTCGGTCTGCTGCAGCCACGTCGCTGGGCTCAGGCGCGAGCTGACGCTCAGACACAGCCCTGTGCTCTCTGCTCCTGCAAAGCTGGAGCAACCCTGAGCCTCCTCCCCTCTTTCAAACCTCAGTCAGAATCTGGCCAGAATTTGAGGGGCGAGAACACTGTCTTCATCTTTGTACAGTCAGACACCCCACCCTGCCTGGGGAACAAGCAGGGATTAGCCACGTCTGCCCTGCCAGCCGGGCCCAAACACAGACAGAAAGGCATCAAACCACCATCCCTCCAACAAAAACAGAAATGAGATTTGACTTTTAAAACAGGCGTTAACCCATTTTCTGCCTGCCAGACAATCCTTCCCGGGGGAGAAGGCACAGAGATGGTCCAGGCCAGCAGCCACGCAACGGAGCCGCCCTTCACCGAATGCGCAGCCAAACCCGTTGAGAAGGCTGACAAACCGGTGCGCCCCCTCAGAAAACAATTTGCTACATTCCGGTAATGCTGAGGTGACGTCTGCATGCCCAGACCAAGCAATTCCACTCCCAGAGCAGCCCCCAAGGGCCCTTTCAGGTGGGCCGTGGGAGACACGTGGCAGGACATGCCCCAGTGCTGTGCACATCTGGAAGGCATCCAAACGCACAGCTCCAGCAGAGAGGGCTGCGGCCACTGCACACGTCGGGCGGACGGCAGCCCCCAGCCACCCCGGCGCCATGAGTGAACTGCAGAAACATAATGCTGGGTTCATAAAAAAGCCTGCTGCAGAAGAATGTACAAAGTTTGACACTTTCTATTAAACGTTAGAGAATAAGCAAAACAAAACAAACCGTGTGGATTAGTAGTACTACCAAGAAAAGCTAGGAAATTATAAACATCAAAAATCAGTACAGCGGCTCCCTCGGGATGAGTCTGCGTGGGCTGGGGTAGGGCGCACATGAGGGTCTTCCACAGCACTGGAAGCCTCTTTTGTCCTTTAGGTGGTGAATTCATGAACACCCATTTTACTGTTAGGCTTTGCCTAAGAGATAACATATACATGAACACATATTACAAACATGCTTTTGTACTATCAAAAAATCCGCTTTTAGGGTTGTAGAGTCTTATGTGTCCCACTGATTAACCCTAGAAATATTAATTGCTTCTCACAATAATTACTTCAAAGATATGATTTGTGTACAAAGAGTCTTTAAGTCTATGAGCTATGAGCTATGTTCAAAAGGAAACCGTCAGCACTACCACAGCAGCAGCAGAGGTAAATAATGAGGTAAGGGACAAGAGTTAAGAGGAGGTTTAGATCTCCTATTTGGTGAGGGTGTATTCATTGGTTTTCTGTCTCTTGGGAACAAAGAAATTATCTAAAATTGAGAATGTTGACGGACGGTGGACTCTGGGCCCTCTACATGACGCCCGATGAATGCAGGTGGCTGAAGGACGCACTGACGGAGAAGTAGATTCGCGAGTGATGGTGTATACTTGTGAATGAAGGCTGTGCTGCTACAAAAAGGAACAATGTCGTGAGGCATGAAATGATCTGAATGAACATGTGGGACATTTGGTGAGACAAAATAAGCCAGAAACAAAAAAACAACAATGGCATGGTCACCTTTAGAAAATGCCTATAAGAAAACAGGGGCCTAGACTGTAAGCTTTTAGAGCAGACACATTAAGTTCGAAGTGGTGGTTATTATTTCTGGATTTTGAGAGGCTATTTTATATATGTCACCTGATATTTAGAGATAAGAATGAAGCCAAACAGGGGTTAAAATAATTCAGAACACAGGGGTAAGGAAGACAGTGTCTATATTTTAGAACCACATATACTCTTTGAGACCAAAGGAAGAAAGGTTTATTTGATCTGGAACTGAAATTTTCTGTACTGCATAATCTAATTCAGCCTATCTGTGTAGCTTATTTGAACAATGGAATCACAGGGAGCACAGAATAAGAAAGATGTCCTTTAATCCTGTATAGATTGTTATAATGCCTGGACACATCCTAGCAGATAATCAAAAAGTATTGGCAAAGTCCCCTGAGGGATGGGAGAAAAATATGGAACTATTAAACCTTACCATCAGGGAATCCCCTGTTACTGTGTCAAACTTTGGGGACACTCAAATCAATAGGCCATGCTCTTGATCGTGAGGCTTACTCTTGTGAAACTTATGTAGGTAGTGGAGAAGCTTAGACAACCTATAGGCATGCCTAAGAGCTACTTCTAGAGGACCTCTGCTGTTGCTCAGATGTGGCCTCAGTCTCTCCAAGCCCAACTCTGCAAGTGAAATCATTGCCCTTCCCCCTACACGGGACATGACATCCAGGGGTGAAAGTCTCCCTGGTGATGTGGGAGATGACTCCCAGGGATGAATCCAGACTAGGCATCATGGGATCAACGATTTCATCCTGACCAAAAGGGGGGAAAGAAGTGTAATTAATAAAGTGTCAGTGGCTGAGAGAGCTCAAATAGAATCAAGAGGCTACTCTGGAGGTTGCTCTTACACAAGCTTCAGGTAGCCCTTGCTACCTATCATAACCTGCCAACCCCCAACCAGGACCATTCCAGCCAATCCTAAAGAACACCTAGGGCAATATATAAGATTCCACAAGGGTCCTAGGCACTAGAATAACTTTCCAAAAACCTCCAGATGGGTCCCTGGTCCAGATAAGTCCTGAAACCTAGCCCACCCTCTCCAGAACATCAGATAGTTTCATCTCCCTACCCCATATTAGTGACAGACCCTTCCAATATCAAAAATTTTGAATTGCCATAGCCCAAACACCCCTAAAGAGAGGGATGGAAAGATCAAAGGTGATGGTGGAGTTATACAGAGAAGATAGGATTTAACAAATGAATATGAATGCTGAATCATTAACTTGACATCTCTTTTAGTCTTCAGTATTTTAGAGCAGCTAGAAGGAAAAAACCTAAACTTGTGAAATTGTAACCCATGTCAAAGTCTGAAATATGTTCTACAACTAATTGTGGTGCTGTGCTTTGAAATCTATAGCTTTTTTGTATATATGTTATTTTTCACCTGCAAAAAAAAAGAAGGAAAAAAAGTCGATTGTGATGATAAAAAAGTATTTAAGCCCTCTAGCCTCCTATATTCTGGAGCAGCTAGAAGGAAAAATATGAGAGGGTCATATGGTAGCCCATGACAAATCATGGGTTCTATCCTGTAAACTACTTGTTGAAGAGTGCTTTGAAAACTACTGTTTTTTATTTCTTTGCTTTGTGTGTATGTTATACCATACGATAAAAAAAATCTGCTTTTAAAAAGTCATGTTTCAAATGCAGGCTGATCATATGGGTCAGGACATCTGAAGGCAGAAAAGGGCTGGAGCTCTCGGAAGAGCTGGTGCAGATTTGGATGGCCTCAAGCATCCCTTCCAGCCGAGAACTGAATTGTGGAAAACCTCAGGGGCAAATAATAATAATAGCTGCATGGGCTGAGTGCCCATCATGTCCCCGGCACACGCCAGACGCTTCACGCCGATTATTCTTATTCGCACACCCACCATGCGCCATGGACGTCATGATCACCATGGAAACTGCGGCGCCGAGAGGTGAAGGGACAAGGCCAGGGTCTCCAGGCTGGTCCCGCCTCTGAGCTTCTCGAGAAACCGACACACTTGGGCCGTCCACTCCTGCAAAGACAGGCGTCTTTCCACGATGCCAAGCAGCCTCTCAAATATTTATAGATATAAATGGTGAATGAACCAAAGTGCAATTCAATCCAACACATATTTATAAATATTTATAACCAAATGTTTTGCTTTGATAGGCCTATTCTCTGAAGTGCCTGGTGTCAGACAAACAGGATTTTTTTTCTGTGGGCGCAGGCTGCAGCTCACCTGGGCAGGCTGGCTCATTTACACAAACCCACACTTACGTCTGTACTCACACCTGCACCAGGTGCCTCCACCCCACCCCCCACCCCGGACTCAATACTATCAATCTAATGCACCATGAAAACAAGACTCGGGCACTCGTTGTGAGGGAATGCATGCTTCTCTGCTGCTGAAAATCTGCCAGAGGCACCCCATCGCTTTCAGGATCAAATCCAAACCCCTCGGCGAGGATGACCCTCCCAGCCAAGGGCTCTGAGCTCTGGCCCTCCCCTCGCTGCCCTCGCTGTCCACGGCCTGACGGTCGCCAGGACTCGCAGGCTCCCGAGGGCTTCCCGCTGCCTCTCCCCGCCGCCTTCACACAGTCACCCCCTCCTGCCCCCACCTCGCTCCTGGTCAGTACCAGCCGGGCCCTCGGAACCCAGCACGCTGCCTCCCCTCTCCGCTGGGCTCTCGCCACTCCCGTGCACACTTCCACGGTGGCTCACGTCCGCCTCTCTCTGTTTTCTCGCACGTGCACCGCGCACACCCTGGGCTCCTCTGTCTGCACCCTCAGCCTGCAGCAGCTGCACAGTGGGCCTTCAGTAGGAGGACAGGAATTCAGAGCTTGCGACAAATAAGTGCCAGAGTCCCCAGAGCCACATGAAAGGACATCAGGCCAGGACAGATCATCCACACCCGCAGGCAAGCACCAGGGTCTGTGCTGAGCACTCACCAACACCATCTGATTTCATGCTCACGCCCGCTCGAGGGGGCCCATTAACCCCATTTCACAGACGAGGAGACTGAGATTTAGAGTAAATGCAATGGGGGCCTGCAATTTAGAATGGTAGCAGGAACACGATCACACACGCCTCAGCCGTTGAATAAATGATCGAATCCCCTCAGAATCTTGAACTCAGAGGTTTTAATGGATGAAAAGCATCTTGGCAAGCAATGCCAACTTTTTAGTGGGCACTTTTGCAAACTTGATCATTTTATTTTTAACCATCTACAAAGATGTTTTACTAACCCTTGAGATTGTGTACCGTATTTTGCAATTTCAAAGGATTTTTACCCAAACCGGCTTTTCTGAAAATCTTCTTTTAGAACTTTTAAGGTGAGTTTTATGGGTTGATCCACGGGTGGCCTGACATGGTCTGCCCACAGACCTATGCAGGGTCATGGAATCCCCAGCCAGGGCACGGGGCTGGCAGTGGGCATGAGACAGTGAGGGGAGGACAGGGGCCCACCCTACCCAGCTGCTCAGCCCTCAGGATGCAGAGTTCTTATGGGGGGGGGGGGTTCTGCACATGGCAGAGCACTGCCGAGGCCACCCCCACCTCTTCTGGGTTTTTGGATGTCCAGGGGGGCTTCCTGGCATTGCAGGAGGCACAGGTGAGTGACCCAGCAAAGAGCCCCATCCACCCAGCCTCTGCCACTTCTGCCCATGGCAGCAGCATTACAAAACGGGGGGCCCAAGGGGCAGGTGAGAAGAGCACTGATGCACTGGACCCCCCAGGCCAACTCCAGGCAGTCCAGGAGGCCCCGTGTCCCCCACAGGAGGAGGGGACCAGGCACGGTGCAGTTCCAGCCAAGGAACTCAAATCTTTCCAAAAAAGATCAAAAGTACCAAACAGACACAAGGAGTGGGATACCTGGGGCTGTACCTCGGCTCAAGGAATACTCCTCAGGCTCAGACTGCCCAACCGCCTTGAACCAAAAATCTCTCGGCTCCCTATTGCTGTAGGAATTGGGTAAATCCTTGGCTGCCCTCAGCCTCAGTGGTTTCCTTTGTAAGATGAGATAATAATAATCCTAACCTCATAGGACTGTTGAGAAGAATGAGTGAGATGGTGCATGTAAACCGTCATTGATGAGTGGCCTCATGCCCTGCTGTGATGCTCTCACGGCCACACAGAAGATTCTCAGCCAAGGGCTGCAGAGAACAGGGTCTGGGTCTATCTTGTCCACCATCAGATGCCTGGTTGCTGGCACATAGTAGGTGCTCAACAAATAGTGAATGAGCTATCTTCGCTATTTGTTGAGCTGATGAATGAGCACAGAGGGGCTCTTACCCTCATGAGGGCAAGTGGCACGAGGCCAGTGGGGCTGGGGGGAAACGAATGGAGCCTGAAGGTCCAGAAGACCTTTTGCTGGCCTCCTGGGGCTTAGCTTATGGGCTGACCCGCTGGCTCTGATACAACACATCCGGGACCATGAGCTCTCCACTACTCAAGACTCAGCATCCTCTAGCAGCCTGTTCCTTGGCACTGAGATAAAACCCACTTGCCAGCACCGATCTTACCTTCTGGAGGACACAAATAAGCCCTTCCTTAAATCCATTCCTTCCAAAGCTCCCAAAAGCTCTGGGGTCACCCCCTAATCTCTCTTCATTGGGCAAAACTGCTACAGTTTCATAACTGGCCCCTCACGGGTCAGAGGCCCAGTTAGCAAATTCTCTTTCAAAGCAAGGAAAGTGGAGCCAGGTGCCACATTCCAGGGGAAGTTTCCTCGGGGGCCCTCAGTTCCCCTGCTGGTCCTCACTGACACCCAACCCAGGCCTGGAAGACCCTTGGGAATTCTTAGCCCTCCCCATCTTTCCATGAGCATAGGGCTCTTCTGTCACTTGGGTCATTGCTGAGGGTGTACTAAAAAGTGAGTCCTTCCATCAGGCACCTGTGTGCACTGGGTCCTTCTCATCTAGAAATCCAACCCCTGCCCTTACCATCTCATTGCTCTGTGGAAGCAGTATTTCTCTGTTCCATCTTTCTAAGGTCAGATTCCAAGTATTTTGAAACTAAGTAAACATACACTTCTCTTACAAGGACTAGGGGGCAACCAAGGTAAAGTGAGTCTTCTTGTAAGGTTATGGGGTCTTTGGCAGGCAGATTGCAGGAGGCATAGAGCTAAGGGGACAGAGCACAGGCCCTGAAGTCAAACTTGCATTCAAGCCTTAGCTGTGCCAAATCACATGCTGTGTGACTGTGGGCCAGTTGCTTGACCTCTCTGAGCTTTGATATAAATGGAGAATCAATAACATACATCTGCTGGTCCTGCTTTGCAAACACAAATAAATCATGTGCGGCAGGCCCTTAGCCCAGCCTCATCAGGATAGGTGCTCAATAATGGTCTTTGGGCATGATGATGATGAAGGAGGAAGAGAAGGGGAAGAAAGTAGAAGGAAGAGGAGGAGAATGACAACCACAACAAGGGGAGGAAGAAGAAGAGGGGAAGAAATAATTTATTACTATCCCACTCTACCTCCTTCCCCCAACGAGAGAGGAGAACCTCCCTGAGCTGTTGGAAGCCCACTGCAAACATTCCAGGTTCCTCCTCCTTCTGAGATGTCCTGGGGGCCCTGGGGTCAATGCCCCTTCCCACCTCACCCAGAGGATGAAAGACTGGAGGTGGCTGGCGCGGGGCCCTGGCTTCCCACAGGTCTGGCCTGGCCTCCTGGACCCTGACCCCAGGGCTGCTGCCCAGAGTCTTGTCCTATCTCCCCTTTCTTGGCAGGCCATTAGGTTTTGCTCGCTGGCTTTGCTCATTTCTGGAGATGGTGGGGCCGGGGGCTGGGCACCCTGCCCAATTAACACTGTCAAGAATGCCAGCAAAGCAGCTGCGGTGGCAGTCGGGCTCCCTAGGGAGAGGGGCCCAGGTGTTCCTGCCTCCTCTGCAGTACAGGCTGGGGGGAGGCCCAGAGTGGCAAACAGGGGGTAAGGGGCTGCCTTACCCAGGCCTGGGCCTTCCCCTCAGCCGAGGGTATCTGGGCTTCCTCTCTGAGGGCAGCAGGGCATATGGCAGCCAAGGTCCTCTCCGTAAGTGACCAGCATACCATGGAGGCAAAAGGATGTTTGTCTCTGGAACTAGAAAGATCTAGGATTCACTCCTGGCCCCAGAGCTGATTACCTGTCTGTAACATGACAACACTCTCTGCCTCACGCCTTGTCATGAAGCAACATGAAAACCCTTGGCGTGGGACTTGGTCTGTAGTCCGTGCCCAACAGCGTGTTGGTTTTCTCTCTCCCCTTTCTTTCTCCACCAGAAACACACAGAAAAAGCAAGTTCCTCTCTACTGGCTGAAAGAGACAGAGTCTTAGAAAGAAAACTGTTTAACATGGAGAAAAGTTAAAGGGGCTCTCACATCAGGACCCCTGCCTGGCAGACTGAGAATAAAGCACACGCAGGGCTGTGCATGAGGTTAAAAAGGTAAATAACCTACATAAGTAGGAAGCAGTTGAGCCCTTCCATACTCAGATCTAAAAGAGTCATATAAATGACACCCCATCCTTATACCAACCCAAACGCAGGGAGATGAAATCCAGAACAATATTTATTAATCACAGGAAAGATAGCTTCTTGACTCTAATAATTTATTTGCTTATAATATTTGCTCTAAACATGCCCCTACTTCAACATTTGCTTAATGTTTGCTTGCTTTTATCTAGTTTAGAACAATATTTATCTTCATTTAAAAAGGAAAAAGAAGAATGTGACTATTTAAAGTCATACATTTTTGAGGTATGGGTTTCTAAGAACTTAACCCTTGAGGCTCTGTGGCACACTACTGCCACCCGGTGGCAGTGTACCTAAATTGGAGGCATAGAATTTGAGAGGTAAACAAATGTCTTTGGTGCTAAATCTGAAAAAGGCCATATGATTTTGGCCATAGAACCTGCATGCAGGTCAATCCTCAGTTACCAGCAACCACTTTGAAAGGTCAGCATACTTTGAAAAGTCCAGCCTCAGTCCTCCCTGAGGACAACTAAGTTTTGAGTTGCAACCTAAGCCTCATCCTTCTCTATAAAATGGTCCTAAAAGTTCTCTGGAGTACCTGCCTGCTCTGACATTTGAAAGCTTTCTGATTGTATCTCAAAATGTGGGAACCATGTCACCTAGGTCAGAACCCTCTAGGGTGTTTTATCAAAATGCAAATATCTGGGTCCAACCTCAGATTCTGAATTAGAATATCTGGGATGGGCTTCAGAAATCTGCATTTTTAACAGAGATTCTTCTCTTCCTAATGTTTGAGAATAGCTATACCAAGTTTGGCATTTAATATTCACAATACTGCTTCATTAAATCTATAAGTTTTGAGGTGCCAGAGTCCATCATGGCAGCCCTAGCATTTTCCAAGGGCCAGAACACCTTGCAATACCCAGTGCAGCTTCATGAGACTCCACAGTATAAGAAAATTTTAGGCCCATTTTACCAACAAGAAAGCCAAAGCTCAAAGAGGCCATATGAGCAGCCCAAGGTCACAGGCCAAGTGAGCTGAACCTGGGTTTGAAGCCTCACGTTCAGACTTCCCATCAGCTTCCTGAAGAACCCGGAGCCTTCTGGACTCTGTTCTCCACCTCTGGTGTGGTGGGCCTGGGGCATTCACCAAGAAGTGGGTTTAGAGCCCGCTCCCAGCTCTCCAGGGCTTTCTCCAGCCTTGAAACGTACTTAAAACTCCAGCCCAAGCTAATGGAAGATCAGCATCCCTTGGCACCGCCAGGGTCATCCACCAAAAGTGCTTCCCTGACTCCAAAATGGCCACCCCATCCATGGGTTTTGACATTCAAAAAGGCGAGGATATGACCAAAATCTGTTCCTGTTTCCTCTGCCCAGGAGAACACATTTCTTAAGGGGAAAAAAAATGTGGGCAGTCTTTTCTGCAATTGCTACTTCCACTTCGAAGCCAGAAGCCACACACCTAATGATTCAAAGCCCAGCCCTGTCACACACCAGCTGGGCAACCTTGGGCAGATTACTTAACCTCTCTGAGCCAGTTTCCCCATCAGAAAAATGGGGATAAAAATTCCTCATCTTGGGTCTGGCCCTAGCACTGTGGGATCAATGGTGCCATCCTGACCAAGAGGGGAGAAAGAAATGTGCCAGGTAGGGTGTTGGCAGCTGAGAAAGTTCAAGTGGAATTGGGAGGCTACTCTGGAGATTGCTCTTGCATAAACTTCGGTTGGACATTGCTGCCTATCGTGGTTTGCTGGATCCCAACAGAGGCCATTCCTGCCAATCCTAGAGAACACCTAGGGCATTATGTAGGATTCGCAGGGGTCCCATGCACTAAGGTGGCTTTGCAGGGCCGCAGTCTCCGGATGGGTCCCTGGACCAGATAAGTCCTGAGACCTGGGGGGGGCCAGCCTCTCCAGAGCATCAGCTGGTTCCATCTCCTGGCCCCTTGTTGTTGACAGCCCTTCCAACATGGGGAGGATGGAATGGGCATGGCCCGGGTACCCCTGGGGAGTAGGATAGAAGGATCGGGGATGACGGTGGAGCTGTGCAGAGGGGGTGGGGTTTGGCAGGCGGGTATGATTGCGGAATCATTGTGCTGGTTTTTCTTCTGGTCTCTGGTGTGTTGAAGCAGCTAGGAGTGGAGCCCTGGAATTGCGGAATTGTGCCCCATGCCAGACTCTGGGGTCTGTTCTACAGCTGATGGTTGTGCTGTGCTTTTAAAATGTGCTGCTTTTGTGTGTGTGTTGTTGTTGTTCACAAGGGAGAGGGAAAGGTGATGGTGGGAAAGCGTGTATTCCTTCTGGCTTCCGATGTTTGGAGCAGCTGGGGTGGGGGGTGGGGGCTGGGATGGTGCCGTGGTGGCCCACGGCAGGCTCTGGGATCTGTCCTGTGACTGTATGTTGAGGAGTGCTTTGAAAGCTGTTGCTTTTTCCTTGCTTTGCTTTGTATATATGTTATATTAGACAATACAAATTTTTTTTTTAATTCCTCCTCTCATAGGATGGTTGTGAGGATTAAACAAGATAATACACATGAAGAGTTAAGCAGGACGCCTGGGATGGCGTAAGCGCTCGGTAATACGCAGCGTGTGCTTAGAGAGAAGAGACGAGCCCCTGCTCTGGCCACCTGTGTCTCACTCCGGGAAACACCCAGGCGCGCCCCGCAGCGCACAGCAGCCGGAGGGCTTCGCAGGGCCCAGCAGGAAGCTCCCCACAGACCGCGATGGGCAGCACCGTGCTAGGCACACAGCCGTGCTCTGGAGAAGGGAGAAAGGCATCAGGCCAAAGTTAGACTAACAAAGGGCTACAGCCCCTTCCAACTTCTTGTTAGCCCACGGAACACTCCTCTCGGGCCCCCCACCTTCAACGTGGGGGCCAGGGCTTCAGCTGGTCTTTGTGAGGCACAAACCCCCTTTCCGGGGTCCTGGGGGGCAGGGGCAGGTCTATTTATCTTTTAACAGGCAGGGGAGAGGAGAAGGGGGGGCCGCCCCTGACCAGCCGAACTGCTGCCTCTGTGTTCTTCAATTACTGGTACAAAATGACTTGATGAGGGAAACCAAGCCGGCATCTGGGTTTCAGTTAGCATCTGACATGGGGCCTCGCTAATTAATCTGGAAACATGAATTGACAATGGCTCAAATCCGAGCGCAGCCATGGAGAAAGCGGCTGACGGGCCGTGAACAGAAGGCGGTGCGTGGCGGGGCGGCACACGGAGGTCACCGGGAGTGGCCTGGAGGCCCCGGGAGACGGCGCCTTGGGCTCACCCAGCCTCCCTGGCTTTGTCATCGGATCCCAGAGGACAGGCGGGAGGTGGCCCAGCAGCAGCTGGGAGGGGCCCGGCTGACGCCCGCTCTGTGTCGGCAGCCAGCTAGGGAGACAAAGGGACCCAAACACTTCAACCCTGTCAGCCCATCAGTCATTTCATTCCTGTCTGGCCCAATGCAGGCACATGTCGCATCTCCCTGGCTCTGCTAGCTCTTCCTTAAAAGTAGAAATATTCATCCATTGAACAACCATTTATCGATAAGTCACCCAGTGGTTGACTCTTTTGGTGCTTGGAGCTAAGAGCTTCATTTACCTGATGACCTTTAATCCTTATACCAACCCAAAGAAGTTTTATCTCCAGTTTACAGTTGAGCAAAATGAGGCTCAGAGAGGTTAAGTTAGTTACCTATTGTTGCTCAGCTAGTAAGTACAGAGCCAGATTCCAGCCTAAGGTTGGGCAAAGGAGGGCAGAGTGCCAGGCCCCCTGCCAACACATGTAGCTCTCCACACCATCCCCTCACTCTTCCCTCCCCCTACAACCAGTTCAGAGTAGCTGTTTGTGGGGCAAGGGGTGGGGGGTAAAGTTACAAAATCTCTGAAATCACCCGTAGCTGTCCATGTGTGCCCTACACAGCTTTGGGGCGCTGCTAGAAAGGAGGCCAGCCTGAGGCCAGGGGTGGGGAGACAGAGATTGAGGGGCAGGGCCCCCACCTTCCTCCTTAACAGACCAGTGCCTCTTAATATCTGCTTTATGTCGGGGGGTTCCCTATGTGATTTATTTTGAACAAACAGGCCTGCTGCCTATAAAAGTTGTGCTCCACTGATTCAAGTCCACCCCCCACCTTATAACTAAAGAAACAAGAACCCGGGGAGGTTCCACGACCTGTCTCAGAGGACTGGAGCAGAAAGCCAGACCTCCTGACCCCCCAAGCTTTCACACATTACAGCCACCTGCCCCGTGGGCCGCTCTGCTCAGAGGTGTAGCCCCTCCCCGGCACCCTGAGGTCGCCGGCTTTGCATCCGTTAGGAGCGCAGGACGAGCGTCCACCCCCCCCCCCCCCCGTGCCCCCGTCCCGGGAGGGTCGTGACGCTGCAGTGGACAGTGCCTGCAGCGGCACCAGCACAGTGCTCGGCCCAGAGCAGATGCTCAGAAACACGAACTCTTTTCATCGTTCTGCTTCAAAAGGCAACCCCCGCCCCCGCCCCGCCCCGGCCCCTGGACTCTGAGCCTCCTTCCCCGTCCAGCCTGAAACAAGAGCCGATCCAAAGGAACCGCTTAGCACCGTTCCCAGCACGTTGAAGGGCTCGATCAAGGCTGGCTATAGAGCCTCCTTACTGTTCTTACTACCCGGACGGCCTCCTCTCTCGTCCTTCTTCCCTCCACGACTGGAAGACATCAAGCCCGTCTCCCTGGCCTGGAAGTGCCAGCATCTCACACCTCCCTCTGGGCTGACAGTTGGCGCTACTTTGCATTCCCTCCTTCTGTAGGCCTATTCATTGCTCCCCGGTTTCCTCTGGCTTTTGAAAATTAATTATCAGTGATTTGTTAAGTTCATTAGCTCTGCCTCTCAACAGCATGGAAGGTCTGCCATCTGGACTCATATTTTCATTTTTATGCGAGTTGTTCCATAATTACACAATCAGCGGTATCACCCTGCGAAGCCAGGCTGCATGCACAGCCCATTCTTCCTTCCTTTGAACTAAGACGCTCGCTCATCAGGAACACTGGTTTGCCTGCCCTGGCTTGGAGCAGCCATCCTTCCAAACTCGGGCGGGAGGCCCACCATCCTTCTCTTTTTAGACACATACTGGGCCCCTACTACGTGCCAGTTCTTGTGCAGACACAGGGTATATATTATATACTTAAGCCTACGGTACCTCTACAAGAGTGCTACCATGACCCCCATTTGCAGATGAGGAGACTGAGGCCCAGAACAGGTGAAGTTATTTGCCTAAAATAACACAATTTTCAAGTAGCGGAACCAGACTAAATTCAGGTCCTAAGTCCACACCAGAAAAAACCTCAGCCTGAGTATGGCACGATCCTGCAAACCCTGCCTTCTTGGCCACAGGATTCCCTTCTACCTTCTGCTGCGGGGCTTTGCAGACGCATCGTCCTTACCCGAGTTCTGTTTCCTCTGCCCACTCCCACCTGATCAGCCGCGGTCCAGCTCGGCCCCACGGCTGCACAGGCGTCAGATTCTTGACAAGGTGGACACCATGACATAAATGAAGAGTGAATGATACATACTGAGCACTCACTATATGATAATTGCCAACTGCCAGGCTTACCTCATTTAATCTGCACAATCGCCTTATAAAGCAAGCACCTGGGGAGCTGGAACCCCGTTAGTAAATCAATGGCACCAAAATTGGAACGCCAGCACTCGGCTCTAGCATCCACTATGCCTCCCTCAAAAGAAAAGAGCCAACTAAATTTCTAAGAGTCTGCTCTGAGGACAAGAAAGGAACCCTGACGGGGACCCCAAGGAACCTGAGGCCTCACAGGCCTGTCTAGACATTTACTTATATAGGGACAGACAGACAGACCTCCACGACTCCATTTCAGGCTAATGAAAGCCTGTCTTCAAGTAAATGGTAATCAGAACGGATGATGATTCTTGGAATATTCAATCAACAAATATTTGCTGAACACCTTCTAGGGAGCAAGGGTGACTCTGGGTGTGGTCCCCAGACTTCCTGGGTGCAGACCCCGAATGAATAAGTACACATGCCCGAGCATCTGTTGCATGTCACGAAGGCGCAATGTCAAGGGTGACGGGGGGGGCACACAAAGAGGGGCCAGCCTAGCTGAGGAGGTGACAGGAGAGCTTCACTGATGAAGCAATGTTTCACCTGAAATCCAAAGGATGGTGAAAATTGTCCAGATGACGTGTGGCAGGTGTGTATGCATGCGTGTGTGTGCTTGCACACATGCTCGTATAATGCATCCATCCAGGGAGGGACGGGTTCCAGGCTGAGAAAACAGCATGTGCTAGTCCAGAGTTGAGCAGGAGGAAGGCACACCTGAGGGACTCAGAGAAGTGGTATTCCTGGAGAGCAGCAGGGAGCCATCCACCACTCCACAAATGCTCACAGAGTGCCAGCGATGCCTCGGCCAGTTTAGGAAATCAGTCCTAGGGTGGTCTTACTTCTGGGTTCCTCAGAGAGTCCTCAAATCAGTGCCCCCCTGCCTCTCACCAGCTGTCCTTGAATTCTATTTCATTATCTGCCTGTATCTCGAGGGCCACCACTCCAGGATCTCCTGGTACTTCAGCTCCAGTCACCGACAGAACCAAACAGTCATTTAATCCAGGAAGGGAATGGAACTGATGTCGGTGGAGGCCAACCCTGTACCCAAACAATGACTCTACATGAGTTTGTTAACATCCCCATTTTACAGGTGAAGAAACCTCGGCTCAGGGAACTGCAGAAACGTTTACCCCATGTCTCAGGGCAGGCCCCGCTCTTCCCAGAAGTCCTGGCTCCCTCCTTCCCAAAGAAACGGTCCACAGAAGTCAGCATCCTGTCCTCCCTGAAGGGGTTATGAAAAGTCACAAATATTGAGCAGCTTCTGTCTAAAAACCTGTCATCTTTTATCAACATGCCACATGTCAGCAAAACTAATCGATTCCTTCAGAAATTCTCATGGAAGGTAATAGTGTGAGCCGCCTAGCAAAGGAGACGTGGGGCAACCTCCCCTTCTTTGGCATATTGTCCATGAGGCGACTGGATGATCGGATTTCTCTGGAACATCCGGACTGTTCCTGGACAATTCAGAACAAGTCCCTACCACGTGCCAACAAGCCTGGGCCTGGGCACTTCTGGAGACAGAGAAGAATGTAGTGCAGGGTCTCTATTCATAAAAGGTTAAAAGCTGGCGAACAAAACGTGAGCTAGTTAAGTGCCAAAGCAAAGCACTAAAGCCTTGGTCCCCACCCAGAGGTCCATCAGCCCCCAGGCAGCTGAGGATGTATTCCGAGGAGCCCTGGATCCCTCCATCAGGCACTGCAGCCCGAATAGACAGTGAGCCTTCCACATGTATGCACACACGCAGGAGGGGGGGTGGGGGTGATTTAAAAGCATTACCGTAGTGTAATCCTCATGGGCTGGACTGCTCAAGACTTCACTTTCTACACGGTAGAATTCTGCGGTATTGGAATTTTTGTAAAGAGTATGCATAACCTTTACAATAATAATATAATTTAAAGCAGTATTAAATTCATGGTAGCTTTTGTCCCTGCATATTCTCTTACGTGGTAGAGATTCAAAGTCCAATCATGACCTGGCAGGGCACTGGAGGTGAGTCGCTGCAGCCTTCGGGAGGCTGGGCCCCAGGGCCGGGGTCTTTCAGTCCTATGCCCTCCCTCAGTGTCGTGGCTGCCCTCCCTCGGGTCTTGCTACTCTGAAGCAGAGGCCATTTCGTGCCTTATCAATAATTCATGGGTACAAACGAGGATGCTAGCTGGAAAGTCTCTGTGGGCATCTCTGAAGAGGCTGGTGGGATGAAACCTTTATCTAGGCACAAAAGTCCATCCAGGTGCCCAGCCAGTCTACCAGGGAGAGTCCAGACCTACAAGCACTTTAAGAGTCAAGTTCCAGCCTGAGAGGTCTGCACTCTCGAAGGCACCTTCACATTACACTCCCGGCCTCCTGTATGAATGTGATTCTGGGCCTGTGTGACGTCCACTCATTCCCAGGAACACTGGGGTACACAGTCCAGCCCTTGTCCAGGAGACACCCTGGGCGCCAGAAGGATCACTAGAGCACGAGTCAGAAGAAGGGGCTCTAGTCCCAGCTCTGCCACCTACCCACTGTGTGACCTAAGATAAGTCACTTAACCTCTCTGAGCTTCAATGTACTCCGGCATAAAATGGAGGAGGAATAGAAAAATAGGCAAAGGACTAAACAGGAAGTTTACAGAAAAAGGGAGACCAATGGCATAAAAACATTAACAAAAGGATGCTTAGTCTTTATGAACTCCCACCGTGGTACATTGTGGCCAGGGTCAAAAAATGCAGAGGGTGATGGTGCAGCCTGTTAATCAAAAATCTTCAGATATTTGCAAAATAGATTTAGATGTGGCTCTATGAGCATTTAAATATGTAAATATGTGTTTTGAAGAGTATATGAACCTCATTTTATAAGATACAGAAGAGAGTGATTCTAAAACGAAGTCAGGGAAACAACTGGGTCAGATCATGCTAAAAGGAGATGATATTACACCGCTACAAAGTGTTTCCAACTAGAAATGATGAATAAAATGAGAAGTTGCTGAGAGGGCAATACATGTTTTTAGGTATCCTTTGTTAGGAGTATAGTTCTATAACATTTGTTAATATTGTTTTGATTGCCCTTATGGTATTATCAGATCACAATAAATGCTGTGGGATTGTTTCTATTAAAAATAAAAGGAAGGGGGATGCTCAATTGTTTCCATAACTAAGGAAATAGAAGTTAAAACTTAATGAGATGCCTTTTCTTAAGCCCGTCAAATTGGCAAAGATTTTTAAAAGTTAATGCTTCATTCTGTAAAGGTATAAACAGGGATTCTCATAGGTTATGAAAATGGTACAGCCTCTCTGACAGCAATTAGTCATTAACCATCAGAATGCAAAATGCACCTTCTCTGTGACTTTGCATTTTCACTTCTATGGGTTTATCCTGTAGACAAGCAGTCAGAAGTACAGAATGTTTCTTTGCAGCACTATTATAAGAGCAAAAAGATTCAGTATAATATCCCCGCAAAATCAATGCAAAGAAAACTGGGGTGCTAAGAACAGAGATGGGCAGTTCTCAGTGTGCTGAGATGCTGCAGCCTCCAACCCAGCTCTAAGGGAATGAAAAGAACACGGCATGTATAGCATGCTCCCATTTTTAAAAAAAGAGAGGGAGAGAAGCAGGAAAGGAATGTATCTATATTTTATACGCATAAACTATTTCTGGAAGCTGCATCTGGGAAAGGGCCCAGGAGATCTGGAGGAGGACAGAGATTTCCTTTCATTTTACATGCTTTTGTCCTATTCCATTTAAACCAGGTATTAAATTTTCAATAACTTTTGAAAATGGGGAGCATCCTGTTCTGTGAAAATTAAATGCCGTCAATGTGAGAACATTTCATAAACTGCAAAGGACCACGCAGATGCACAGTGCTATTAGCACCACATGTAATGTGGGCGTTTCTTAGAGAGGAGAAAATCCACTTAAAGGTCTGGGTGAGCAATGAATTGGGACACGAGTGCTCACTGCTGCCTAGAGTTTGCACTAAATTCCTCCAGAGGTGTTCCTGAGGCCATGGAAAATGGCAGCGTTCTTTAAGAGACCCCCACCCCTTGCTTTTTCATTCTACAAGAACAAGCACTTCCTCAAGAATATGTTTCATCTGATGAACCAACTTCAAGGTCAGAGGCTGATCTTTCAAAGGGATGTGAGGGGGTCATGTCTTCTCTACTGACAGTTTCCAACCTAGGCTGAGAGCTCCAACTCATACCTGGAGCAGGTATATTCCTAATGCCTGGCTCAGTACCTGGCACACAGGAGCCACTTAGCAAACACTCAGTGAGGGGCCATGAATGGTCCACCTGCTCGAGAGCTGAAGGACTTTCAAGAGGAAACCCCTTGTCCCAAGTGCAAATATGCTTGCTTCTGCCTATAGTAAGTGGGGTCAGAGCCAAGACTCAAACCCAAGACCTGTGGTCCTCATTTAAGCCCTTCCTGCCCTGCTCATTCCCCTGACTGAGCACGGAAGTCACATTTTTCCAGACCCAACACAATCTGCCAAACCCTCCTTCCACCCATACCATTCTCAGGCTCTAATGATTTTTTTTAAGTTGTTTCCGGTTTGACATCTTTGTAAAATGCCCAGACCAAACAGACCCATAAACTCTGCTTTGTAATTTGGAAGGAAAAAAATAAAGGACAGGAAGGGGCACTTCCTGCCATGTGTGCCCATTCTTTCAGAAAACGTCAACCACATACCTGCAAGATGCCCCAGTTCAAACAGATTGGTGGGATGAGACACTTCAGGGCTCTATCCCTTCACAGGAGCTTAGAACAACAGCAAGAACTGACGGAAAAAATTCCAGAAAATAGTTAAAGGATCGCAGCAATAGGGCAAGGGCCAAATCAAGAAAAAGGCAACTTAGAAGCAGTAGGACCTCTTGGTGTCCTGGCTGGCCCCTCCCAGATCCCCTCAACAGCTCAGCACAGAGCCCGTCCAGACTTCCAGTGCAGGTCCTATGGGTCCAGGTCCAGAGGGAGCAGAGTAACCCCTGTGCACCTACTAGAGTGTGGGTGTCCAGCCCTATCTACCTGGAGTTGGCCTGAGGGACCTGCTCCCCCAGAACTTGCCCTCTGGGTAGGAGGTGCTTACTGAGTTCTCTTACAGAATGCTGTGGGAGTGCAGTCAAGGGCAAGGAATTGCTGGCTGTAGGACAGACAGTGCAGTTCCCAGGACTTAAGGAGATGCTGTTTCCTAGGAAAGAGGGGACATGTGTATCCATGTAAACAGGGAAATTCCTAGAGCCACACATACATACTCAAGAAAGACACATAAACAGAAAGGATCAGGGTGGTCCCCTATGCTTTGACCCCAAACTAGTCTCTAAACTCATTATATGGATAAGTCCTAAAGGAAAGCACTGCACAGGTGAAGTTGCAAAAACTGGGAAAGATGTTTCCTTTTCTTTTTCTTTCTTTCTTTCTTTCATTTTTTTTTTTTAATGTTAACTCTTGGTGATCAAGGAAAGCTTTTTCCTAACACTAAATTCTATACAAGCTTAAGGAATAGATGCCTCCAAGTCTAAATTCCAGAAAAAACACATTAAAATATCAAAATGTTCAAGTTTCAAAAAACATTACAAACATACAAAGAACAGGGAATGATAGTCAAGGAATTTAAATTTCTGTTAATGGTCTTTAGCTATCTTTGGTTTCTATTCATAATTTCCATCTTTCTGTTGACATTCTCTTCGTGTTCATATGTTGTTTTCCTGACTTCCTGAGCAGAGAGGTTCAACGGCAGAGTGGAAGTGATGAGAAACTTGAATATATGACCACTGAAATTATCCAGCTTGAGGAGCAGAAGGAAAGAAGAGAGAAAGGTGAACAAAGCGGAGAAACCCGTGGGACACCATCAAGCATTTCTATGTATGCACTGCGGGGGCCCCAGAAGAAGAAGCAAGAAAGGAGCAGAGAGAATATTCAAGCACATGATGGTTGAAAACTTCCCAAATTTAATGAAAATACACACCCAAGATGTTCAATAAATTTCAAACAGGTAAAACCCAAATAGACCCATGCCATGGTATATTATAATCAGATTTTAAATTCCAAAGTTAAAGAGAAAATTCTGAAAGCCACGAGAGAAGCATCGTGTCTGTGCAAGGGAGCCTTAATAAGATTAAGTGCTGATTTCTTACTGGAAACCATGGAGGCAAGAAAACAGGTGGATGACGTATTTGAAGTGCTGAAAGCAAAACATTGCCAACCAAGAATTCTGTATCTAGCAAAACTGTCTTCCAAAAATGAGAGAGAGAATGCATGGGTGGTTTGGTGGTAGAATGCTCGCCTTTCATGCAGGAAACCCAGGTTCAATTCCCAGACCATGCACCCCCCCCCCCAAAAAAAAAAAAAAAAACAGGGAGAGGTTAAGACATCGCCAGAAAAACTAAAGCTGAGGGAGTTCATCCTCACTAGACTGGCCCTATAAAAGATGCTAAAGAGAGTTCTGCAGGCTGAAAGGAAAGGAAAATGGACAACAGGTCAAAGCTGCAGGAAGAAATAAAGATCTCCAGAAAGGATAACAACATGGATAACTATAAATGCCAGTACTGTTTATTTTTGGTTTGTAACACCACCTTTTACTTCCTACAGGATCTAAAAAGCAAGTGCACAAAATACGATGATAAAACAGTGGTTTGGGATACAGGATATGAAAACATGTCATTTGTGACTAGAACTGCATAAAGGTGGGGTGGAGGGGTGCAAGAACATAGCTTGTGTATGTGTTGAAGTGGGTATCAAAACAAATGAGATTGTTATAGATTTAAGAAGTTATATTTAAGTCCTATGGTAAGTACAAAGAAGCTATCAGAGAATATGCAAGCTCACAGAGACAGAAAGTAAAGTACAGGTTGTCAGGGGTGAGGGTTGGAGAAATGGGGAGTTAATGCATAATGGATGTAGGGTTTCTGTTTGGGGAGATGGGAAAGTGTGAGCGGTGGAAGGTGGTGAGGGCACTGCAGCACTGTGAATGCGATTGAGCCCACTGAATGGTATGCTTAGGAGTAGCTGAGATGGGAAAGTTTATGTTCTATATATGTTCCACAATTTTTAAAAAAGGAGCAAGCAGCTAAAGAGATAATGGCAATTTAATGCAGTGCGTGATTCTGGACAGGATCTAATAACAGAGGAGAAAAGGCTCAAAGGGACATTATCAGGACATATGAAAAAATTGGAATATAGACTGTAACTTTATATAACTATTAAATTTCTTACACATAATTGCACTTAAGAGGATTACGTAAGTGAATTCTTGTTCTTAGAAAATGTCCATGGCAGTATTATGTGTTCAAGAAACACAATGTATACAACCACACTCAAGTGTTCAGAAAATGGATTGATAAATAGACAGACAGACACACAAACAGATAGACGGACAGATACAATTATATGGCAAGGAGGTGCAAGGGTAGTTCAGTGGTAGAATTCTCACCTGCCATATGGGAGACCTGGCTTCAATTCCTGGCCCATGCACTTCCCAAACAAAGAAGCAAACAAAAATCAACAAGTGGTGCTGCAATAAGGGGATACTCACATGGAAAAAAAGAATGAAATATGATCCCCGCCATGCAGCATACACAAAAAAATGATATGGCAAATGTGGCAAAATGTTAAAATTGGTGGATCTGGATATTTGAGGGGATAGGGGTGTGTTGGGATTTGTATTATTTTTATAACTGTCTGTAAGTTTGAAAGTATTTCCAAGTAAAAAGTTTTTTTTAAAAAAAAAAAAAGGTGCCAGGGGAGTACAGCTCATCATCTCCTTAGGAGATGGACTTAAGATCTCTCCCCCACTGGGTGGAGTCATCCCGGCTGTGCAGAGCAGCCTGCCCCGCAGGGGCCACAGCAGAAGCCGTGGATAAGGCAGTGAACCCACTGGGCCCCCTCAGCTCACGGTGAGGCATGCAAGTTCCAGCTGTGTCTGGGTAACTCATGTCACCTCTCTGAGCCTCAGTTTCCACATCCATAAAAGCAGGGTGGTGATTAGAATCTCCCTCAGAATCATACCGGCTCAGATAAGACAAAAGTAATGCTTCCTCTAGGATGGGAGGTTAAAAACAAATCTTTTTTAAAAAAACCCTAAAGGCAAAGATTTTCAATGAATCAACAAGCTGCAGCCCAGGACAGGTGCAGCTCCCTCTGTGGCAAAAAAAGGAGATGCTGGCTTGGAACCAGCCTCGTGGTGAGCATGCCTTCTCCCCACCCCTCACGTGGTCAGGCCCCTCTCCTGGGGGCCTTTCTTTCAATCCTCAGTCCATACTGCCCTCTCGCTCCAGCCCTCTCCGAGCCTGCTGGCCGGTTCCCCCCCCCTTCCTCACAGTGTCTGAGCCAGACAGTCCCAGGGGGCTCTTCAGCACAGTTGAGAAACAAACCTTTTGAACAAACATGTGTAATTGTAAAGATGAGCCCAGCAGGATAACCAGAAATGCTCTTCTCCACCTGGCCTGATGCCCACGTCAGGCAGCTCATGCCCGCTAGAGCTTCACACTCATGTGCACACATACACACACACACACACACACACACACACACACACACACACTGCTCCACTTCAGAGGGAGCTGGGGTGACTGTCCGCCAGGAGAGACCATGGGAGCTCCCTCACCCATGAGCTCTTTCCGTTTAACTTCCCGGAGCAGGGCTTCCCTCCCCCCACCTCGGGGGGCTCGGGTGGACCTGCCCCCTCCTCCCCGGTGCCCACAGCTTGCACCGTGTGTGTAGGAGCCGCAGAAAGTGCTGCAGCAAAGAAAGGCATGCCTGGAGCCCAGAGCCCCAAACCCGGGGCTGGCGGCGGTTGCTAAGAGACAGAGGATGCCCAGCTGGAATCGTGACTGAGGTTCCTTGTTTGTGCAAGAGCGAGATGAAGAGGAAGGGAGAGGACGTGTTTGCTGTGATGATTTTCAGCCTCCACCAGATCCTGCCGGAGGGAGAAAAGATCTCATTTAGGATTATGCTCAGCGATGTTAAGTCTCTCCAGCCTTCTGGCAGCAGGAAAGCTACACGCTCCATTCTTCCTCTGTTCCTTAAATATATGCCTTGAAAAACTAAGCCAAAAAAAAAACCAGGAGAGGATACAAGTTAGGCATTCTAATTTGTAAAGTGCAGTGCTGCAGAGGAGCGGCTTCAAATCCGGCCTATAGGCCCAATCCGTCTCCATTCAATCCCACCTCCTCTGCTCACTGCTGTGTGCCTTGGGGCAAATCGCTTAACCCATCTGTGCCTCAGGTTTCACTTCAGTGAAATGCAGATTATAGAAGTCCCTCCTAGGGTGTTGTAAGGATTAAGCCCAGTTACCCATGTAACATTCTTAGCACAAATGTCCGCTTTTACGAAAAGTGGATTGATCAGAACTGGATGGCCTAGTGCTGCCCCTTATCTAAGATTAGGAATCTGAGCCTCAGCGTGGCCCAAACCAGGGGTCCTGCAATGGACTCAAACTGGGCAATACCTTCTGCTACATCTTCTCTCCCCTCCACACTGGGAGAAGCAGCTGCTTTTCTCACCAGTCTCCCAAGAAGGTAACCCTGGGCCCCTGTCAGCGCAGACCTGGCTCTGCCCACTTCATTCTCCAGCCAGCCTGTGGGTCCTGAGCGTCTGCCCGCAGCTGGCACCGTCATGGGCATCAAGCTGCTGTGTGCATGCGGACCTGCCCTTGCCCCGAGCTTCCTGCTGATAAAGTCTGCGCATCCCTTCACTGTGCTACACAGAGCTACGCCCCACCCCGTTTCTAAGCCAGGACCAGATACCTGGCCCTGCGACCTCTCTCCTCAAGACTCCTGGAACTGCTTCTCTCCATCGCCTTTCCAGGTCCTGTGGCCAATCTGTATGCCTTGCCCAAGTCCAAAAGGGGGTAAAGGCAAAGAGAAGAAGGAAAATAGAAGGAAACAAACTTTCCTGGCCAGAGGCAGGAGTCAGGGCCAGAGGCAGGAGTCTCTCAGCGGCCAGAGGCAGGAGTCAGGGCCAGGGAAAGGAGACACCAAAAAACAAGGAGAGGTTTAGGACAGCACCCCAAGTGGAAAGGATGAGCGAAATTTCTAACATAAACCAGGCACATGATCTGATGCATGAGTCTATTTGCACAAAAAAGCCAACAAAGGTTTTCCAACTAATCACATTTAACTGTACACTTAATATATCACCTTCCTTGAAAAGATTGAAATAAGAGGACATCTGAGAGCAGTACAGAAAATCGAAGAGGCGAGTGGTTGCCTATGAAATGGAAACTTTCCGGAACCGTCCTTTGACTTAAGTTCCCAGAGTGTTGACCGCCAGGCCTCTCATCCTCCAGAGTGGTCCCAGCCAGGAAGCCCACTTCCTCATCCACCGATGGGTAAGACAAGGAGGCAGGACAGGAGATCACAGATCACTGCTGAGCAGGTGCCAGGGCGCAGATGCTGCCAGGAGGTCCAAGTACAGATGGGGCCCCAGACGTCCTGCAGAAACTACCCACACAGGGCCCACATCCCACCCCAGCAGGCAGCCTCCAGCCGAGCAGTGACTCCGCAGGCTTGGTGTCCCCATTATCAACGTGGGGGATGATGGTCCCAACGGCAGAGAGGTGCTAAGAAGATTGAAGAAATAATGAGAGAAGATGTAACTTCGTGGTAAAGAGCATAGACTGTGGGGTCAGACTGCCTGGGTTCAAATCTTAGTTCTTCTGGTGTTGGGCAGGGGGTTAATTTACTTCTTTGTGCCTCAGTTTCCTTATCTGTGAAATGGAGGTCATGGTCCTTAGTTCCTAGGATTATGGTAAGACTCGAGTGGGCTCCTCTATGTCAAGCCTCTGGAACGCCGTGGGGTGTGTGGAGGCCCCACATCAGCACTGCAATGGCAGTGGTGATGTCACCATCACCATCCTGTCCAGAGTCTGGACATCTATCCTTCTTCCTTTTGCCTGGGGAGCAGGCCTGGTGATCTGGACCCCTGAGGAGCCCCAGGTTCTCCAAGCAGTAGGACCCCAGCTAAATGGACACCTCACATTTGTCACTAAATCATGGGACGTTGAATGGGGACCATGGAGCAGACTCTGGTGGGTGAGGAATGCAGCAGGTAAGTGTGGGCTTCCTGGACCATCACCACCTCACCCTCGTCGGGTGGTACCAAAGGAAGGTGCTTCCTTCTGCCCCAAAGGGCCTCTCAGGCCAGGCACAGCCTTTCCCGCTCTGTGCAGCTGTCCAGTCAGGCCCACAGGGCCCCTCTAACACTGCGCTCGAATTCTGCCAACCACTCTCGCCACACACATTCTTATCCCAAACAGGGCCGCTCAAGCAGCTAATTCAAACAAATTCCGCCCGGGCACCGGCAGCCTCCGGCCGACGTGGAACCACCACCAAGGCCTCTCTTCAGGCTGCGCCCACCCAGCCTGGGAAGGGGCGGGGTGGGGGGGCGGCAGCCACCGCGTTCCCAGCCCCTGCCTCTGCCCGCTGCACCAGGCAGGCTGACAATGCGTCAACCCCCTCCCACCCATGTCAGCCATGTCCTGCCGGGAGCCAGGCCCTGGAGGCGCCCGGGAACAGCACATCTGACTTCCACCTTCTGAAGGCTGTGACGCCACCTAGACAGCTCGGCCAAGGAACCCTAAAGGCGGAGAACTGGGGACAGAGCACTTGGCAAGCCTCCCCAAGCACAGAACTATTTGGAAGACACTTGCTTTACCTTAACCCTTGTAGCCAAGTCTGCATTCCACTCCATTTTTTTGTTTTACCAATAATCATGCTAACGATCATAATTGCAGCTAAGATAAACTGAGAAATAAACCTTGGTTGGGACAGTGTCCTGTGCGCCTCACTTACATCAGTGCACTTGCTATGACAACCCTTTGAGATAGGTATTATTTGTACCCTCAAGTTAGAGATGAGCAAACTGAGGCAGAGAGAGATTAAGCAACACATCCAAATGGCGGAGCTGGGACCTGAACCCAGCCTGATCCCCAAGCACAGTCCTTTAACCACTATCTAAATGTAATGTGTAAAACTGTTTTAAATCACTTAGCTGCTTAGCTCCCCCCCCCCATTTTTTTTTTAGTAAAACTGAAGCTCCAAGAGGATTGCCACATTTCCTGTGCCTGGATGCCCAGCCGGGCTCACTGGCCTGGCCCCCCAGAGAGGGCCATTCCACACCCTCAGGTTCTATGCACTGCAAACTGAGACCTGCCAGCCACAACCTCCTCCTCTGGATTCCCAGACCCTGCCCATCTCCAGCCCAGCTGGCCCTTTCTGCAGACGCAGGTCATCCCAGTGCCTAGGTGAGCTGACCTGAGACCCCTCCGCAGTCTCAGCCCCTCCCTCCCAGCCACGGTGGAATAATTTAGGACTGCAGGTTTCATACCTTGTTGGGCTGATCTCCAAAGCCAGGTCCCGGATCTCGCCCCTATGCTTCCCAAGATGCACCATTCAGCCCCGATCCCCAAGAGGCCCCTTGGTTCCCTGCGCCTCAGGCCTGTCTCCAGAGAAGCCCCCAAATAGAAGGTGCCCCCCACAATCCCACAACCAAGACCTCACACCCAGATTGCCCAACTGAGTTCTATCTTGGCCAAGTTACCAATCCAGTAACCAGCCCATCCTGCTGTCCCTTTTCTGAGTCCCGAGACCCTGTGTCTAAACTCTGAAATATGACTGGACAGAACCTAAACTTCCAAATGTCCCCTCATTTAATTTCCAAGGGTCACTGTGCTGGTTTGGAACTGTCCTGAACTCCTGAAAAGCATGTTCTTTAATCCTCATTTAATATTACTGGGTGGGATCTTTTTTATTATTTCCATGGAGATGTGACCCACCCATTTGTGCATGGTACCTTTTGATTAGTTGGTTTCCGTGGAGAATTATCTCCTCCCATTCAACGTGTGGTTGTTTACTGGAGCCCTTTAAGAGGGAATCATTTTGGAAAAAGCTTTAAAGCCCATGCAGCCAGAGACCTGTGGAGATGCAGAAGGAAAACACCCCTGGGGAAGCTTTATGAAAGGAGGAGAGAAAGCTAGCAGAAGTCGCCATGTGTCTTCCCAGCCGAGAGAGAAATCCCATGCTTCATTGGCCCTTTCTTTGGAGTTAAGGTATCCCCTTCTGGATGCCTTAATTAGGACATTTTCACAGCCTTAGAACTGTAAACTTCCAATTTAATAAATTCCCTTCTTAAAAGCCATTCTGTTTCTGGTATATTGCATTCCGGCAGCTTACAAACTAAAACAGTCGCCCACCCCACTATTTCATTGTGCAGCCCTCCACTTATTAGACCAGTTACCACTGGGTTCTCTGTACCATCTGCCAGAATGTACTAGAGATTCCTGTGCCCTTGAGATGCTGCACCTTGTCAGCCTTGCCAATCTCCCATATCAGCTGGACCAGCACTCCTGATTAATGTCAGAAGGTTAATGTCACAGCTGGGACAAGGAGGCAACCGTGCACACAGAGCTCACACAGGGGGTGCCAGGAGCAGAGGCGGGAGCCCAGAGCACAGGTGAGAGGGGAGCTCCTGGCCCACGGAAGCAAGCAGAGCCCACGTGCCTCCTCTCCCACCCCCTTCTCTATCCCAAATGAAATCTTTCTTCCTAAGAGAGAGGATGGCAGGAGGAAGTGGCCAAAGATGAGCTTCCGTGGTGAACGTGGAATGAATCACTGGCAGCCAGCGTCAGGAGACCATGGGATGAGTATGTCAATGAGAAGCAGGAAAACAATCACCAGCTCAAGTATACAAGTCATAAAGTGAATAAAAATAAAGTAAATAAAGCAAGGGAAGGATAGTTGCAAGTAGATTACATAAAATCTACTCCTTTCTATTCATTTTGAGCTGCATTTATGAGAAGCTGTGTATAGTGTTGGGGAAGGAGAATCTGGATGGGACACGGGCTTGCTAAGAAGTGACCCCAGCAAGGCCCCAGATTTCCCATCCCCTTGCTCACTGCCCAGTCCCCTGGGTCACTCTGATTTGCCATCATTTTCAGATAGCCTAGTGTCCTTGCTGCATTTGATTTGGACAGTTTCTTTGCTATAACCGTGCCCCTGGGCTAATGGGCCATAGGCAGCCGGCTCATTAAGCTGTTGAGCATTTCCGGGAGCACTGTCAGGCCTGAGGTCTGGCGAGCCCCCAGTTCCCAGCGGGTGGTCCTGAGCCTTACACAGAGCTCTCACCGGCCCTCTGATGTCCTGGAGAGGCTGTGGCGGCCTCACTTCCTCTCCCTAAAGAGGTGCGCTTGCTCTCCTCTGGGGGGGGGGGTCATTAGCCCGCCCGCCCTCCTGCCCCCAGCCCCATCCCGTCCCGCCCACCTCCTCCCCCACCCCTCAGCCGTCTCCACGGTCTTTGGGACCAGCAGTTGCGTGACAAATGACAGAGGAGGTCCCAGGGACACCATTTCCTTTTGCAGGCGTTGTTGTGCCTGACCTAAACCCAGATACCCAGGCCCCAGTCTCCCTGGTGACACCTGAAGGCCCCGGTCTCCTGGCAACCGGGAACAATGGCCCCTGGGAAAAGCACACAGAGTTTGGGAAAGGGCAGGCTTTCTTCTCAGCGCCCCTGGGTAGGATGGGGAGCTCTCCACTTCTGCAGGCAGAGCGTGGAGGGAAATTCCAGTGACTGAGGGTATTCAGGCCTCCAGTACCCACCTCCCCACCCGAACTAAGCTTCAGGAACTCTCCCAAGCAAGAGCTCCCCTACCTGGGGAGTCCTGAGCTGCCTCTTCCTGAGACAAAAACTCCTTTGAGCAGACTTGCTGCTCCTCCTTTCCCTCCACCCCAGCCCAAGTCTCTACTTCATCCCCCTGGAGCCGACTCAAGTCATTCAGTCATCTCTTCTGGTGACCCCCGTTGTCAGCTTTTGCCCGCAGAAGTGACATTTTCTTTGCCCTCTGATTTTCCAGGACAGCTTCCCAGTTTGGTGATGTGGGCCTAAAGGAGAGGAGAGAACTCAGGCTTTGCAATCAGACAGGGCTTGGATAAAGCCCCCTCCCAGCCACTCCCTCGCTGTGTGACCTGGAGAAGTCACCAAAGTAGGGGTCTCAGTGTCTTCTGCAAACCAGAGCTGGCAGCACCATCCAAGGGGGTCGTGGGGATTACCCTGTGCAGGGCAGCTGCTCAACACTTAGCAGAGCAGGAACTACCAACACCACCTGTGGGTTCGAGGAAAGGTGGGTAGAGAACGACAACCACCTGCAAGAGACTGGGGACGCTCCTGGGCTGAACTGTACCCTTCACCAGAAAACCCTCACTGCAGACCTCCAGGGAGGGCTGTGCTGCATGGTGCAGAATCATAGCTCCCAGACACCCCACAAATGCAAGAAGCTCTGAGGAAGGAGTGCAGAAACCTGCTCTCAAAAGCAGGGAGATCTCTAGTGAATTCTAGTGTAGTGATGGCTCCTATTTGTGAAATGATTCTTGCCTGCATGCAAAGAAAAGGGGATCTTGCTTTTTTTCATTCAACCAAATCCTGCTCATCTCAAAAATTCCTTCTGACTGAAACCCACAAGGAATCACAACATCTGCTAACCGCATTTTTCAGTGATATTCTTTTTCTCTCACATTTTTTTTGCTTTAACTCCTAGAACTCAGTCACTTCTCATCAGCAACAGGGCACAAAGCAGCTCCTATTTTACAGATGAGATGTTGGAGTATGAGAAGCTTCCAGGCCAGCAAGGTCACAAAGGGTTAATGTCAGAGCTGGGAGGAGGTACGCACACAGCTCAGTCATCCCAGTGGGCAGGAGGTGCCAGGAGCAGAAGCAGGAGCCCAGAGCATGGGGGAGAGGGGAGAGAAACCACGCACTGGGAGAAGACGGCAGCAGAAGTGCTAGAGCCAGAGGACACCAAGGCTGAATGTTCTAGTTTGGTAGCTGCCGAGAGAATGCAATATACCAGAAACGGAATGGAATGGCTTTTTAAAAGGGGAATTTAATAAGTTGCTAGTTCACAGTTCTAAGGCTGAGGCAATGTCCCAATTAAAGCAAGTCTATAGAAATGTCCAATCAAAGGCATCCAGAGAAAGATACCTTGGTTCAAGAAGGCCGATGAAGTTCAGGGTTTCTCTCTCAAGTGAGAAGGCACATGGTGAACACAGTCAGTTTATCTCTCATCTGGAAGGGCACGTGGCAAACACGGCGTCATCTGCTAGCTTTCTCTCCTGGCTTCCTGTTTCATGAAACTCCCCGGGAAGTGTTTTCCTTCTTCATCTCCAAAGGTCACTGGCTGGTGAACTCTGCTTCTCATGGCTATGTCATTCTTCTCTGCTCTCTCTGAATCGCTCTCATTCTCCAAAATATTTCCTCTTTTATAGGATTCCAGTAAAATAATCAAGACCCACCCAAATGGGTGGAGACACATCTCTACCTAATCCAGTTTAACAACCACTCTTGATTGAGTCACATCTCCAGGGAGATGATCTAATTACAGATTCAAACACACTGTACTGAGTAAGGATTAGAAGAAACAGCTGCCTTTACAAAATGGGATTAAGATTAAAACATGGCTTTCTAGGGCCCATACATCCTTTCAAACCAGCACGTTGAGAATGTGGCTAAAGAGGAGGCCTCGGAGTTCCCCGGGGTGCCGGTGAAGGTGGGGACAAAAGCTTAGGTGCCACAGTACTGCCTCCCCACGCTGGCCAGGCAAGCACAGGTCAGACAGCAGCACAGTGACCAGGAAGGCAGAGGGGGCTCCCGTGACCCTTCCCCGGCTTGCCTGTGGCCTCCTGGAGCTGTCCCACCCCCATGGCCACTTCCTCTGCTCTGCGCCCTCAGAAACCCACAGTGCTTGGGATGCAAAGTCAGTTCACATTGGCTCCCATTGCCAACAGCTTCACAAAACAGAGACTGAGGCAGTTGATAGGGAAGGAGGGAGGGGAAGGTATCCTAAGACTCAGAGCAAGAAGTTCCTTTTGGCGCATGCACACCCAGCCCTCACAAACCTAGCTCTCACTCAGGTCCGCACCCAAAAAGAACCAATAAAAAGTGCAGCTCAATCCCTTATTAGCACAACCAGAGGGGTAAGGGCCCCTCCAAGTCCTTATAATGGCAGGATCGCACTTCAGAAGGCTTCTCCTCCTTTGGAGAAGGCCCACGCTCGCCTCCTTTGAGCATGTACTTTCACTATGCATCTAACTTTGGGGCTAGGCACCCTGACTAGCCCTTGACTTCTTTTCTGCACTGAGTCAAGAGCCCCCAGGGCACCAGCCCCCGGTGGGGGTCTCTACCTCGCCGAGAGCTCCGGGGTTCTCCGGCATCAAGACCACATCTCTTTTATTCACCACCGTATCCCCAGAGACTGGAATGAGGCAGGCACAGAAATATTTATGGAGCGTGACAGCCTTAAAGGATGGACGATAAGACCCAGGAAAGCCAGAGGCCTTCAGGCCGACCAGAGGCAGACCCCGCGGACCAGCGGGCAGGGGCCTCAGGGACTGCGCCCATCACATAGAGCCAAGCAGCCTGCCAGCCAGCGGGGCACGTTCCCTGAGCCACCTCCCGGATTCTGCCCCCTGCCCCGCCCCTTGTGCGCATGCGCATGCCTTCACCTCTTGGTGCCAGGTCAGCCAGTTAGCACGTGGGTCCAACTACTGAGTTCCTGAAAGTTAACAGTGAGCAGGGAAATAGAGCAGCTGTTGTGAATCACTGAACTGTCCTTAACCAACACCAGGCACCATCTCCCCTAACCCTTGCTTCAGCCCTACGAAGTAGAGTCTGTTACTCGCCCCACTTTACAGATGAGGAAATAGGCTCAGAAGTTGACAGTGCTGGCCCAAGGTCACGTGGCTAGAAGGGTCAGGCAGAGGACTTGAACCCAGAGCCCTCGCTCAGAACCCCAGCGCTCTGAGCCTAAGTGGAGCATTCCCTTGGGAAGTAGAGGACAAAGCAGAAACCCCAAGAAAAACTGGTGTCAGGGGTGGGTGAGCTTGAAGCTGCAAGCAGAGGTGAGGATGCCCAGATGGGAACGGTTTCTTGCTGGGCAGAGATAAGGCCCTGAGAGGCAAAAGGCCCAAGACGTGAAACCTCAGCAGAGGTAAGCCTGGGAGTGGTCAGTGTGCACCTACAGCTCAGGGGCCCTTTAGCTCCCATGGACACTCACTGGCCCTCCTGGCAGCTCTCAGCTGGAGCTGGGCTCCCAGGGTCCCAGGCTTCCGCTCACGGGCTTTCTCCCCAAAGGGGCTGCCCAGCCAAGTAGAGCGAGAGCTGAAGAAGTGCATTTAAACAGTCACTGGTGCAGCCTGCCTCCAATTTCCAAAAATGCAAGGATTGGGACTGGATTGAGGGTGGTTCATCAGTTAAAAATATTTCTCTTAGGCGTGGTAAGAAATAATCCTGTTTTGCCTGCCCTTAAAGAAAGCACCCCATCAGCTGATTGCATGCCCTGGGGATGGTGGCTGGCAAGGCATCCCAGACCCCTGGGTGGCTCCTGAATTTCTGAGGACTTGGGGGTGATGATGGAATTTAATAGGGGTGGGGCTGTGGGGCAGGCTGGCTAGTCCCACGTGTCAGCACCTGCTTCTGGCATTGGTGATAAATATGGGCCCATGAATAAAACTGCAAAGAACAGCCCTTCTCCTTCTTAAACAAAAATCAGCTAAAAAGAAAAACAAGTCTCTGCCAGGCTTTTTACAGATCTGACCCACTCTCAAGTGCTGCTAAAGCCAGAAAATGAACAGAAATGGGTGATTCTTTCATGTTTAACAAAGCCCCTAATTTCAGAGCTTATGGGGTCTAGAGGCACGAAATTCACTTAGAGGAGGTAACACCATGCCCTGGAGCATGATGAGACCTGTCTGGGGACAGCGGCTGGGTCACAATGGAGGCTTTTCACCCTGGTCCCCTCTGGTTATTAGCTGGTGTTAACAATGGGGACAGGGAATTGGAACAGATTGAACAGGGCCAAGGTTCCCTTAGAGTCAAAACGTATCAACTGACAAGGCCTGAGCTGCCACAAAGACTCACGTTCTCAGGTTAAATGAACTGTAAAGACCAGCGTCTTTCCAACCTGGATTTTATACCAAGAAGATCTGCAGGGAAGTCAAACAAGAGTAAAAGGAAATCTTTTTGCTAATTTAGTGCCAGTCCCCATGTCAACATTAAAAAAAAACAATATTTTTACTTTATTTCTTTAGAAAGGATATTTTCCTCCTCCTAAATAATAAAGGAAATTTTTCTAGCACCTCTACACACAAGAAATATCAGGTATTAACTAAAGCACTTTAGAGAGAGACTGCCTGCCTGGCTTACTTCTTTCTTATTGGAAAATACTACAACATATTTGATAGCCAAACTGAATTTCTAGAATCTCAAACACATCTGGTTGCCCAGTTATCTTTGTTTGAACAAAAAAAATTTAAACTATAAATCATTAAAGTGTTGCCCAACTATATTATTAGTATAGATTGAGGATAAGGTGTGAGTTACTAGATGTGTGGGTTTGAAACTGTTATAAACCCCACAAAAGCCATACTCTCTTAATCCAATCTTGTGGGTGCAGACCTACTGTGGGTGTGAGCTCTTGATTGGGTTGTTTCCATGGAGATGTGACCCCATCCATTCAAGGTGGTTCTTAATCTGCTTGCCACAGGACTTTAAAGGAGAGACATTTTGGAGAAAGCTCAGAGCCAAGAGATGCTAAGGGAGAAAGAAAATGCCCACAGAGATATTTTGGAGAAAAGGATGAGCAGATGTTCGCCATGTGCCTTCCCATGGGACAGAGGAACCCAAGATGCCAGCAGTCTTTCCTCTGAGAAAGTATCCTCTTACTGGTGCCTTAATTTGGACATTTCATGGCCGTAGAATTTTAGCTTATAACGTAATAAATCCCCTTTGTAAAAGCCAATCCATTTCTGGGTATATTGCATTTCTAGCAGCTTTAACAAACTGAAACAATTAGATAGTGGAGTTGTAATCGTTTTCTGTTATCTCCTGAATTTCTTACTGTTAGAAAGACTAGGACTTTCAAAAGACATAATAGCTTAATATTTATGGATTTTCCACATGCCAGGCCTGTGCATTGCTGGCAGTACCTCATTTAATCCCAGCTCAACAATTTGAGATAAGTCTTTATTATGCTCTTTTTTCCAAATGAGAAAACCAAGGCTAAGCACGATTAAGCAACTTGCCCCAGTTCAGCAGTAGAGACGTTGGATTTTGGAGTCCAAACTCATAATTTCTATATTAGTTCTGATTGCCAAATACTGTTATTTCAATAGCACCAGAGACTATGTACAAAGTGCAAATGGAACAGACAGTACAATGGCTTCCCCAGAGCCTCCGGCTCCCTTGTACCTTCCAAAATACACAGTCAACAACCTGCGCTCACATCCACTATCAGAAGATGGCGCTTATCAGCCGGGGACGTAATCCTAAAGGAATCCCAGGGGACAGAGCCACTTTCAGCCTGTGGTCAATGCTAAAATGACCAGTTGTCCACAGCCTTCCCTAGGGTCAACTGAGGTCTCACGCCATATCCAGCTGGCTGTAAAAGATGCTATTAAATGTCATCAACAAATAAGTTATGACCTTTGCTTACACAGTTTACTATAAAGACCTGCCCACGATGATTTCTTGCCTTTTATTTCCTACAGATGGAGTTGAAGGCTTGTAGAAAACTGGTTTCTCCCAGTTGCTTTAGAAGAATAAAATATTCTGATGACTGGGTTTACTGATCAAATTTCTATGAATCCAAGGCAGAAGAAAATGATGAGGGGTTATGTTTGAACAGCTGTGTAATTGATATATGTGCATTTGTCCCTGTGAAATATGATTTTTCATTTCTATTCACTTTCTTTCACATTCCACCTTTTATTTCATGGGTAGCAGGAAGAAGGAAAAAAATCTATAAAACAGCCATCAAATTCTTACAGCTTACACCACCCACTTAACAAATCAGCTTTACATTACTTAAAAATCAACCACAGAATCACCCGTCAACACTTCACCTAAGCCAGAACCCATATCAAATTCATCCTGATATTTCCTGCACCTCACAAACGACTGCACGCAGCGGGTTTGTAATAAGTTTTTTGAGGGAATGAATTCATCCATCCATCCAAAGGCAACAGCTGGGCTCAGGGTCCCCACCACCAAGCCGGGGAAAATGAGACTGGGAAGGACGCTGTATCTCAATGAGGAAACAAGACTAAGGGGGTACCTCCAGAATTCCCATTCCCTGCAGGAGGGACACGCACTAAGGGAAAAATGGAAGTTTTCAGGAGTTTAAGACCAGCTGCTACTTTGCAAACATCAGCCAGGAATCACTGTAAGAATTCATGCCCACAGCCAGCTCCCATCAGACGGTCTAACAAAGCTCCCTAGACCCGCACTGGGGAGAGATGCACCGCCCCCCCTTCTCTGTTGCTCTCCTACATATTCTCTAAAAATTATGAAGAGAAGAGCTGGTCATACACACAAACAAATTTAAAATTGTAGGATTTTAAATTTTGTTTTTGTTTTTTTAAGAAAAGAGTATCAAAAATGGTTGGTCTGTAAGAGGCAGAGAACTAAAAACTCCACCAATAAATATTATCTTGAATTCTGGGATGCCCCTGGTTGTTTGGGGAACTCCAGAGAAGCCATAAAAATCCAAATACAAGCTGCTAATGGCTTCCTCCTGAAGCCCCCAGGCAATAAATACTGGCCCCTTTGAGCACTGACACGTCCAAAGGATTCTCTTAGAAATGGGGTTGAGTCCCAGGGGCTGGCGGACAGGGAAATCCCGGTATCTCCGAGGGCCTCCTAAGGGGGTCGGTGGAGAAGCACTGAAGGCTCCTTGTCCCCAGGACTGCTGACCAGCTGGGGACTCCCAAGGGTTGACCTGGGTGCAAAACCTCTTGCAGGGGGGGGTGTGCCCTGGGGTGGCACAAAGGTGCCCGCATCGTCCCCTTGACAATGGATGGAGCAGCTGACAGCAGTGTAAACCTCTTCTTTGTGCTCATTTCCGAGGCTCAGCCTGCGGCTCAGCCTTCTTCAGGGAACGGCTCTCCTCTTCCTCTCTGCCCTCTCCTGGGGCCCCCGTGGGGTGATGAAACCCCAATGTGGCTTTCCCCCTTCCATGCATCCCTCACTCCGGCCACATCCCTGGGAGCAAGGCCGTCTCTGGTTGTGGTCTTGGGGAGGGTGAAAGAGGGGCCCCTGTCTCCCTGCCAAGGGGGTGTCACGCCACCAGAATTTATGTGCCAGCTTTCCTGGACCAGCGTTTCCCAGGTCACCTCCCCACCCATTACCGCCCTATTAGCTGCCCTGTGCTTTCCCTGGGCTGCCGCTGGCCCACACTGCCTCTTTGTTACCGGGCAGCTCTAGGTCGGCCCCTCCCCAACCAGGGGCCAAGCTCAAACTTGGCACGATGCAGTATTTCCTCCCTCTCTCCTGTCCCCCACGCTCAGCCCTGCTCCAGGGACCCCAGAACCTTTCGTAAAACAAACCCCCAAAGGGAATTCTCCACTCTGTTTGCACAGCACGAGTGGGCCCCGAGCTGCCTGGAGCCCCTCACCTCCATACACACGCTCCCTTCCTTATTGGTATTCAGTCACTACCTTCCTCTTCTGACACTCCCCTGCTCGGCCTCTGTGATGCGCCGACAGAAGGGCCTTTGTTACCGGAGCAGAGGGGTACAAACAGGGCCCCAAAGACAACCGTGGTGACTTCAAAGGGGAAAACGAGTCACTGCTCCACGGGCGACGGGCGGGGAGGGGACGGGTCCAGGCAGAGCAGGCGCCTCCGAGGCCCTTCAGTGGAGGCTCATCCCAAGGAGAGTTCTCACCCAAGGATAAACCTTCCGTGTCTTTTTACAGATCAGACAACATCTCCAAAGCTATTCGTTGATTTATATTGTTCCAAATTTGACTCCAAAACACAGGCCAGAATCTGGAGTCTGGTAAATATTTTGTTACACAGTTCGCCGGAGCCACTCTGTTGTAAAGGGTTGCTTCCTACGCTGAGGCTCGGGCTGGGGCTTCCAGGCTCCCACCTGCTGCCAGTTTTGCACGTGTGGGAGCAGATTCACCATCCGAAGCACCATTTAAGCACCATTTGGATGGAGTCGTGTCTCCCTGTTAGACGGCTCTGCATTGGAAAGCACCCGAGGTTGCAGAACCCACGCTGGCCCCAGGTCGCCAGCACGCCTTCCCGGCGGCTGCAGCTCCAGCTCCTCATTCAGGGAGGCGGAAACAAACAGAGCAGCCACCCCTCACAGACACCTCTCACAGACACCCCCTCACAGACACCCCTCACACACACCCCACAGACACCCCCTCACAGGCACCCCTCACAGGCACCCCTCACAGGCACCCCTCACAGACACCCCTCACAGACACCCCCTCACAGACACCCCTCACACACACCCCACAGACACCCCTCACAGGCACCCTTCACAGGCACCCCTCACAGACACCCCCTCACAGGCACCCTTCACAGGCACCCCTCACAGACTACCTCTCACAGGCACCCCTCACAGACACCTCTCACAGGCAACCCTCACAGGCACCCCTCACAGACACCCCTCACAGACTACCTCTCACAGGCAACCCTCACAGGCACCCCTCACAGACTACCTCTCACAGACACCCCTCACAGACACCCCTCACAGACTACCTCTCACAGGCAACCCTCACAGGCACCCCTCACAGGCACCCCTCACAGGCACCCCTCACAGACACCCCTCACAGGCACCCCTCACAGGCACCCCTCAGAGACACCCCACAGACACCCCTCACAGGCACCCCTCACAGACACCCCTCACAGACACCCCCTCACAGACACCCCTCACACACACCCCACAGACACCCCTCACAGGCACCCCTCACACACACCCCACAGACACCCCCTCACAGGCACCCTTCACAGGCACCCCTCACAGACTACCTCTCACAGGCACCCCTCACAGACACCTCTCACAGGCACCCCTCACAGGCACCCCTCACACACACCCCACAGACACCCCCTCACAGGCACCCTTCACAGGCACCCCTCACAGACTACCTCTCACAGGCACCCCTCACAGACACCTCTCACAGGCAACCCTCACAGGCACCCCTCACAGACACCCCTCACAGACTACCTCTCACAGGCAACCCTCACAGGCACCCCTCACAGACTACCTCTCACAGACACCCCTCACAGACACCCCTCACAGACTACCTCTCACAGGCAACCCTCACAGGCACCCCTCACAGGCACCCCTCACAGGCACCCCTCACAGACACCCCTCACAGGCACCCCTCACAGGCACCCCTCAGAGACACCCCACAGACACCCCTCACAGGCACCCCTCACAGACACCCCTCACAGACACCCCCTCACAGACACCCCTCACACACACCCCACAGACACCCCTCACAGGCACCCCTCACACACACCCCACAGACACCCCCTCACAGGCACCCCTCACAGGCACCCCTCACAGGCACCCCTCACAGACACCCCTCACAGACACCCCTCACAGACACCCCCTCACAGACACCCCTCACACACACCCCACAGACACCCCTCACAGGCACCCCTCACACACACCCCACAGACACCCCCTCACAGGCACCCTTCACAGGCACCCCTCACAGACTACCTCTCACAGGCAACCCTCACAGGCACCCCTCACAGGCACCCCTCACAGGCACCCCTCACAGACACCCCTCACAGGCACCCCTCACAGGCACCCCTCAGAGACACCCCACAGACACCCCTCACAGGCACCCCTCACAGGAAACCCTCACAGGCACCCCACAGACACCTCTCACAGGCACCCCTCACAGGCACCCCTCACACACACCCCACAGACACCCCCTCACAGGCACCCCTCACAGGCACCCCTCACAGGCACCCCTCACAGGCACCCCTCACAGACTACCTCTCACAGGCAACCCTCACAGGCACCCCTCACAGGCACCCCTCACAGGCACCCCTCACAGACACCCCCTCACAGGCACCCCTCACAGGCACCCCACAGACACCCCTCACAGGCACACCTCACAGGCACCCCTCACAGACACCCCTCACAGGCACCCCTCACTGGTACCCCTCACAGGCACCCCTCACAGGCACCCCTCACAGACACCCCTCACAGGCACCCCTCACTGGTACCCCTCACAGACACCCCTCACAGGCACCCCTCACAGGCACCCCTCACAGGCACCCCTCACAGACACCCCCTCACAGACACCCCTCACACACACCCCACAGACACCCCCTCACAGGCACCCCTCACAGGCACCCCTCACAGGCACCCCTCACAGGCACCCCTCACAGACTACCTCTCACAGGCAACCCTCACAGGCACCCCTCACAGGCACCCCTCACAGGCACCCCTCACAGACACCCCCTCACAGGCACCCCACAGACACCCCTCACAGGCACACCTCACAGGCACCCCTCACAGACACCCCTCACAGGCACCCCTCACTGGTACCCCTCACAGGCACCCCTCACAGGCACCCCTCACAGACACCCCTCACAGGCACCCCTTACTGGTACCCCTCACAGACACCCCTCACAGGCACCCCTCACAGGCACCCCTCACAGGCACCCCTCACAGACACCCCCTCACAGACACCCCTCACACACACCCCACAGACACCCCCTCACAGGCACCCCTCACAGGCACCCCTCACAGGCACCCCTCACAGACACCCCTCACAGACACCCCCTCACAGACACCCTTCACAGGCACCCCTCACAGACAACCTCTCACAGGCAACCCTCACAGGCACCCCTCACAGGCACCCCTCACAGGCACCCCTCACAGACACCCCTCACAGACTACCTCTCACAGGCACCCCTCACAGACACCTCTCACAGGCAACCCTCACAGGCACCCCTCACAGGCACCCCTCACAGACACCCCTCACAGACACCCCTCACAGACTACCTCTCACAGGCAACCCTCACAGGCACCCCTCACAGGCACCCCTCACAGGCACCCCTCACAGGCACCCCTCACAGACACCCCTCACAGACACCCCTCACAGACTACCTCTCACAGGCAACCCTCACAGACACCCCTCACAGGCACCCCTCACAGGCACCCCTCAGAGACACCCCACAGACACCCCTCACAGGCACCCCTCACAGGAAACCCTCACAGGCACCCCACAGACACCTCTCACAGGCACCCCTCACAGGCACCCCTCACACACACCCCACAGTCACCCCCTCACAGGCACCCCTCACAGGCACCCCTCACAGGCACCCCTCACAGGCACCCCTCACAGACTACCTCTCACAGGCAACCCTCACAGGCACCCCTCACAGGCACCCCTCACAGACACCCCTCACAGGCACCCCTCACAGGCACCCCACAGACACCCCTCACAGGCACACCTCACAGGCACCCCTCACAGACACCCCTCACAGGCACCCCTCACTGGTACCCCTCACAGGCACCCCTCACAGGCACCCCTCACAGACACCCCTCACAGGCACCCCTCACAGGCACCCCTCACAGGCACCCCTCACACACACCCCACAGACACCCCTCACAGACACCCCTCACAGACACCCCCTCACAGACACCCCTCACACACACCCCACAGACACCCCCTCACAGGCACCCCTCACACACACCCCACAGACACCCCTCACAGACACCCCTCACAGGCACCCCTCACACACACCCCACAGACACCCCCTCACAGGCACCCTTCACAGACACCCCTCACAGGCACCCCTCACAGGCACCCCTCACAGACACCCCACAGACACCCCTCATAGGCACCCCTCACAGGCAACCCTCACAGGCACCCCTCACAGGCACCCCTCACAGGCACCCCTCACACACACCCCACAGACACCCCTCACAGACACCCCTCACAGGCACCCCTCACAGGCACCCCTCACAGACACCCCACAGACACCCCTCACAGACACCCCTCACAGACACCCCTCACAGGCACCCCTCACAGGCAACCCTCACAGGCACCCCTCACAGGCAACCCTCACAGGCACCCCACAGACACCCCTCACAGGCACACCTCACAGGCACCCCTCACAGGCACCCCACAGACACCCCTCACAGGCACCCCTCACAGGCAACCCTCACAGGCACCCCTAACAGACACCCCTCACAGGCACCCCACAGACACCCCTCACAGGCACACCTCACAGGCACACCTCACAGGCACCCCTCACAGACACCCCACAGACACCCTTCACAGACACCCCTCACAGGCACCCCACAGACACCCTCTCTCAGGCACCCCTCACACACACCCCACAGACACCCCTCACAGGCACCCCTCACAGGAAACCCTCACAGGCACCCCACAGACACCTCTCACAGGCACCCCTCACAGACTACCTCTCACAGGCACCCCACAGACACCCCTCACAGGCACACCTCACAGGCACACCTCACAGGCACCCCTCACAGACACCCCACAGACACCCCTCACAGACACCCCTCACAGGCACCCCTCACAGGCACCCCTCACAGGCACCCCTCACAGGCACCCCTCACAGACACCCCTCACAGACACCCCTCACAGGCACCCCTCACAGAGCAGCCCACCCCTCACAGGCAGCGTGTGTGCAGAAAGCCTGACATGCACAGAACAAAACCCATTTCCCCGAGCCTTCTGCCCGCTGTACTCTGTTCTGCTTCTGGAACAAACGTGCTCCTTTGTCCTCATGACAGCCCTTCAAATAGATTTGAAAATTACTCTCAGAGTTCTGCTACATTTTCTTTTCATCATACCATACAGCCTCAGGCCCCTTCACTACATCTCATATGAGACGGTTTCCAGCCATCTCCCAGCATTAGCTGTCCTCCTCCAGGCCTCCCCACAACCACCCACCATAAAACACAGCTCCCAGGACTGAACACTGCTCTTCAGATGTGCTGGAATCAGCACAGTCTAGACCAGGACTATCCCCTCCCCTGGAGAGGACCCCTTGCCGCTATTAATCCAGCCTAAGACTACACTGGTTCTTTTAGCAACTTGTCCACATGCTTGATTTACCCTTACCTTGAAGTCATGTACTTCTCACAGTAAGTACTGCCAAACCTGGTTTCTCCATTCAGCACCTTTACAACCATCTCCATACTGATCAGTATTTAATCTCTGCTCATTGATTCCAGCTTACTTCTGGGAGATCTTTTTCTGTGTTGCTCCTGTCATCTTGGGTATAATGGCCTTCAGCTCTGTGCCACTTACAAATCTGCCAAGTGTCCCTTTTGTATGCTCACCCCATTGACTGATTAAAATGTTACACAGAGCAGTGTCCCGAGACACCAAATAACTTGTCCGGTATCCCACGGCCAGATGGGGACAGAGCTAGAACACATAGGAAGAAGACGGGGAAACTGCCCCTCACTGCAGGCCTCCAGTTTGCAGCTTACGTGCTTCTCAAAAGGGAGCCTCTGTAGTTATCCACTCAACAGACAGACCAAACAGGCTGAGAGGACCATGAAGCTGCCTGGGGTAAATGGGACAGAACAAGGGAAACTGCAGAGATTCCAGGGATTTCCCTGAGCCTTGGAAATAATCTATACAATGGACAAGGAGTAGTTTAAAACCAGCTTCAGCCTCTTGGTAAGGAAGAAGCCCTTTTCAGCAAAAGTCTGTCACAATTCTCACAAATATGTTCTAGAAGTGTGTCTGCTCCCTTGGGGAATCTGTTGATGATCACAGCTAGCTGAAGAGCTGACATTTGGGACATATTCTTGCCCTGAGTATACTCTAGAGGACAGCACCAAGATCATGGGGTGATCATACCAAGAAAACAGGTCAAGGTTAATGCAAGGACTCCTAGAGATCACAGCCAGTAACCAACAGGACAAGCTGTATGGTGAAGTAGTGAGCTCCCCATCACCAGATAGGCTTCAGTGAAGGCTAGAGTCGACTTTTGTCCCATTCGCATTTAAAGATCTAAGCTCCTGTACTCTTTCCTGCTGTGACCGGTGCCTTGTACTGCCAAGTAAAAACCCATCATTGATGAGAGGCAGGACAGCCTAGAACTGGGAAAGAGGGATGGATGAGGACCTGAGTTTCAGTGAAGCAGAACTGAGCTGCAGATATGTCAGTGAAAGCTTAGGAGCCTTTTGGAACATAAATGCCAACCTTTATTTGTATGTAACAGCCTCTGCTGCTCCTTGGGACTTTTGATGCCAAGATAATCTGAAGTCCAAAAGTAATAATACCAAGCATACTTTCTGGGAAAGACTTCTAATGCTGAGACTCCACATTAAAGCTGAGAGTAGATTAAGCAGAAAATGATACCAGTTAAGAATTAATGGGATGCACAGGTAGAATTCTCACCTGCCATGCAGGAGACCCAAATCTGATTCCCAGCCCATGCACCACCTCCACCCCCACCCCCCCACACAAAAAAGTTATAAACAAAATTCCCTAAAATCACATACCTGCTTCTGTGTGTGTATATATATAGATATAGAAATACATATATGTAGGGAGACACATAAAAAATAATTAATAAAAAAAAGTAATGCATGGCATCCAGATGTTTATTTCTTGAAGTTGTAGGCTATTGTAGATCATGAATTTAAATGTAATGAGTTATAATTCAGGTTCATATTTTTGCCGAATTAATCTAGCAAGGAGCTCTACATTGTAGCCAACACCTAGGGAATGCATTCAAAGCAAAGGCCATAGAAATTCTTCTTCCATTCATCCAAAGCCAATACATTATGTTCAGTCTATAAAATCAAAAAAGAAAAGATGCTGCACAATTAAAACTTGCAGGCAGTAGGCTAAGTAGCCTACCAAATCCAGAGTGAGCTGAGATAAGATGCAGGGAAACTAAGGAGCTCTGTCCCTTACGAGAAATCAGTCAGCAGAATTGAGGACAGACCTTTAGCAAAAGTCAGCATGTAGCTGGACCCCAAAGAATTATGGGAGAAAGTGCTGGAGATTTGGCAAAGACTTGGCAATGGATTTATCAGCTCCTTACCTCTCATTCACTGCCGACTCCAGGTCTGCCCTGTGCAGGGCAGGGGAAATGGGCAGCAGGGAAGGGACCAAACATAAGGCAATGGTTCCCAGCCATTTCACCAAAAAGATGCCCTTTAATACTGCCCCCCAAACTCACCCTGCAAACCCACCATTTAAAAGATCTAGATTATTAGAATATCTTTATTAATAATATTTTCCCCATATTTTTATTAATCAAGAGCCAATTAATCACCTTCCAGAAAGTCCTGTCCTTAGTATCAGATATCCAGTGTTACACCACCAAATGGACATATGATTCCAGTCAAAATGCAGAAATTCATTTGCGTTAGCACCTTCTGCTTTACCGTGCACAGTACAAAGAGTTTGAAGACGTTCCATCTTTTGGGAAGATGGTGGAATAGGATAGGCTGAGTTCACCCCTGCTCCATGGAACTAGAGAAATGACAGAAAAATGACCAGAACAGCAGTTTCAGGGTACAAATGACCTGAGAATGTCTTTTACACCATATAGAGAGGTCCTAGGATGAAAAAGTGGAGGAATTGGGATGGAGAGAACAGGGTGAGTGTGCTTGGTCGTGACTGTACTGGGGACAAGAGGCTGTGCCCAGGAAACTGCTTACCCTGCAGCTATCTTGGAAGAGCAGCCCCTTCAGTTCTGTAGCCCAGAGCTCCCTTGGGAAACCAAGAAGCCAGCAAACTTGCTTTCCCTGCCCATTGAGACCATCCAGCTAGTGTGCAACGCCTACTGCTTCCCTTTCCATACAGAAGCCTGGAATCCCCAGGAGTCCACAGATGAGGAGACGAGGATGAGTAAGAAAGCCATGCTGTGACCTGTACTCCCTAGCTCTGCTCCACACCCCAGCACCATGCCCCATAGCCCCATACCCCTTACCCCTGCCCTGTGCACCCACACATCTGCCACTGCACTCCACATCAGGCAGTTGAAATATCCAGTCCCACAGCCCAAAGTCACTCCAAGCAGGAGCCCAGGAGCCACCAGACACATTGAGCCTACAAACAGAATCATCACTGAGGGGCACACAGCCTAACCTCCCAGCCCCAGGGTTAGCAGCTTTTGGATGTACCTGGGCCTGTAGGTCTGGCTGGAATTGCACCAAATATCCATCCAGCTCAGTGAGCTGCTGCCACAGGGGAGAGGCCAGCCTCAGGAGAATAAGAGACCCAAGAACCATCTGTTGAAAGAAATGGAAAGTGCAGTCTCACAAACTGCCTATCTGTCTAGCTTTAAACAGATCTCCAAGTAGAGCTGCATCTTCTGCATGAGGTCTGGGTCTTGGTTTCACAGGGAATTACTGACAAATTGAATACCAAAGAAGACCTTTAACACAAACCCAAGCAAATACAAAACCTTAGATGACTGAGGGAAATCAACATTCAAAATAATCCTATCAAGAAAATCAATTGTCTCAAAGCCAACAGAAAATCACAAAGCATATGAAGATGCAGGCAGATATAGCCCAGCCAAATGACCAATTGAAACACCAGAGGAGTCACAGAAGTTGGAACATCTAATCAAGGATGTTCATACAAGTCTCTTAAATAATTTAATGGGTTGACTAATGTCTTAAAGGGCATCGAGAAGACATTAAAAGAGCATAAAGAAGAATTTGAAAGAATAAATAGAAAAACAGCAACTCTCACAGAGATGAAAGATATTATAGACCAAATTAAAATATACTACAGACACACAACAGATTTGAAGAGGCAGAATAAAGAATAAGAATGAGTGAACTAAAGGACAGGACAATCTAATTTAAATACACAAAATAGGGACTTCCGGAGAAGATGGCGGCTTAGTAAGACGCGTGGATCTTAGTTCCTCCTCCAGAACAGCTACTAGGGGAGTAGAAACGATACAGAACAGCTCCTGGAGCCACGACAGAGATAAAAAAGACAGCGTACCTCATCCTGGAACGGCTGACTGGCTGAGAGAACCCGCTCCGGTGAGATCGCCGAGGGGCGTGGGCTTCCCCAGGCGGGGCGGCAAGCGGCCAGAGTCCCTCCCTTCCTCCTTCCCAGGTCAGCTGGCAGAATTGGGCAGGCGGTCCCCTCAAGCCACGGCGGCTGGTGCCCACCACCATGCGCGGCCCCCCGGACCAACTGAGAGAATTGGATCGGAAATCCCCAGTCCACGGAGAATGGTGACCGGGGGGGTCCCTTCCAAACATGTGACTCCCGGTCCGGATGGGAACGGTGCACTCTCCCGGGCCGCGGCGGCTGGCGCCCTCCCGCCATGCTTGGCGCCCCGGGCCGACTAGGAAATTCGGACGGGCGCTCTCCCGGGCTGCGGTGGCCAGCGACCTTCCCTGCGTTCGGACCCCCGGGCCGGTTGGCACTCTTCCAAGCCACTTCGGCTGGCGAACCTCCCCCCACGGCGAGAATTTTCCAAAGTTAAAAGACCCACAGCACCTTTTACTGGTGGGACCCGCAGACAAACATGTGCCACGAGCGCCACATACTGGGCAGGATAAGAAAAACAGAACCCAGAGATTTCACAGAAAAATCTTTCAACCTGTTGGGTCCAACACCCAGGGAAACCTGACTAAATGCCCAGACGCCAGCAGAAGATAACGGATCATGCTCAAAAAAATGAAAATATGGCCCAGTCAAAGGAACAAACCAATAGTTCAAATGAGATACAGGAGCTGAGACAACTAATGCTGAATATACGAACAGAAATGGAAAACCTCTTCAAAAACCAAATCAATAAATTGAGGGAGGACATGAAGAAGACATGGGCTGAACATAAAGAAGAAATAGAAAATCTGAAAAAACAAATCACAGAACTTATGGAAGTGAAGGATAAAGTAGAAAAGATGGAAAAAACAATGGATACTTACAATGATAGATTTAAAGAGACAGAAGATAGAATTAGTGATTTGGAGGATGGAACATCTGAATTCCAAAAACAAACAGAAACTATCGGGAAAAGAATGGAAAATTTGAACAGGGTATCAGGGAACTCAAGGACAATATGAACCGCACAAATATACATGTTGTGGGTGTCCCAGAAGGAGAACAGAAGGGAAAAGGAGGAGAAAAACTAATGGAAGAAATTATCACTGAAAATTTCCCAACTCTTATGAAAGACCTAAAATTACAGATCCAAGAAGTGCAGCGCATCCCAAAGAGATTAGACCCAAATAGGCGTTCCCCAAGACACTTATTAGTTAGAATGTCAGAGGTCAAAGAGAGGGAGAGGATCTTGAAAGCAGCGAGAGAGAAGCAATCCATCACATACAAGGGAAACCCAATAAGACTATGTGTAGATTTCTCAGAAGAAACCATGGAAGCTAGAAGACAGGGGGATGATATATTTAAGTTACTAAAAGAGAAAAACTGCCAACCAAGACTCCTATATCCAGCAAAATTGTCCTTCAAAAATAAGGGAGAAATTAAAACATTCTCAGACAAAAAGTCACTGAGAGAATTTGTGACCAAGAGACCAGCTCTGCAAGAAATACTAAAGGGAGCACTAGAGTCAGATACGAAAAGACAGAAGAGAGAGGTATGGAGAAGAGTGTAGAAAGAAGGAAAGTCAGATATGATATATATAATACAAAAGGCAAAATGGTAGAGGAAAATATTATCCAAACAGTAATAACACTAAATGTTAATGGACTGAATTCCCCAATCAAAAGACATAGACTGGCAGAATGGATTAAAAAACAGGATCCTTCCATATGCTGTCTATAGGAAACACATCTTAGACACAAAGATAAACATAGGTTGAAAGTGAAAGGTTGGGAAAAGATATTTCATGCAAATAACAACCAGAAAAGAGCAGGAGTGGCTATACTAATATCCAACAAATTAGACTTCAAATGTAAAACAGTTAAAAGAGACAAAGAAGGACACTATATACTAATAAAAGGAACAATTAAACAAGAAGACATAACAATCGTAAATATTTACGCACTGAACCAGAATGCCCCAAAATATGTGAGGAATACACTGCAAACACTGAAAAGGGAAATAGACACATATACCATAATAGTTGGAGACTTCAATTCCCCACTCTCATCAATGGACAGAACATCTAGACAGAGGATCAATAAAGAAATAGAGAATCTGGACTTCCGGAGAAGATGGCGGCTTAGTAAGACGCGCGGGTCTTAGTTCCTCCTCCAGAAAAGCAACTAAAGAAACAGAAACAATACGAAACAGCTCCCGGAGTCATGACAGAGACCAAAAAGACAGCGTACCCCATTCTGGAACGGCTGAACGGGCAGGGAGAATCCGCTGCGGTGAGATACCCGAGGGGCGCACGTTTTCCCGGCTCGGGCGGCTGGCGACTGGGGTCCCCTCCATGCACGTGGCTCCCCGGTCTGACTGGGAACGTTGGATAGCGGGGCCCTCCCGTCACGCTTGGCGTCTCGGGCCAGCTGGGCAATTTGGACCAGCACTCCCCCAAGGCGCGGCCAGCGACCCCCGCCTCCACGCACGGTTTCCCGGGTCGACTGCCCCGCAGACAGACGACTGCCACAAGCGCCACATACTGGGCAGGAAAAGAAAAACAGAGCCCAGAGATTCCACAGAAAAACCTTTCAACCAGCTGGGTCCCACACCCAGGGAAATCTGATCAAATGCCCAGACACCAGCAGAAAATAATGGATGACGCTCGGAAAATTGAAGATATGGCCCAGTCAAAGGAACAAACCAATAGTTCAAATGAGATACAGGAGCTGAGACAACTAATGCTGAATATACGAACAGAAATGGAAAAACTCTTCAAAAACCAAATCAATAAATTGAGGGAGGACATGAAGAAGACATGGGCTGAACAAAAAGAAGAAATAGAAAATCTGAAAAAACAAATCACAGAACTTATGGGAGTGAAGGACAAAGAAGAAAAAATGGAAAAAACAATGGATACCTACAATGGTAGATCTAAAGAGACAGAAGCTACAATTAGTGAACTGGAGGATGGAACATCTGAATTCCAAAAAGAAACAGAAACTATAGGGAAAAGAATGGAAAAACTTGAGCAGGGAATCAGGGAACTGAATGACAATATGAAGCGCACAAATATACGTGTTGTGGGTATCCCAGAAGGAGAAGAGAAGGGAAAAGGAGGAGAAAAACTAATGGAAGAAATTATCACTGAAAATTTCCCAACTCTTATGAAAGACCTAAATATACAGATCCAAGAAGTGCAGCGCACCCCAAAGAGAATAGACCCAAACAGGCGTTCTCCAAGACACTTACTAGTTAGAATGTCAGAGGTCAAAGAGAAAGAGAGGATCTTGAAAGCAGCAAGAGAAAAACAATCTGTCACATACAAGGGAAACCCAATAAGACTATGTGTAGATTTCTCAGCAGAAACCATGGAAGCTAGAAGACAGTGGGATGATATATTTAAATTACTAAAAGAGAAAAACTGCCAACCAAGACTCCTATATCCAGCAAAATTGTCCTTCAAAAATGAAGGAGAAATTAAAACATTTATAGACAAAAAGTCACTGAGAGAATTTGTGACCAAGAGACCAGCTCTGCAAGAAATACTAAAGGGAGCACTAGAGTCAGATACGAAAAGACAGAAGAGAGAGGTATGGAGTAAAGTGTAGAAAGAAGGAAAATCAGATATGATATATATAATACAAAAGCCAAAATGGTAGAGGAAAATATTATCCAAACAGTAATAACACTAAAAGTTAATGGACTGAATTTCCCAATCAAAAGACATAGAATGGCAGAATGGATTACGACCCAGCAATACCACTGCTAGGTATCTACTCAAAGGACTTAAGGGCAAAGACACAGACGGACATTTGCACACCAGTGTTTATAGCAGCATTATCTACAATTGCAAACAGATGGAAACAGCCAAAATGTCCATCAACAGACGAGTGGCTAAACAAACTGTGGCGTATACCTACAATGGAATATTACACAGCTTTAAGACAGACTAAACTTATGAAGCATGTAATAACATGGATGGACCTAGAGAACATTATGCTGAGTGAGTCTAGCCCAAAACTAAAGGACAAATACTGTATGGTCCCACTGATGTGAACCGACATTCGAGAATCAGCTTGGAATATATCATTGGTAACAGAGACCAGCAGGAGTTAGAAATAGGGCAAGATAATGGGTAATTGGAGCTGAAGGGATACAGACTGTGCAACAGGACTAGATACAAAAACTCAAAAATGGACAGCACAATAATACCTAAGTGTAATGTAACTATGTTGGAACACTGAATGAAGCTGCACCTGAAATATGTTTTTTTGTTTGTTTGTTTGTGTGCTTGTATCTTTTGTTTTTGTTTTTTTTTCTTTTTCCTTTTTATATATATATATTTTTTATTAGTATTATTATTTTAATTCTCTTCTCTATATTAACATTCTATATCTTTTTCTGCTGTTTTGCTAGTTCTTTTCCTAAATCGATGCAAATGTACTAAGAAATGATGATCATACATCTATGTGATGATACTAAGAATTACTGAGTGCATGTGTAGAATGGAATGATTTCTAAATGTTGTGTTAATTTCTTTTCTTTTTTTTGATTAATAAAAAAATTAAAAAAAAAAGAAATAGAGACTCTGAATATTACTATAAATGAGCTAGACTTAACAGACATTTATAGGACATTACATCCCACAACAGCAGGATACACCTTTTTCTCAAGTGCTCATGGATCATTCTCAAAGATAGACCATATGCTGGGTCACAAAGCAAGTCTTAACAAATTTAAAAAGATTGAAATCATACACAACACTTTCTCAGATCATAAAGGAATGAAGTTGGAAATCAATAATAGGCTGAGTGCCAGAAAATTCACAAATACGTGGAGGCTCAACATCACACTCTTAAACAACGAGTGGGTCAAAGAAGAAATTGCAAGAGAAATTAGTAAATACCTAGAGGTGAATGAAAATGAAAACACAACATATCAAAACCTATGGGACGCAGCAAAGGCAGTGCTAAGAGGGAAATTTATTGCCCTAAATGCCTTTATCAGAAAAGAAGAAAAGGCAAAAATGCAGGAATTAACTGTCCACTTGCAAGAACTGGAGAAAGAACAGCAAACTAATCCCAAAGCAAGCAAAAGGAAAGAAATAACAAAGATTAGAGCAGAAATAAATGAAATTGAGAACATGAAAACAATAGAGAAAATCAATAAGACCAGAAGTTGGTTCTATGAGAAAATCAATAAGATTGATGGGCCCTTATCAAGATTGACAAAAAGAAGAAGACAGAGGATGCAAATAAATAAGATCAGAAATGGAAGAGGAGACATAACTACTGACCTCACAGAAATAAAGGAGGTAATAACAGGATACTATGAACAACTTTATGTTAATAAATACAACAATTTAGATGAAATGGACAGGTTCCTGGAAAGACATGAACAACCAACTTTGACTCAAGAAGAAATAGATGACCTCAACAAACCAATCACAAGTAAAGAGATTGAATTAGTCATTCAAAAGCTTCCTAAAAAGAAAAGTCCAGGACCAGATGGCTTCACATGTGAATTCTATCAAACATTCCCGAAAGAATTAGTACCAACTCTCCTCAAACTCTTCAAAATAATCGAAGTGGAGGGAAAACTACCTAATTCATTCTATGAAGCCAACATCACCCTCATACCAAAACCAGGCAAAGATATTACAAAAAAAGAAAACTACAGACCAATCTCTCTAATGAATATAGATGCAAAAATCCTCAATAAAATTCTAGCAAATCGTATCCAACAACACATTAAAAGAATTATACATCATGACCAAGTAGGATTCATCCCAGGTATGCAAGGATGGTTCAACATAAGAAAATCAATTAATATAATACACCATATCAACAAATCAAAGCAGAAAAATCACATGATCATCTCAATTGATGCAGAAAAGGCATTTGACAAGATTCAACATCCTTTCCTTGTTGAAAACACTTCAAAAGATAGGAATACAAGGGAACTTCCTTAAAATGATAGAGGGAATATATGAAAAACCCACAGCTAATATCATCCTCAATGGGGAAAAATTGAAAACTTTCCCCCTAAGATCAGGAACAAGACAAGGATGCCCACTATCACCACTATTATTCAACATTGTGTTGGAGGTTCTAGCCAGAGCAATTAGACAAGAAAAAGAAATACAAGGCATCAAAATTGGAAAGGAAGAAGTAAAACCATCACTGTTTGCAGACGATATGATACTATATGTCGAAAACCCAGAAAAATCCACAACAAAACTACTACAGCTAATAAATGAGTACAGCAAAGTAGCAGGTTACAAGATCAACATTCAAAAATCTGTAGCATTTCTATACACTAGTAATGAACAAGCTGAGGGGGAAATCAAGAAACGAATGCCATTTACAATCGCAACTAAAAGAATAAAATACTTAGGATAAATTTAACTAAAGAGACAAAAAACCTATATAAAGAAAACTACCAAAAACTGTTAAAAGAAATCACAGAAGACCTAAATAGATGGAAGGGCATACCGTGTTCATGGATAGGAAGACTAAATATAGTCAAGATGTCAATCCTACCTAAATTGATTTACAGATTCAATGCAATACCAATCAAAATCCCAACAACTTATTTTTCAGAAATAGAAAAACCAATAAGCAAATTTATCTGGAAGGGCAGGGTGCCCCAAATTGCTAAAAACATCTTGAGGAAAAAAAACGAAGCTGGAGGTCTCACGCTGCCTGACTTTAAGGCATAGTATGAAGCCACAGTGGTCAAAACAGCATGGTATTGGCATAAAGATAGATATATCGACCAATGGAATCGAATAGAGGGCTCAGATATAGACCCTCTCATCTATGGACATTTGATCTTTGATAAGGCAGTCAAGCCAACTCACCTGGGACAGAACAGTCTCTTCAATAAATGGTGCCTAGAGAACTGGATATCCATATGCAAAAGAATGAAGAAGACCCATATCTCACACCCTATACAAAAGTTAACTCAAAATGGATCAAAGATCTAAACATTAGGTCTAAGACCATAAAACAGTTAGAGGAAAATGTTGGGAGATATCTTTTGAAACTTACAATTGGAGGCGGTTTTATGGACCTTAAACCTAAAGCAAGAGCACTGAAGAAGGAAATAAATAAATGGGAGCTCCTCAAAATTAAACACTTTTGTGCATCAAAGAACTTCATCAAGAAAGTAGAAAGACAGCCTACACAATGGGAGACAATATTTGGAAATGACATATCAGATAAAGGTCTAGTATCCAGAATTTATAAAGAGATTGTTCAACTCAACAACAAAAAGATAGCCAACCCAATTACAAAATGGGAAAAAGACTTGAACAGACACCTCTCAGAAGAGGAAATACAACTGGCCAAAAGGCACATGAAGAGATGCTCAATGTTCCTGGCCATTAGAGAAATGCAAATCAAAACCACAATGAGATATCATCTCACACCCACCAGAATGGCCATTATCAACAAAACAGAAAATGACAAGTGCTGGAGAGGATGCGGAGAAAGAGGCACACTTATCCACTGTTGGTGGGAATGTCAAATGGTGCAACCACTGTGGAAGGCAGTTTGGCGGTTCCTCAAAAAGCTGAATATAGTATTGCCATAAGACCCAGCAATACTATTGCTGGATATGTACTCAAAGGACTTAAGGGCAAAGACTCAAGCAGACATTTGCACACCAATGTTTATAGCAGTGTTATTTACAATTGCAAAGAGATGGAAACAGCCAAAATGTCCATCAACAGATGAGTGGCTAAACAAACTGTGGTATATACATACGATGGAATATTATGCAGCTTTAAGACAGGATAAACTTATGAAGCATGTAATAACATGGATGGACCTAGAGAACATTATGCTGAGTGAGTCTAGCCAAAAACTAAAGGACAAATACTGTATGGTCCCACTGATGTGAACGGACATTCGAGAATAAACTTGGAATATGTCATTGGTAACAGAGTCCAGCAGGAGTTAGAAATAGGGTAAGATAATGGGTCATTGGAGCTGAAGGGATACAGACTGTGCAACAGGACTAGATACAAAAGCTCAGAAATGGACAGCACAATAATACCTAATTGTAAAGTAATCATGTTAAAACATTGAATGAAGCTGCATCTGAGTTATAGGGTTTTTTTGTTTTTTTGGCTTTTTTTTTTTTGTCTGTCTGGTTGTCTTTTTTTTTTTTACTATTACTTTTATTTTTTTTTCTCTATATTAACATTCTATATCTTTTTCTGTTGTGTTGCTAGTTCTTCTAAACTGATGCAAATGTACTAAGAAACGATGATCATGCATCTATGTGATGATATTAAGAATTACTGATTGCATATGTAGAATGGTATGATTTCTAAATGTTGGGTTAATTTCTTTTTTTCCGTTAATTAATAAAAAAATACACAAAATAACAAATGGCAAAAAAGATAGAAAAATTGGAATTAGAAATCAGGGAAATGATGGAAAACACAAAGCACACAAATATAAGAATCACTGGTGTCCCAGAAGAAGAAGAGAAGAATAAAGAGGTAAGAAGAACAGTTGAGGAGATTACCACTGACCCTGAAGAAATTTTAAAAAATCATAAGAAGATACTATGAATAACTATACACCAACAAACTACACAACTTAAATGAAATGGACAAATTCCTGGAAATGCACAAACAACCTACACTGACTCAATATGAAATAGAAGATTTCAACAAACCAATCACAAGTAAAGAGATTCAATTAGTCATCAAAAATCTTCCTACATAAAAGACAAAAAAAAAAAATTCTTCCTACGAAAAAAAGCTTAGGGTCAGATGGCTTCACAGGGGAATTTTATCAAACATTCTAAAAAGAACTAACACTAAACCTGCTCAAACTCTTCAAAAAAATTAGGAAAAAGGAACACTACCTAACTCATTTTATGAAGCTAAATCACTGTAATACAAAACTGGATAAAGATGCTACAAGAAAAGAAAACTACAAGCCAATCTCCCTAGTGAATATAGATGCAAAAGTTTTCAACAAAAAACTAGGAAATCAAATCCAATGACACATTCCAAGAATTATACACCACAACCAAGTGAGGTTTATACCAGGAATGCAAGAATAGTTCAACACAAGAAAATCAATCATTGTAATATAGCACATCAATAAATTGAAAGGGAAAAACTACACGATCATCTCAATTGATGCCGAAAAACCATTTGACAAAATTCAGCATCCTTTTTCTGACAAATGCATTTCAAAAGATAGGAATCAAAGGAAACTTCCTCATACAATAAAGAGCATACCTGAAAAACCCATACCCAGCATCAAACTTAGTGGTGAGAGACTGAAAGCACTTCCCCTAAGATTGGGAACAAGACAAGGATGCCCTCTGTCACCACTTACTCAACATTGTACTAGAAGTTCTAGCTAGAGCAATCAAGCAGGAAAAAGAAATATAAGGCATCCAAATCAGAGGGGAAAATTAAATGTTCATTATTTTCAGATGATATGATACTATTCTCGGAAAATACTGAGAAATCTATGGCAAAACTATTTGAGCTAATAAACAAAATCAGCAAAATGGTGGAATGCAAGATTAATGTGCAAAAATCAGTAATATTTCTATACACAAGCAATGACCTAACTGAGAAGACAATTAAGGAAAAAAAATCCATTCAAAATAGCAACTACAAGAATCAAGTATCTAGGAATAAACTTAGCTAGGGATGTAATGGACCTGTACACAGAAAACTACAGAACATTGCTAAAAGAAATCAAAGAAGATCTAAATAGGTGGAAAGGCATTCCCTGCTCATGGATAGGAAGGTTAAATGTAGTTAAGATGTCAATTCTATCCAAATTGATCTATAGATTCAACACAATACCAATCAAATTCTTTCAGAAGGTAAAGAGACCTTGAATAGCTAAAAAGATCCTAAAAAAAGAACCAAGTGGGAGGACCAACACTTCCTGATTTTTTTCATTCTGTTCTACATATATAATCAGTAATTCACAAATATCATCACATAGTTGCATATGTTCATCATCATGATCATTTCTTAGAACACTTGCACCAATTCAGGAAAAAAAATAAGACAACAGAAATAATTTATACACACCATACCCCTTACCCCTACCTTTCATTGATCACTAGCATTTCAATCTAAATTTATTTTAACATTTATTCTCCTTATTATTTATTTTTATTCCATATGTTGTACTTGTCTGTCATAAGGTAGATAAAAGGAGCATCAGACACAAGGTTTTCACAATCACACATTCACACTGTGAAAGCTATATCATTATATAATCATCATCAAGAAACATGGCTACTGGAACACAGCTCTACATTTTCAGGCAGTTCCCTCCAGCCTCTCTATTATGCCTTAACTAGAAAGGTGATATCTATTTAATGTATAAGAATAACCTCCAGGATAACCTCTCGACTCTATTTGTAATCTCTCAGCCATTGACACTTTATTTTGTCTCATGCACCCTTCCCCCTTTTGGTAGAGAAGGTTTTCTCAATCCCTTCATGCTGAGTCCCAGTTCATTCTAGGATTTCTGTCCCATCTTGCCAGGAAGGTCCACACCCCTGGGAGTCATGCCCCATATAGCCAGGGGGAGGGCGGTGAGTTTGCTTGTTGTGTTGGCTGTGAGAGAGAGGCCATATCTGAACGAAAGAGGCTCTCTTGGGGGAGACTCTTAGGCCTAATTTTAAGTATACTTGACCTATCCTTTGCAGGGTTAAGTTTCATATGAACAAACCCCAAGATTGGGGACTCAGCCTTTTGCTTAGGTTGTCCCCATGACTTGTGAGAATGTCACGAATTCTCCACTTGGGGAAGTTGAATTTTCCCCTTTCTCACCATTCCCCCAAGGGGACTCTGCAAATGCTTCCCTATTCACTGTTCAAATTGCTCTGGGATTTATCTAGGCATCTCTCTGGACAAACCTACAAAATCTCATGCCCTATGCAAGGTTCCAAGTACTATGGTGTTCGATTTAGCTGTCCACATAAGTTATATTAGGAACTGCACTAGTCAAAATATAAATTTCATACCAAATAAACATTTTGCTCTAGTCTCATACATAAGTTAAAATTTTTAAATATTAATTACCATCTATTTTCAGTACCCTGCAGTAATGAAATTCTTTTGTTCTTCCTCATGCAAAAACATTTTTAAATTTGTACATTTAGTCACTATCATTATACACTCTAGGCATTCCTAGATTATACCACCTCAGTCTTTATCGTCTATCTTTCTTTCTGATTTCATTTGTGGCCCCAGCCCTCCTCCCTCTATCATTCTCACATTCAGCTTCATTCAGTGTTCTAACATAATTGTATTATTAGGAAGAGTTATAAAAGAGAAGATAGGGCTTAACAAATGAGTATGACTGCTGAATCATTATATTGATTTTTTTTTTTAGTGTCCAGTGTCTTGGAGCAGCTAGAAAGAAAAACCTGAAATTGTGGAACTATAACCCAGACCAAACTCTGAAATCTGTTCTATAACTACTTGTTAAAATGTACTTTGAAATTTATTGCTTTTTTTTCTTGCATATATGTTATATTTCACAATTTAAAAATGTGAAAAAAAAAGAATTTGAGGAACCCCACTGCTACCTTCTTGAGATTCTCAAGATCCATTGACTGGAAATCCCAAGTAGAAAACAGAACCTTCTGGAACACTGTCTTCTGCTTAATGGGAGGGTCTGACTAAGACATTCCAGGTCCTGGCCCACCCTAGTAAAAAAATGAGTCAGCTAAACCCTCCTGTGTGCTAGCCTTTGCCACCTGAGCCCAGACTCTTGCCAACTTGGGTCCATCTCCACCTGCTTAAAAGTCCATGTTTTCTCTTTGATTCTGTTTTCCCATCCTTCCCACGTCAAGCTCTTCTGGCCTCCCGGGAAGCAGGGTCTTTCCTCAGGGCTCCCTGTGACCACCTCCTATACCCCATTTCAAGGAGAGGGGTGCCCAGGCCCGCTGCTCCTGAGATTTTTCTTATCCTACACACTAGCACTGGGTCCTTGGGCAGCTGGCACCATGTCACCAGGCTACAAGTCAAGGCCAACTGCAGGTCAAGGTCAGGGAGAACGGGTCAGCAGGCAAGTTCTAGGTCCACCAAATCCATGAAGCCAGGCCCAGCACAGACCAGCAAAGCTCCAAACCCTTCCTCAGAGAAAGGAGGGGGTAGTGGTGAGCCCACGGGAGCAGCAGGGGCTGTTTCCTGTCTTCCTGCAGCCTTCGCCGTGACGTCTGCCACCAGAAAGATCTCGCACTGCAGTGGGCAAGGGGGAGCCCTGTGCAGTCTACAGGAGACAGGGCAAAGGGCCACAAGGGGAGATGTGGGGGCTGTGACTGAGGGTGAGCCGCTGCGAAGAGCGCGCTGAGGAGGCAACAACCCTGCCTGGTGTGGGAGGAATTGGGGGCTGTGACAGGGGAGGTGACTGTTCAGGAGAGCCAAGGACAGGCATGTGATTGAGAGGGGTGGTCCCACTTGTCCCTCCTGCGCACTTCCAAGGGGCCGAGAGCTGGAGGAGCGGGGTGAGGGCCTCCATGTGGGGTGGAGGAGGAAGGACGGCTCTTACTCTCTGCTCGGGTCACTCTGCTCCTCAAGAACCCTCTATGGCTCCTTCTGTCTCCTCAGTCTAGTACACAGAGCCCTGCTACAGCTCCTTCTGGGCCAAAGCACACCCAGTGCTCCAGAACTGTGGGGCCCTGCTTACGGGGCAATCTGCTTTCCCACCCAGGTGTCTGCATATGCTGCTCCTTCCCCCCGAATCCTTCATTCTCCCTCTGCATCCTTCTGTTTGCCATATCCTTCAAAACCTGACTTAAACCCTGCCTCCCTGGAAGATTCATGGGCAATCTCTTTCTTGTTGTTTCTCTGTCTTGTTGAATTTTCTATAGTGAAGAGGCGTGGTGAGCAAGAGCAGGGCCCCTGGAGTCACACTCCCTGGGTTCCAAGCCTGGCTCTGCCACTGCCTGGCTACAAGACCAATTTACTTCTCCCTTCTGTGCCTCAATTCTTTCACCTGTAAAATGGGAATAATAATATTGGTACGCAATTCATAGATAATATTTAAAATGAAAAAAAATGCACATAAATCCCTTAGCATAGTGCTTGGCACATAACAACTGCTCCAGAAACGGTAGCTGTTATAAAAGTGACATATTACTTTGACATTAAACTTCATTAAAAATATGTTTGTGTATTAGCTCAAGCATTTCAAAACGCCTCATTTAATTGAAATGATGTTACGCGTTCTCTTTCTTTTCTTTTCTCTATTTTCTAATTGCTCAATATCATAGCAACATTATTCTTATAATTTCATAAATGGCTTAGGAAAAATTCTCCACCTCCTTAAAAATTATTCTCAACAGCCCCCTTCTGCTTGCACCCCTGTCTATTAAGAATCCTCTTGATGCTTAGGAATTCAGTGTGTTTCATACCCAGTTTTGTAATGTTCTATAGGGGCTGTTGATTCCTTTCAGCCTCTATAAAACCTCCCCAGCATGGTGCCCTGCATGTGCTGGGCATTCTCCTGGGGTTGACCTGCCCAGCCCTCCTCCAGCCCTCCGTTCCCTCAGCTGCTCGCATTTGTACAGGCCTGAGTGGTTCTGAGCCAGCTGGGGGCAGAGCGCGATTCCGTGCCCACAGGTGAGGCTCCGGGACTGTTTAGGACTTGAGTCCATGCTGGGTGCCGCAGCCTGCTCTGCAGTGGGGTGGACTTCAGTCTCAGGCCAGCCACCCTGTTCCGCGGCTCCCGTGCCAGCCCGGTGGGATGCTTGCCTTTTCCATTTGTGCCTTGACAGCAGGCACAGGTTTAATGATTGGAAAGCACTTTGAGAATCCAGAGTGCTCCATAATTGCCGACTCATCATCCCCAAATTGTTCTCTGCGAGGCTGGGGGAGGTGAAGGGTCTGCTCATGGGGTCTTTGCTTAGTGTGGCTGGTTCTCACTGGAACAAGGCAGGCAGAAGCAAAGGGGGATCTCACCAAGTGTGCTGGGGAACAAGGCTTCTCAAAGAGTGAACCAGATAAAGAGGGGCTTGTTAACAGTGCAGATTCTCGGGCCCTTCTGGCACCTACTGGGTCAGGATCTCTGAGGATAGTGTTCCAGGAATCTGAATTTTAATAAACGACTCTGATGGCTCTTACTCATGCTAAACTTTGAGTGCTGGTGGCTTAGAGGTAAGCACGTGGGTTTGGAGTCAGGTGGACCTGAGTTCAAATGTCAGCTCTGACCCTTACTGTCCAAACCCTCAGACAAGTTACTTGACACCAGGCCCACAGGACATTAAAAGGTTCTCCCTGTAAAATATTTTTGTAGAGAGTTCCACAGTCAAACGTAAGTAATGCAACCCCCTAGCTCTCCCCATTGGAGCTTTACAAAGCACACGAGTACATTAAAGGGGCTGAGAAGTTCCTCTGCAAAGAACCCTGTTTGACCCAGCACTCCCCCAAACCGTCTAACCAAGGCAGCTTCTTTTTATCATCAAAGCCAGGGTCATCTCACAGATTGAATATTTCACAGGACAAAGCCAGTGAGATTCCTTTCTGGGAAAAGGGAAGTCTGTGGGGTGATGAACGGCCCCTTAAGAAGCCCCGAGGCAGTCCCGGCACGGAGGAGGTCCTGGCCCAGTGGGATGGCAGCTGGAGCTCCAGACCTCAAGGTGTCCCGTCTGTCCTCAGGACATGGCCGGCTGGGTGCCACAGCTCTGCTGCCTGGAGCCGACGTGTCACAATAGCAGGTCACCTTCCTGCTTCGGGATATTTCCCTCCCAGGCAAGACAGATCCATTTTGAACAGCTCTTCATTTCAGCGGAGAATGCCCTCCTGCTTCTGCTGGGGGCTGGGGACCAGGCCGGGAAGGGAAGCTTTGTTCTTCTGACCAGTGCTGACAGTTTAATTAAACCCAGCCTGAGATGGGGTCGACGGGGTCAGGCATTCTTCAACAGGGTTCCTGCAGAATATCACATCTGCACCTTTCGAACCACCAGGGCCCTGTTAATGAGTTATCCTGGTCCTTACAGCAGGGATATAAATAAGGGGAAATAAATGCTCTGGGCTGCCCTTGATCACCACCACCCCCACCCCCTTCCAGGCGCAGCAGAGACACCAAAGGTCGATCTTATCCGGACACATATTGGTTTCAAGGCAAAAAAAAAAAGGAGCCCAGAGGAGCCGGGTTTCCAGAAGTGGCCTCTGGATTAGGAAGGGAAAGGAATCAGCCCAAGGAGGGCCTGAAAGGGCAGCTGAGACCCCTCCCCGGATCTGAGAGGACGGAGGCTGGGAGGAGGCCGACCTTCGCGACGCCCACTCACATGTGAGTGAAGAGTGGGTTTTACTCTGGAGGAGAGGTGGCCGGGCTTCAGACGAATCCCTCTAACCCCAAACCTAAGCCTGTGTGGATACATGAAACAACAGCTCCGCTGGAGGTTGACTGTCAAGGGATGTAACTGACCCCAAGTCCAGGAAACCTGCCATGGGGTATACCACCCAGCAGGAGACACGGGTCCAGCCTGCAAAGCATGTGTCCCCCAATTCCAACCCACTGGTCAGACAGAGGATGGCAGAATGCCCCCCAAAAGCACCAATGATTGAGATAAGCCCTCACCTCCTGCAGACAATGCCACACCTGTCTGTCTTATACCCCCATCACTCCGAGTGTCTCAACACCTGGAAGGGTGCCTGGCTCGTAGGAGGCCCTCAGTAACTGCTGGACAAATGGGTGTGTAGACAGATGGATGGGAGAGGGGAGGGTGTTGGACGGGAGGATAAATGCAAGAGAACGGGAGAAAGGGGACATGGTGGGGGGAGTTCTGGGGGTGTGGGTAGGTCGGTAGGTCGATTGGCAGTGGGAGGGTGGATGGGTGGGCTGCAGATGGGTAGGTGGGAGAATGATTGGGGGTGGGGGAATGTGCAGGTACATGGGTGGGTGGGTGGGTGGGTATGTGGGTGGTTGGGTGAGGGGATGGATGGATGAAATGCATGAGAATGAGCTTTAGCATTAGACAGACCAGAATTCAAATTTAGCTTAGCCCCTTGGGCATGTCCCAAACCCCTAGCTTCCTTCTCTTCATCCATAAAATGGGGGAAATGCTGACCTCATAGAGATGTTCTGAAGATGAAACGGGATGTCACTTGTAAATTGTTCAGCAGGAGCCTGGAGCAGAATAACCTTTTGTGCATTCTAAGCATTACTGTGTTCTGAGCTCTTTTATGATGGCCCAGGAGAATTGAGGCAGCAAGCAGACATCCCAGGATGGGCTCACTTCAGCAGAGGCTCTGATTCCTTCTAACTTTAGACAAGGAATGGGTGAGCGCTCTCTTCTAAAGATGGCCAGCAAGGCGGCAGTGTGCTGAGCCGAAACTTCGGGCTCACCCTCGGCCGGGAGGCCCCCCAAAAAGCAGGGAACACACCGATAACGTCAGGGCTCAGAAACATTTCCGGGGGCAACATTGCCTACTTGCTCCATGTCTGCCCTCCACAGACTGCTTAGGAAAATACCCAAGATGACATCCTGAGCCTTATGCAAGGATTGTCCCAAGCCAGACTCCATCTTGCTGCCTGCACGTCCCTTCTGCTGGCTAACCTCCATGACCTCCTTGCTAAGCCCCTCACCCAAAAACTAAAACCCTGCTGGCAGAAGGTCCCTGGCAAATGGAGGGGGGTGATTCTGAGCTACGACTAGTGGGGCTGGACCACCACAGGGGCTGGGGGACCCGAAGCTGACCATGGACGAACAGTCAAGTTCAGGGTCAGTTTGGGCTGTGGTGCCACCTCTGGAAGTCAGGGTTGCCTGCCTCGAAACAATCGGTGGGGATCCACCCAACATTGACTGAACACCTGCCAGGTATGGGGGTGTTTACACCTGGCATGAGAGGGTCACACTTCCTCTTGCCCACACAGCTGTGGTGCAATTATCTTCATCTCAGAGACGAGCAAATGGGACTTGCTGAAGAAAGCAGTCCAAGGTCACATAACTAGCATTTGTTTTAACCAAGAATACAGAGGCTTTTCAGTCCTTATAAAAACTGGGATGCTTCTCACAGAACATCTGGGAAACAGAAAAGAAAAAAGACCCAGAGACAACCCCTGTTGGCATTTTGAAGTCATTTTCCATGCATTATTTAGAGTAATTGGAATCATATTGTCAATACAATTTGGCATCCCGGCTCTTGAAATCACTAACATTTATCTGTGATACTTTGCATCTTTCACAAAAGCCATTTTGAAGACTGTACAAATAGTTCCATCAAGTAGACACACCATAATTTACTTAAATCCTACTGTTGGACATTTAGGTGGTTTTCACTGTTTTCACATTCTTCAATAATGACACAATGAACATTTTTATGCTCATGTTTTATTATTTCCTTAGGGTAGAGACCCAAATGTGAGATTTTTACGTTTAAGTTTAAGCCCATTTGGGGGCTTTTATGGACCCTCGAAGGCTGGTGTTTACTTCCCACCTTATCACCAAACCACTCTGTGGTCCAAGGCAAATGGCCTCTCCTCCCTGAGCCGCTGCGCCCACACAGGGAGACGTGGACTGGCTAACCCAACCCAGTTAGTGGGCAGAAATGCTAGTGGACAAAAGCCAAAAACAAGATTTTAACTTCTGGCAGCTAGGCAGACAAAAATCAACTGGAATATGGACTACCCCACCTGGCACATCTCATGGCCACACCTCTGCTGCACGTTTGGTCTCTCTCCGACTCATTTTCATGCGGATTTAGCAAAACTGCCTTGGCATGGAAGTTGATGATTTGCTCCAGATGGAAAGGATTAGCAGCGGATCCCTCCAGAGCAGAGGGAAGGTCAGCAGGTGGGCGACCAGGACGCCAGGCACCGCCTCCCACTCTCCCCCTGCTTCTCAGGGGTGAGACCCCCCTGGAGAAGGTGGGGGGCACAGGGGCTCCACAGGCCCTCACACAGCTCGCTCCCAGGTGTGAGCCCCTGACCTAAGTGAACCCATCAGATCCATTATCCCAGAAATCTGGAATTGGGACATTGAGTCGCTGTGAGGATCTGAGCCCCAAGGTCACAGGAAGAAGGACCCTGGCACCCCTCTGTCAAAGTCACAGTGGAGCTGGCATGCTGCTGACCAGTCAGGACACGGTGTGCAGGGCGGGGTGGGATGCTGGGGCGGGCATTCATATAGAACTGCACACGGCCGTGATGTCTCAGGCACGGTCAGCCTCTGTGACGGGCAGCTGTAGCTCGCTTCCTGCCTTGAGGCACCCAGGAGCCTGGTGGTTGTGCCCTTAAGTACCCCCACCCACTTACCCACACACATACTTCCTGCCACCAGCCTGAGTGCCTTCTGTGTCTGGCACCGAGAACGTCCAAGGGCTCCTTGGCCAGACCAAGTGGGGGAGTTAGCAGAGATGCCTTGGAAGTCCAGGTGTTCAGATCACTGAAAAGGGGGTGGAGGTGGGGCAGGGACTATCAGCAAATAAATCTCTAAACACTCGCTTCTAAATCCTTTCCTATAACCATCTTCAAGGTGAAAACTCAGGATGTCTAGATACCAGGAACAAGTCACCTGAGCAGTGGAAAGGTTTTGTTTAATCATTTTCTCTAGAACATCCCTTTCAAAACAGCCTGAGCTGGAGGGGCACCAGGATACACTGGCTCCAGCCATGAGCTCACAGGAGTCCCCATCCCCTCCCCCAAAAGTGTTCCCCCACCCCCAAAATAAAACACCTTATAGATGATATTAAGAAATGTCAAGCAGAGAGCTAAAGAAAATAGTGTCCTTCACCCACTGTCCAGCTGCATGCCTGGCTAAGAAACATCTGCCAGAAATCAGTACGCACTGCCTGGAAAGAAAAGGCAATAAGTACTAAGGGGAAGTTCTGGCCCCAGAGCCTGGAAACAGACCCTGAAGGGACAGCAAGCCTTCCACTGGGAGCCTGTTCATTCCCGGCTGCCCGCTCCCCACAGTCAGTCCTGGAGTGCGGGAATGAGGGCGCCTCTCCAGAGGCCGCTGCCCCGGCCCAGCCCCCAGCCCTGTCATGGTGTGCCCCAGGCGGGCCTCACACAAACCCCAGGCCTCCTTTTCCATTACTTAGGTGGTTTGACTGGCGCCAGCTTTTGATTATGGAATCCAATCATTTACTTTTGGTTAAAGCATAGAAGTCCTTTTCTCTAGGACTCCTCTTGAAATATGAAACCAGGAGGAGCACTGGACTAGGAGTAGTAGAAGTCCAAAACCAAGGCATCGTCAAGGCGATGCCTTCTCCTAGAGGGCTGTAGCATTTGGGAGCTGCCTCTCAGTGACCCTCGGTCCTTGGCTCCTCCGTCACATGGCAGTGCCCACGGCAGCCTCTCCTGACTTCCTTCTCTTCTGGGTTCCGTTGACACTCAGCTTCTGGGTGCTCCTTCTGACTCTCTCTCTCTGTGACCTTCCCCCTACGGTCTTCAGTGAGAGGATTACAGCCCATCCTGACTCAGCTGGGCCTTAACTGAAGTCATGTCACCAAAGGTCCTATTCACGAGAGTCCACTCCAACAAAAATGGATTCCGTTTAAGGACATGTTTTTCTGCAGCATGCAAGCTCCAAACCACCACAAAAGGGACCACCAGTTAAACAGACTCCAAAGCCAATATGTCTGCTGGGCTGGGTCTATGCCCCCAGCAGGTATGTAAAGAAAAATGAATCACCCACTGTGTGTGCCCGTCACTGGATGAAAGCACTAACCTACCAGTCAAAGGAGGAGGTGGCCCAACTCTTTTGTTGGCAAAGACCAATAAAAAGGATCGTGACTGAGTATCACTGCAGAGTGGCCACCAGGCCAGGAAGGAGGGAACAGGAGGCTACCGGAGGGACCATGGAGAGAGAGAAATGAGGGGTCTATCGTAAAAGCTAAAGCTTAAAGGCAGAGTCAATGCCAATGACTGGAGATGCCCATGGACCACTGGTCTTGGCGAGAAGTCTGGAAATCATGACAGAGATGGAAAGACCTGTCAGGGTTTAATCAAAGAAGAGGAGGTCAGGTGCCAAATTACAGGATCCCCCTGTCATACCAGCTTCACCCCAGCCCTGCCCAGGCTCTGCAGAACTCTTTGTCTCTTTACCAACCAGGTGCTGTCCTACAAACCCCTTCAGGGAAGAACCAGTAGCCCTAGTAACTTATGCACTGCTTTGCTGAGCAAGCAGAAGCTTCCCCCAATGGTTTTTTAAGGTTGCTAATGACAACTAAGGGGCTCAAAACCCCTTCAACTAAAATTCACAAACCCGACCACCCCCTCAAAAATATGACAAGAGTACAGAGTTGTTCTAGGAAATTACTAAAAGCAAAGCTAAGAAAAGCAAATTTAGAAGAATTTTCAAACATATAAATCTGTCTGTTAATGGAGATGATTGTCTGGAGAAGTGATGAACTCTCCGTCACTGGAGGTGACCAAAGTAAAGACTGATTGGGCCATATGCTAAGGAGCTGCAGAAGAGATACCATAGATAATCTCTAAGAGATCCTGAGCAACTCAAGTTTCCACAAAATGAAATATGTGGTAGAACAATTACAGACGCATTCGGCAAATCGGGAAGCAACAGAATTTCACAACTCCCCTTTAAACTAGAGCAGGTGAAAACAGGACTTTATACAGAGGTTAATAAGCACACCAGCCTCAATACCCTGAGCGGTGGAAATAGGTTCAAGAAAGGCTTGGTTGAATGTACAAACAGCTGGCGCCGGTCAGGTTATCAAAGGCAGCGAGAGCCCTGTAAAGGCTGGCTCCACGGGGACACGCTTGCCGGCCCCCAGGACATCCTGCCCTCGCCCCTCGCAGGCAGCAGCCAGGATCACACGAACCGCCCCTTCTTTCCAGGGCCTGCCACGGAGCAGAGTCCTCCACCATGTGCTCTGGGCCGAAGCGGGGGCAGGTGCTGGGCACGGTCGGGGTAAGTCCGGGTCCCACTGACCAAACACCACCCCTCCCGCAGCATCAGAGCTGAAATCCCAAAAAGCACGGTTGGGCCATGGAGCATCACTCACAGCCTGGACAGAGCCTGGTTATTCTGGAACAGCAGTTCTGGTAACACGTGCAGCTGGTTCCGGTTCAGTCGCCTGAAAGAGAGAAGAGAAGAAGGGTTGGAAACGGCCTGCGTGTCCAGAGATCCAAAGGCGTTTTCAAGAAGCCCTGGACTCAGAGTCAGAAGGCCCAACTTCAAATCTTAATGGGATCACTGGGTGTCCCTAAGGAAACCACCTTGTCCAGGCTTCAGAGTCTTCATCTATAAAGAGGGAATGTCACCGTCCAGCACTCAGGGAGAGCAAGAACAGAGAATCTGTGAACGCCCCTCACTGAGGGTCTGCTGGGCGATAGGCACAATAGAGCTTCTTCCCTCCCAAGATTTCCTCCCGCATCCATCATCGTCCTCGCTTTATATCAGTAAGACCCTGTCATTTAAAAGACACTTATACATCACATGTGGCCTCTCTCTCCAACCAACACAACAAGCAAACTCACCACCCTCCCCCTGTCTATGTGGGACATGACTCCCAGGGGTGTGGACCTTCCTGGCAACGTGGGACAGAAATCCTAGAATGAGCTGGGACTCAGCATGAAGGGATTGAGAAAAACCCTAGAATGAGCTGAGACTCAGCATCAAGGGATTGAGAAAACCTTCTCACCCAAAAGGGGCAAGAGTGAAACAAGACAAAGTGTCTATGGCTGAGAGATTCCAAATAGAGTCGAGAGGTTACCCTGGAGGTTATTCTTACGCATTAAGTAGATATCACCTTGTTATTCAAGATGTAATGGACACGTTGCCGAAATAGCTCAGTTGGGAGAGCGTTAGACTGAAGATGTAATGGAGAGGCTGGAGGGAACTGCCTGAAAATGTAGAGCTGTGTTCCAGTAGCCATGTTTCTTGAAGATGATTGTATAATGATATAGCTTTCACAACGTGACTGTGTGATTGTGAAAACCTTGTGTCTGACGCTCCTTTTATCTATCTTGTCAACAGACGAGTAGAACATATGGAATAAAAATAAATAATAGGGGGAACTAATGTTAAAAAAAAAAAGGCACTTATATAAATATTACCTCTGCTGTGAGGTAGGTACGGATTATACTTGGTGTGAAATATACCCTAATGGGATTGGACAGCCCTGCAGTTCTGATTTTTGGTTGCTCTCATCCACATTTGGCTCCAAGATGCAGCAGTGATTTATTTTTCCCTATTGTTTGCTTTGGATCTTGTCTAACGTGAAAATAGCTCTACTGTGTTTTATCCTTACGAAAATGTATGCTTACTAAAAAAAAAAACCTCAATACAAGAAAAAGTATTCACAATCTGCTTTTTTTCTCACTCAACTGTTTATCAACAGCTTTCCATGCCTCTCAATAGAGAACTACCCCTATTTTTAAAGGCTGAATAATATGGGCATAGCTTCACAATCACCAATACCGGTAGACAAATAACTTCTCAGTACAAAAAGCACAGACAAGGCAGGGGTGGAAAGCCTGGTTCTGACAAGAAGGCATAACACAAAAAGGACCTGGACTTGGTCTGAATTTAACCAGACTCCTCTCTCCCACCTAAAGCAATTAATTCCTTGATGCTGGAATCCGGGATGCACACAGCAAGGGGCACAATCTAAATGTTTAAAGACTATGATGGAGGGACATTAAAACGTAACGATTACTTCTGAGCCTCTATCCCATGGCAGCGCAGCCTGGTCGCAGGAGGTGAGGCTCCTAGGAAGGACAGAAGCTTCTACCGACAGTGTGGTCCACGGAGCGGCCGCGGCGGCTTCACCCGGGAGTTTGTAGGAGCTGCAACACCGCAGGCCCCACCCCAGACCCATTGAACCAGAGCCCTCTGTGCAACAAGACCCCCCGAGATGCGTGTGCACATTAAGGCTGGGGAGGGGGTGGGTGTAAAACACAGCCCCGCCCTCCAGGCTACCCCCCGGTTTGAGTTATCACAAGGATATCTGCAAAAGCTCTATTTATTTATCTTTTAGTAGGGGTGGGGAGGGAGGAGAAACTGAATTCTGTATGACCAGGAGGTCACCTTCATCCACTAAGTGGGAAAGGTCAATGGGGCAGCGTCGGAGACCACCGTATTCCAGCACAGACAATAAGAGCCGCAACTTCAGGAGACCAGGGCTGGAAGAAGTTTACTCTAAAGCCTGGTGCCCTAGGGAGACACGTCGTCACCCTGGAAAAAAGAGACCATCCGTATAACCCTTAAAGCAACAGGAGTTGGCATCAGCTCGTTGCCAGTTCCTTAATCTCAGTCCAATAAATCAGTCCTGCGTTTACATCGCCTGGAATAACTGGTTGGGGTTTTGTTCTGTTTCCCCCAAAACCCTCTCATTTTTCTGTCTTTAATTTCTGAAAAACATTTATAAGGAAAAAGCATTTAATACCTATTTTAAAATAGAGAAATGAAGGATGACGCCCAAGGGAGGAGCTGGCCTGGAGAGGGCCCTGCAGTGACAGAATCAGGAGGCGGCTGCAGCCCCGGGCAGGGGAAGCGCATCGCCTGGCCGCCCGACAGAGGCAGAAGGAAAGCAGGCACACATCTCTTCTTGACCTGCGACAGTCATGCCCTACATTCATGCACACACCCTCTCGTCTCCGCCTGCCATTTGTCACAGAGCTTGGCTCCTAGTAGGAACTCAAGATACGCCGGGTGGTTTTGTTAAGTGGTCCCTGTCGATAGGTGAGGGAACTGGAATGCTGGGGGGTGAGTGACTTACCTAAATGAGCGCTCGGGGTCACTGGGTGGAGAGCCCGGACCGAGCAGAGGCCTGGCCTCCCCATCGCCCACCCTGGCTGCCTCCGCGATTGCACACCCACCTTCACTGCCTCAGCTCCCAGGGGTGCCGAGCACGCACCACACCTGCCACAGCAGTCCAGCCCGGTGCCAAGCTGGGCTTGGGAGAACCAGTTATGTCGGTTCCCAGACCTGGTTATGCCAGAGGTGTTTATAATTGTGTCTGTATAATGTGATCAATTGCTACATAAACAACTGAAATACTAGTGTGAAAAGAAAAAGTAGGCTCTGTGAAAATTAAGTCAAATGCTTTGGAAGGTGTCCATGAAGCAAAGCTGCTAATTAAGGGCTGTTCAATGAACTAAAAGACTGGGGGAAGGGGCCAGCTTATAAAAATCCAGAATTCGCCTTTAGACTACTTCTAAAGGGCCTTAAAAAAAACCTCAGTCCTCTTTCAAGAAATCGAAAGTGAAAATAATCATCAAGGTATAGATGTGTGGTTTAGGCGAGGAAAACTACAGAACTCCAGTCAATGTCTCATACTGAAAAGAAAGGTTTCGGCAAAAAAAAAAAAAAAAAAAAAAAGGTGGGGGGGGTTAGGCCATAAATACACATTTACATGGTTTACTTAAGAGAAGAGGTTTAAGGTTTGAATGGGTTTTCGTTTCTTCTTTTCTTATTTTACTTTTTATTGTAGTAACGCATAGACAACTTAAATTTTCCCATTTTAACCACTTTCAAGTGTACCATTTTCATCCCAAAGTGCCCATTAGGAAATAGTTCCCCGTTTCCCTCACCCCCAACCCCAGCCCCTTAGAACCTATAATCTACCATGTGTCTCTATGAATTTGCATAGTCTGGGTATTTCCTATAAGTGAGATCATACAATATTTGACTTTTTCTGGCTGGTTTATTTTGTGTCTTCAGGGTTTCTCCATGTTATAGGTGCTATCAGAACTTCATTCCTTGTTACAGCTGAGTAATATTCTATTGTGAAAATATACTACATTTTGTTTATCCATTCATCTGCTGATAGACTCTTGGTTGCTTCCCCCTTTTAGTGATTGTGAATAATGCTGCTAGGAACATCAGTGTCCAAATACCTGTCTGAGTCCCTCCCTGCTTTCAATTCTTTTGAGTCAATACCTGGTATAAACTCAATTGCCTGGTCATCCGGTATCTCTATGTTCAGCTTTCTGAGGAACCGCAGAACTGATTTCTACAGCGGCTGCACCATTTTACAATCCCACCAAGATGTATGTTTTTTTTAAACCTCCCTATTTTAAACGACTCTGATGATGAACTGATCTGCCACCAGTCTCCGACAAGTCAGGAGAGGGCGGCACTCGCAAAAGTGCAGCCCCCTCCACACGTGTACTGCCCACACCTCCCGTGGCAGACAGTACTCGCACGCCCTGAGAATAATGCCCACTGTGGAGTGGCTGGGGACCTGCCCCTGAAGGAAGGAACTGGAAAAGGACAGAAGGGACAAAGTCTGCAGTGAGAGTCAAGACTCAAAAAGGAGGACCCTGCCAGGACTTGGGTGACGGCAACAGGTGTGACGTGCCTCCCTACCATGGCCAGGACCCCTGCCCCCGCCCACCTGTTCTCCTCCAGCCTGTGGCAGCACAAGGGCTGGAGCTTGCAATGGGTTAAGTCCAAGTCAGCCCCTCGGAGCCAGGTCATTAATATGTATTCAGTTCTAAGCCATTTTAAAGAAAACAAACACAGGACAAAAAACATCTGTGCTGTCTGTGAGCGCCTTATCGCTGTTTTAGGGCCCGGGTGAGGAGCACACAAGAAAGATTGCCTTGATTTTCTTCAAGGCTGCAAGAGGGTAATGAGACGACTATATTCTTTCCCCCTTATTTTCTTTGGCATCAAAGGGAAAAGCCAGTATGTGAGTGAAGAGCCCAAGCTCTAGAGGTAAAATGACGCAGGGTCCCATCCCCACTGCCACTTCATCCCTGCACAGCATAGACAAGTGACTTAACTTCTGTGCACTTCATTCCTCATTGGTGTAATATCACGAATCACAGTGTTGTGCTAGGATTAAGTGAGATACTGTAGGGCAAAGGGCTCCTCTTTGGTCCTGGCATAGAGTAAGGCAACGAAAGGTGGTGGTGTTATAATTATAAACTCTTTGTAGGAAATCCATAAAATATAGAAAAGTACAAAGAATAAAATTAAAGTCACCTGTTATCACTATAATGAGAGTTATTATTAATTATTTCCTCCTCCTGTACTCTATACACGTACAAATTGATCGCATATACACAAATGTCACACTCTGCCTTTTTCACTTAACCTGATATTGTGAGCACATCCCCATGGCTTTGCCTGTTCTTCAAAATGATTTTATATCCTATGGCTCCCCCTGAATGGATGTTTCTATTTTTTTTTAATTTAAATCACATGCAATGAATATTGTGATGTATAAAATTTTAACCATGCCTCTGATTATTTCCTTAAAAGAAAACAACAAAAGAAAAAAAATTTTAATAATACAAACGGACTTTCTGGTTCAAAGGGCATGACCTTTAGGACCCCTGCCACCTGCAGCCGAACCACTCTGCACAAAGACAAGACTGATGCCTACGTGAATGAGTGCCCACCTCCCCTTGCTCCCTCCACTTCACCTTCCTTATTTTCCATCATTGCCAATCTGGGTAACAATTGATCAGGAACCCATCTGCAAACTCAACTGTCCTATAAGAAACAAAGCACACAGACCCGAAACCAACTGCCACCTTCCCATTTCTGAGCATGGGAACATGTCGTCTCGACACACCAGGGGCATTTCCTGCTTGTTTTATTTTTATGTTAATTTTATTGTGGTTTTAGCTCTCTCTATATATAATATAAAATTTGCCATTTTAAGTGTCCGGTTCAGTGGCATTCATTACAATATTGTGCCGCTGTCATCACTGCCCATCACCAAAACTCTCTCATCGCCCTAAGCCAAAACTCTGCACCCATGAAGCAATAACTCCCCGTGGTGGGTTGAACTGTGTACCCCACTTTGGACTGGTCTTGGTCCACATGCTGGCAGATGTGGACCCATTGTGAACAGGACCTCGTCAAGCTTTGACCAGCTAAGGTGTGGCCCCACTGAAGCAGGCTGGGCTTGTAACCTGGACTGCCGTAGTTATAAACAGAATGGAATTCTAACAGAGAGACCCAAGGAGAGTAGCCAGAAGCTGGAAGTCAAAGGAGCCTGGAACAGAAAGGAGAAGATGCCACCACATGCATAGCCATGTGACAGAAAAGCCGAGGGACCCCCAAAGAGTGCTGCAGCCAGAAGACACCGACCTGGAAGGAAGCAGGGCCTTCCAGCTTCTGAAATGTTGAGCCAGTAAATTCCTGTTCTCCCATCAACCCATTGCATGGCATTTGTCCTAGGAGCTATGGGAAACCAAAACACTCGCCATTCCCGAGTGCCCCGTGACCTGTGATCTACTTTCTGTCTCTACGAACCTCCAAAGGCTTCCTTTAAGGACACACAAAGCAGTTGACAATGGTTATACCTGGAGTATGAGACTATTAGGAATTTCATTTCCTCGGTACTGTGTGAATTCTTTGCCATCCCGTTTTTTCAGGGAAAAACAACAATGCCGGCTGCATTTAGGATGCGGGGCGACCGTACTCTCCAGGTTTCTCTTTGCATCATTCCACAATGACACTGTGGCGGCTTCCACGTCGGTAGCTGCTCTGGGCCACATCAGCGAGTGGAGGGCTGGTCCCCACCGCCCAGCACCCCCTCAACCCCCCTCTGCCCCCGCCACCCCCTCGGACCAGCCGCCACCCGCCTCTTGAGCCTGCGGCCACCGATACTCACAGCCTCTCCAGCTCCTTCATGTCATCGAAAGCCCCCCGCTCCACGGCGCCAATCTGGTTCTCCATCAGCTGCCTGGGGAGGCAAAGAGACGGGATAGCTACAGGATGTTGGACAAGGACTCCTAGAGACAGCCGGCACGAGGGGGGAGCAGAAGCAAACCCTGCCAAGATGACGTTGGCAAAGGACTGAGAAGGGAGGGGCGGCAGAGACTCTTATGGACCCTGTGTCCTGTCGGAGAGGACAAAATGTCCTCTCAATCACAAATTCCCCAACACAGACTCCTCAGCACACCCCATCCTGACAGCAACATGTGCTTCTGGCTCCCTCAACCTGTGCCCTCCCCTCTGAAGCCATACGTCGTCGTGTCCAAAGACCACAGGGCTCCAGACTCCCAGGTCGTTGCTCCAAATGCAATGGGGAGCCCAGACCCAGGCAGCAGGCGGCACAGGCCAGCACAGGCACCCACACTGCCCTCTGGTCCAGATAGCCCATGTCCAGAGATGGGCAGAGCCGGGGCCATCGGCCAGTTGCAGGGTGGGGGAGCCTGTGCCGACGGGGCCCACATGTGCAGCAAGCACCCTCTGCAGTTGGCAGACAACACCCCCTCAGCCCGCACCCCCACACTGTCTGGCCCCATCTGCTGCCGAAATCCGTGGGTGCCCACGCCAACCGAACCACCTGGCTCTGTGATTCTCCGTCTACTACTGCCAGCATGCCCTCACACCCAGAGCGCCCGGCTGGTGGGCGGCACTGCTCCCATGTAGATGGACTGCTACGTGATCATTTTCGAAATGGTCTGGCATGTTTTTCTACCTGTGTTTTCCTCCCCCCACTCCCTTGGTTGGGCGCCTGGCCTGCATCTCCTGCATGGGGGGATTCGGGGCAGGGCAGGGAATGGAAGCTACTACAAGACAGTTCTCTTCCTCCATTTTGTTTCCAAAAGCCTGGGATGTTAAGGAGTTTCGTGGAAAGTCTAGGGGGAAAGGGAAGAGCCTAATGCCAGGAAGAAGAAGGGGCATCTCCCAGATGTGGAGGAGATTTCTGCATCTGCGAAGGGGTCAGAGGTCAGCAGGAGGTTCAGAGACCCAATTTCAGTGCTGACCTCAAAGGCAACTGGGCACAGGGTACCAGCTCCTCCAAAGACCCTTGGACCCCAAAGCTGCTAAGCCAGTAGTTCTGAATGAAGTAAGGTCCCAGGACCCTTGCTCTCCCCTAGGAGTAGGTGGTGAAAGACCCTATGATGGTTGGATGTTGAATTTCCTGCCAGCCAGATGGGACATGGACTCGGAGTCAAAAATCAAGTTGATGGAGAGAAAATAAAGAGGTTTTTCCCGCATGCCTGAGTTTGGGGGCTGAGGCGGTCCTGCGTCAGAAGCAGCCTGCAATCAGCAGAGCAGGAGGTCATCCCTCCCTCGCTCCCCACCCCTGCCCAGCTGAGGGCTCCTTGGTTGGCAAGCAGCCAACCCAACAGAGCCACACCTGCCTCCAGTATCCACCACCATCAGGCACACAAGGGGCATTGCCTCTGCCCTCGAACGCCCCATCAGCCTCCCTCCCAAGTCAGGGGGCTCTGGCTTTGCTGAGAAGTCTTTCCAGGGCTCAAAAGAACTCCGGAGCCCAAAGAGTCTAAGTGCCAGCTGCTCCTCCCTCGCCCCCAGGAGACAGCTGGTGGTCAAGAGGTCAATCCGTCCAGTCCAGGTGCCCGCCAGGCAGCTCTCACTGATGCCCACACCCTCCCCAGTGTTCTCACCCGGGTGGGGGCAGTGGACACTCTCAGTCAAAAGTCACCATCGTGCACCCAACCCCACCTCCCTTGGGGCATCCCAAGCTGACTCCACAAGGGAGAGACCTCACTGGCCTCTGCCTAGAACCCATGAAGCCATTGCTGGGTGGCGGAAGGGGTGGAGGTGGGGAGTGGGAGGACAGCATCCAATACTCACAGCACCCGCAGCTGCTTGAGCCCTGCGAAGTCATTCCTGTGGATCCGAGTGATGTTGTTGCCGTTGAGTTCCCTGCAGAGGAGAGAGAAGGTGGTGGTGGGGTGACCGGGTGGGCGCTCAGACCAGGGGCTCGGCCCCAGGGCCCTCTCCACCTGGCTCACATCAGACATCTCCCCGGTGGAACTGGGCGCTTCCCAGCTGAGCCCCCAGGACCCCCAAGACGGTGCCAAGGCCCAACAAGCTGGGGATTCTTTGCAGTAGATGTTCCCCCAACAGGAAAGCACAGGCACAGGGTCACTGCTGGGGTGCTGCAAAACCAAAACCATGGTTTTAGCTTAGTCTAGCTGGAGAGACAAGACAGTCACACGTGAAAGAACCGGAAGCTAGCCACGTAGAGAGGCTGTTTGGGTGGAATCCTTGCTAAGCCTGCTTTCTTATCGGTAAAATGGAAATAATAACTGCGTCTTCTTTTTACAGTTAGTATGAGGTATGAACACGTTAAGAAAGTGAAAAGTACGGCCTGCACTTGAAGATGGCCCCCTGGCGACACTGATGTCATCTGGGGCCACTGGCCCTGAGAGCTATCCACATTCTGAGCAGGAGTAAGCAGGGAGGGCCATGCAACTGAAGGGGACTGAGGAAGTCCTGCCAGAGAAATGGGTGGAACAGATGCTCCAGGGAAGGGGAACACCCTGAGGGCAGCTCAGACTCGCTGGGGGGGCAGGGGAGAGACTGAGAATGGGGCACTGTGGGAAACAGTGTGGGGGAAGGTACAGCCACATAACCGAGAACTGAAGAAAGCAGGCAGAGGAGAAACGGAACCTGTGAAGGCTCGCAGGCAGGAGCCCATCAGGCCAGTCCTGCAGCCATGAGCAAGAGGGCAGGGCCGAGGAAGGGAGCCCCGGCCCCCTGCCCGGATCCCAGCACAAAGGCCCGAAGCTGCAGTGACTCCTGGACTCCCAGCATCCTGGGCCCTCTGGACCTTCCTTCTTCCCAAGGTCACATCTGCTCCTGCCCTGGCCACCTTCCAGTTATCCCCCAGGGCCCCTTGGACTTGAACCCCACTTGAGAGCTGTCTGGTCCCACCTCCCAGCCTCAGCCTCCCGGAGAAGCTCACTTAGCCTCTGCCACTTCACAGAGCGCTCGCTCAGCCTCCACAAGGTAGCTCACTCCATGAGTCAGACCCTTGACTTCCTAGAAAGTTCTTCCACCGAGCCACACCCAGCAGAATCTCACTTGCCTACCTCCCTCTCCGGCTCGAATGTGTCTCCCTGTGGCAGTTCCATGTTCATAGCCAGGCTGCCCCCTCCTCTTTCTCTCCACTGACACGGTACCCCCATGCTTTGCAACACTCTGCTCTCCCCCAGCACACGCACACACACACACACACACGCACACACCCATAGCCCAGTCTTCTCACCAACCCAAGTCCCAGACACAGCTGTGAGACCAACCCAAATCCAAGCTACTTTGAAAAACAGCAATTTTCCTGTCCTAAAAGTGTTTTTGGAAGTGTGTTTGGGCTAGATGATGCTCTAAAGTTGTTTCCATTAAGAACAGCAACATATGTTATTAGTTCCCACACTCCAAGAACTGGGCCTTCCGAATCTCCTCACACAGTGCTGGAAAAAGTAGGTGCACCCAGCTTACAGATGAGAAAACCGTGCCTCCAAGAGGTTACACGCCTTCCAGGGGTCAGCAGCTGGTACATGGCAGGGCACGGGTCTAAGCCCATGGCCGCCTGACCCTAGAGCCCAGGCTTTTTCTACCAGGCCAGCCATCTTCTCCAAGTTGACAAGCGGATAATTCATTCAACTCCTCACTCTCTCAGCCACTCCCCTGGGTCTGGCCCCTGGTCCTTAGGAGCAACTGGAAAAACTCATTCCTTCCTCCTGCTCCTTTCTAACAGGCTCTCTCGGGGGCAGCGAGGGGGCGAGACTCTCCAATGGACAGTCCCTGGGGAGAGCCCCAACAGAGCTGCTTCCTCACCCAAAATGCCACCAGGACCCCTTCCCCATGTGAAATAGGCTCTTTTCAGTATAAGCGCCTCTTTTTTATTTTTTAATGCAATTTTATACAGATATATTCACATACCATATAATCAAAGTATACAATCAGTGGCTCACAGTATTATCAAATTGTTGTGCATTCATCACCACAATCAATTTTAGAACAGTTTTGCTACTCAAAAAATAAATAAAAATGAAAAAGAACACCCAAATCCCCAAATCTTTATCTCCTCCCCCATTTTTTTTTTGTCTTTATTTTCCTACATATTTGTCCATACACTGGATAAAGGGAGAGGCAGTTGCAATATTTTCACAATCACACAATCATACCATAAAAGCTATATAGTTATACAATCATCATCAAGAATCAAGGCTAATGATCTCACAAGGGCCTTATTTGGGGGGGATGGGGGGCAGTGCATGGGTTGGGAATCAAACCTGGGTCTCCCGCATAGCAGGCAAGCAGTCTACCATTGAACACCTCACTGGAAGGACGTTTTTTAATTGAACAAATAGTCTTCCCTGAAACAACCACCTCTGAGCCTCACTCATGCCATACCCCAAACTACTACTCCTGTAGCATGGCCCCCCTTCAAGTTTGAGGACATCACCGTGAAGGTCTTTCAAATTGGTCCCCTCCATAGGTCTAAACGCTTCTGCTCGGGCTGTCCCCCTAAAACTTTCATCCCAGAACCCAAAACTGCAAGGACTTTTTTATTGGTTTATTTATTTTTATTTTAAAAGAATGACAGCCCTGACAGCAGCAAAACTGTTAAACAAAACTTAACTACCCATCAGTAGAGCACTGCCTCATTGAATTTTAGCATATCCATGAAACTGAACACTATGCAACCATTTTAAAATGATACCAATCTGTTCTCACTGACAGGGAAAGCTGTCCGCGTGCATTATGTAGAAAAAGGGTTACAAGACAACCTGTGTTCTCCGAGCCTGCTGATAACAAAACACGCAGACCAGCAACACAGCTCTGCGAGCAAGAGGAGCTGGTTGGGGGCTGTTTGCTACAGATTAATGGTTGTAGCCACTGAATGGTGGGTCTTGAAATGACTTCAGTTTTTTTTTATACATTTATTTTTCTGCATTGTTTGAATTTTTTGAAAGACATCCATATTTTTATAAGCCAATAGAATCTAAAAATTATTGTTTTTAAATATAAGAGTAACATATGCATGCTATTTTTTCCACATTATTTCTTTTATTTACTTTTATTAGAGAAGTTGTAGGCTTACAAAAGGCACATGGAAGAAATACTGCACATTATTGACTTTTTTTCAATTTCCTAAAGAAAAGATAAAAAATTAAGCCACACATAATCCCATCACCCAGAAATAATTCCTATTAACTTTTTGGGATATTTTCTCCCAAGCCTGTTTTCTTTGGCTGCAATTCTTATATAGTCGAGATAATTCAACAAATATTTATTGAAAAGCTACTATTTACAAAACACTGGGCAAGTTCCTGAAGATGTGAGAAGGAGTAAGACGTGTTCTGCGTTCCTACAACTTTATACCCTGTTTGTTCTCCACTTAGGCTTACCCATGGGATTTTGAATGGCCAGTCCCTTCCTTTAGATAACATCAATTTGTTGGGCTATTCCCTGATTGGGGAACACCTGGGCTGTTCTGATATTGTCCAATTATGAACAATACTGCCTAAAGCTTGGTGGGCATTTGGGAGAAATACTTTCCTCGAAAAGAAATGACTCGATCAAAAGTCATGAACAATCTGGTGAGATTTGCAATCATTCAATCATTCCTTCTCATGGCAACTGTGATATATAAGAGAAGGCAATTGACTATAATTATTCCTGTTTCACAGACAGCAACACTGAGGAAAAGACAAACCTTAAGATTTGTCCTAGCAAGGCAAGGCCTAAAAGGGAGCTCGGGCTTTCCTGAGGATGGCGTCCCCACCAGCCCAGGTCGGGGCTTGGGGGGCGGGGGACACTCACAGGAACCCCCACTGACCCCACACATTCGCAGATTCCTCTCTGTGGCTTCTGCTCTGCGCCCTGCAGCACCAGCCTCCGCTCACGCAGGCTCCATTCTTTCCCCCACAGTGGGTTGATTCCCACCCGCCACCACAGATCCTATGCCCCACCACTCCGCGGGACAAAGGCCCTGGGACAGGCAGGGAGAAGGGGAGAACGGTGCAGACAGCAAAGCAAATACAGCCTCTCTCCAGGGCTTCCCACGCAAGAACGTCGGCCGCAGCCTGGCCTGCCCCCACCGTCAGCCTCGGCCTCCGACCCCAGAGCTAAGTGGCTCCTCTCAGGGCAGAGCCTCCCGAGGGAAGGTGGGCTACAAGCAGAGGCAGCTCTCAGGAAGCCCCCATCTGAGGGCTGCGGCTTAAAGAGGCATTATCGCCTCTTAGGCTGAGAGGGTGTCCTCTGCTGAGGACCCCTTTCTCCTCCCCTCCGCAGGGCAGCCCACCGGATCCCGTTTCCAACCAAGGCCAGCCACTTCCCCTCCGATCCTTCTCCTCCGCAGAGGCTGCTGGAATGAGGGAAGGAGGTCGCTTTTCTCCTGCTGCTGATTTCTTCCACAGGGGCTCCTTGGGTGTTGCCATGGGGGACCCTCACCCCAGCAAGCTGCCCGGGGAAGACCGGGAGAAGCTGCTGGGACCTCAAGGCCATTCCAGCAGCCAGAGGGCCACGTGGGGTGGGCTCTCGGGAGCTCATGGCTTTGTTTCTCAGGAAGAATCCAGGACCCAGGGCTAAGCTAAGCCACCGGAGCCCACACCCGCAGCTCCTTATTGAGCACCTACTGTGTGCAAGCACTAAACATGCTTCAGCTCTTTTCAATCTCATAACAAACCATGAAGTAAGTCACGTTCTCCCCAATCTGCTGGTGAGGAAACTGAGGCACAGATTGATGAAGCAATGCACCCCACACCACACAGCTAAGCTAGTGGTGGGGCCAGGATCAACCCCATGTCAGTGTGGGTCCACTCTCTTCCCCCTAAGGCTGCTAGGTCCCCCTCGCCTCTCCCAACCCCCCATGGTCATGCCTTGAATGGAGCTGTGGAGTGACTTGGGTGCTTTGGGTCTCAAAAACACTTGCTCTGGGATCCTGTAATGTGACCACCTGCTCTGCCTAAGCAACAAATTCAGGGGAGCTCCCTGGCAGAGCGGCCAAGAGCTTGGGTTCTGAAGCCAGGTTGCTCCCCTTCAAATTCCTTGCTCCACCCTTACTAGCTGTGTGAACTTGGGCAAGTTGTTTAACTTCTCTGTACCTCAGTTTCCCCCATTTGTAGAATGAGGATAACGACAGCACCCACCTCTCAGAGATGTAGTAAGATTTAAATGACTTAATATTTTTAAAGCTCCCAGAACAGTGCCTGGTCTACAAGTACCCTCTATACCAGTATTACCTGTTGCTGTTATTTTTACTATGATGGCTACCACCTGCTTTATGTTACTTTCCTCAAGGACCATGGCTCCTCAGGAGATTGGTATCTCCAGGCCAACCTGGGCAGGGAGAAGCCAGCTTTTTACCTCTCTGCAGATCCCAGGATGCTAAAGACCAGGGGAGACTCCCTAAGACAGTTCTCTCTATTCCAAAAGTGATGAGTCCACACCCATCCTTCTCCCCAAGAAGGCAAAACACCCCAGTGGCAAACAACCCTGGTTTCCCTCAGTTTCTGTGTGAAGGGAAAACCTCAGTGGTAAAAGGCTTTGGAGAAAATCCTCCAAAGCCGAGTTACCAAGGCAAAAAACAAAAACACACTAGGATTTCTTGAATCCTCTCAGGAGAGAAGAACTTGATCCCAGGCATTTGGGTGTTTGTGATAAACCAGAAGAAACCATTGGATTTCCCAGAACTGCAGGAATAACTGCCCTGGGCCCCTCGCAGGATGTTCTGGGGACTCCGTGTGCTTCACAAGGATTCCCCACTATGGAGTTCCAGCCATCCCAGCGCCAGCTCCCTCTGGCAGAGAACATTCCTAGAGCAGCCCAAGCCTGCCGCCAAGAAAGGACAAGGGGGAGCCCCGAGCCACCCCCCAAATCCCTCCCTTCCAGGCCTCCAAAATATAAAAACACACACTCAGCGAATGAGACAGGCCTGCAGGGCTCAGGAACTGTATATCTCAGCTCTTTCCTTTGAAATCTTATTTGATTTCATCATCTGCAGAGTCAGAGAGGGAGAAGGGAGGGAAGAAAGAACGTGCCTATGCAGCCGCCCTGACAGCGAGCTCCCCACCTCTGGTGAAAGGGCCTCCCCTGGTCTACTGCCCCCACCTGCAGCTGGTACCCTCTCTAGCCCCACCACCGCCAACGCCCAATCCACCTCTATGCTTCCAACATTGCCCCCAGAACCCTCCAGAGCCACCTAAATGACTCCCCGCATCCACTCTGGCTCCCCTCCAACATGCTCTCCAAGGCACAGCCAGAGTCATCTTTCCAAGATGCAAATCTGATCATGTCACCCTCCACTCAAAACGTTCAGTGAAGCCCCATTGCTCCTGGAATAAAGACCAAAAATCCCCTAAACATGGATCACAAGGCCCCAAGCAGCCTGCCCTGTCCCCGCCAAATAGCTCGGACGTGCCCCACACCCCATTCTCGTCCTGTGGGATACTGCAGACCCCGACTTGCTCCCTCCCATCGGGGACCTTTGCACTTGTCATTTCCTCTGCCTGGAATTCCCTTCCCTTTCTCTTAGCCTTTTTGACTCCAACGTTTCCTTCAAATCGGTCACATCACCCTATCCCAAGCCCACAGAGCATCCCACCCCTCTCCTCTGTAGCACAAACCAGTGGCAATTTTCTACTGATTTGGGGGATCCCCTGGCTGATGTCTCAACCCCTGCATGAGGTGATACGCTCCTGGGGCCTGGGTCAGCGATGATTGGAGGCTCCCAGCGCCACGTACCCCAGCCCCAACTGAGCTGGCTCAACTGGCCCAAGCCTGGGTGCCAGGACGCCCTACACCTTATGGGGAGCAAGAGGCCAGAGGGGAGGAGCAAGTTGGGGGCTCCAGGCCAAAGCACATTTGCTTCCGACCCCGCTCTGCCCTTGGGTGCCTGGTTCTTGGGACCCAAAGTGTTTCCTCAGCTTGCATAACAGCAACAGTTACACCAGCAAACACAGACATCTCATCACAGTTAAGCTTCTGGCTCAAAGGGTTGCTATTAGTTCTGATTTACAGATGAGGAGACTGAGGCGCAAAGTATAAGTCATTTGTTCAAGGTCACCCCATTGGCAAATAGGCTAAGGAGGTGAGATTTAATCCCTGGCATGTCTGACCCTGGATCTCAGCTCCTAACCCCAACACCAAGGTGCATTCTGTCCTGAGCCCCTAAACTGCACCCCAGCCCCTTCCCGGATGAGGCCCTGACTTGCCCTTTCCAATCCCCTCCCCAGGTCTGGGGCCCATCACAAAATCCAATGCTGCAGCCAACTGCCAGGGCTCCAAGTCCACTGCCAGCCAGCTGTCCCCCACCCCCACTCACTGCCCACCCTAGGCTCCCGAGAGGCTACCCCAGCTTACTCCCTGAAGCTGCCCCCACCTGCAACACCACCTCCCTGCACCACCCCCCACTCCATTCCGCAGCTTGCTCCATCCAGGCTGGCCACGTCTACACCAGCCTTCAACTCGGGTCCACCCCCAAACACCACCCCATACCAGCGCTAAGCCGTCAGCAGTCCTGGATGAATGAAAGAGACCAGGTCTTAGTAGGATGTGTAGAGCAGTGACCAGATTTAAAACTAAAAACAAGCAGGTCTCAGAGACTGAAGACCCAGGGGCCTCTCAGCACTTTCTCATCAGCCATTTGACTGCAGGCAGAGGGCTCCACCTCTCTGAACCTTCTCCCCATCTGCAAAGTTGGAGTTAGCAATACCTTCCTCCCAGGACTCTGAGGAATAAAGGAGCAGGCATGGGTAAGGCATCTCTCTGGGCACCCGGGAGAGGCTCTAAATGGTGGCCATCAACACGGACACCATCAAAACCCCCTCTCTGCCTCCCATCCCTGACCCTCACCAGCCTTCCCCTTTCTCCATTTCCCCCGAGGCTCCGGTTCCCTCCTTCCCACACCCTTCCTCCCCTCTCCCCTGGCTCCCTCCCTTCTGCCCCCCTGCCCCTGTGCTGCACACAGCTCCCTCCCGCAGAGCTCCTGAGCTTGTTCTCCCCTCTCGCCAACTTCCTCACCACCCACGTGCTCCCGGACCATCTGCTTTCTGCCTTCCGTTTCTCCCAGGAAACTGTTCAGCACAGCTTTGCCAGTGAAACCCCCAATCACCAGTTCCAGAAGCTTCCCTTGGACATCATCCTCAGTCAGGCTGATGCCCTCCATTCTGGAGCCCTGCTCCTCACTCCACACGCCTTCTCTGGCTTCTGCAATATCTACACGGAGGTCAAGTGGGGCTCACCTGTGTAGGAGGGGCAGGAGCCTCTCCTCCCTCTCCACTGCTCCTCCTTTGTCTCCTTCCTTCCTCCTGCCCCTTTGTGGGGGCAGAAGCTGAAGGAAGTTCTCCTGAGTCTTCATGGGATGGACTTTATTCACCAGGGAACCCAAGCACCAAGCAGTGTTTCTCTGTGTTCCAGGGCATTTCTTGACTCCAAATCACCTGAACCACCTTTGCCAAAGACCTACTGAATCAGCACCTCTGGAGGCAGGCTGGAGGTATGCATTTTCTGTGCTTCTCAAGGGATTCTATTCTCACCAAAGTTTCCGTTCCACTGTCCTTGTGGTTGCCACTTCCCTGGAAGGCCCTCACAAGAATCTCCATTCTCAGCTCTCTACAGAGCAACATTTCCTATTCCTCCTTCTAAAGGGGATCTGTTTCCCTTAGGTACTTATTGGAAAATCCAAATAAAACATGCAAAAGCCAATTACATGGCAGACTCCACACTAACCATGAGAGGTTTGCTTCACCAGTAAGAAAACATATCAACATCATATTCCCGCAGATAGGATGCACTGAGAAAGGCACATCACTTTGCCAAAATGCATACCAAACAATCAAATCATGAATCACAGGCACACCTGGTGCTGGTTTGAGGAACATTCTACAAAATAACTTACCACTACTTTTCGAAAGTGTTAAGACCATGGAAAGCAAGAAAAGCCTAAGGAACTATCACAGATGGATGGAGACTCAGGAGATATGACAACCAAACACAACGTGGAATCCTGGATTTTAAAAGAGGGCATTAGTGGGAAAAACTGGTGAAATCTGAACGAAGTCTGTAGCTTTGTAAATAGTATTGTACCAGTGTGAATTTCTTAGTTTTGATCATTGTACCTCGGTTATATAAAACCTTAACATTAGGGGAAGCTGGGTGAAGGATATCTGGAAACTTTCTGTACAATCCTTGCAACTTTTTTGAAAGTCTAAAATTATTTTAAAACAAAAAGTTTTAAGTGCTTTTTTAAAAGACTAAAATTCCATTACAGGAAAACCACCCCTGAGAAGCCAGAATCACAACCAACTCGTCCCCCACTGCCGGACAGTCTCTCCCTTGATTTATTCTCCACGCCAAAGCCAGGCAACAGAATTTCTTCAAACACTGTTTTGCATTCGTCACTCTCAAACTCAAAACTCCTGGTGGAAAGTGCTCAAAGGGGCTTTCAAAGGGACACAGGAGCCAGCTGGAAATAGCTGCCATTGGTCAAGCCTGGGACACTCTGAGCATCAAAATAAATAATGATAGTAACAAATCATAGCCCAATGAATAAATTAGTAATCCACCAGTCCATACTGTTATAAAAAACAGGCAAGCAAATGAAGGAGAAAGGAAAGTTCTTTCTTACAGTAGAATGCCAACTAATAAACAGAGAAGAAATGATAGAAAATCATCAGTGGATGCTGAAACTAGTAGATGAAAGTTTGATAAGAAACAGGATGTTTCTCCCCATAAATTACTTCTTAACAACAAAGGGGAAAAAGTAACTTTTCAGCAGAGAAAACTGGCAGACACCAACTTACCAAGTGATCAAAGACAAAAATCACAATATTGGGACAAACTGACATCATATGCCTTCCGATGTGGTACACAGAGAAGGACATATCACTTTAGTTAACATTCCTGCCAAAAATGCCTAACCTGAATATGATTATGAAGAAAGATCAGACTAAACCAAATTGAGGGACATTCTACAAAAAGAAAAAAATAACTGGCCTGGACTTTTCAAAAATGTTAAGGTCAAGAAAAACAAAAAATGGCTGAGTAACAATTCCAAATTAAGGGAAACTAAAAAGCCATGACAACTAAATGCAGTGTGTGGTCCTGGACAGACACCTCAACCTGAAAGAAAACGTCATTATTGGGACAACTGATGAAATTTGACATTATCGAAACAGTTGATGAAATTTGAATATGAATTCTGAATTAGATAACAGTATTGTATCAATGGTAAAATTTCTGATTTTGCGGGGCTTATTATTCTTAGAAAATGCACACTGAAGTATTTAGGGGAGGAAAATTACACTATCTCAAAATTAGTCTCAAATTGTTCAGAAAAAATTACATCGGTGTGTATGTGTAGTTGGGGGGAAGAGAGGGATAGAAAATGATAAAGCAAATAGAATATAAATAATTGAATCTGGATAAAGGATATACGGGAACTCTGTACTTTTGTTGCAACTTTTCTATATGTGAAATTATATCAAAATAAATATTACAGTGGACAAGGGATCTTTGGGTATGATGAAAATATTCTAAAATGGGAATGTGGCGGAGGTTGCAAAACTGTAAATTTATTAAAAATCATTGCATCATAAAAATAATTTAATTTACAAAAACAATAAAACGTTCCAAACACACACAAACCCTCTGGTTGCCCCCCATTTCCCGCTGCATGCCTGGGACCCACCCATGACTTTAATCTCCTCTCCCAGCACTCACTGACACAAATCCTCCCCTCATCGCTGGGTCTACTCTTCACTCTCCTTCCCCCAAACGTAACACACACCTTCTGAGTATCCCCACACTCCCTCGGCCTCCCCTGCCCTCGCTCTACCTCTCTACTCACCTAAGTCCTGCCCAAACGTCAGGGTCCCATTCCAATCCCACGTCCCGGGCCTGCAGCAACCCCTCCTTAGGACTTTCCCACTCTCCTCGAATGACTCACCCTCCTCATCCTCAGCTCTAAGGTTGATCCAGCCCGAACTGCAGGGCAGACATTATTCCGAGCACTCTGCATGGATGACCGCCTTTGAATTTCACAGCCCTGGCCCCACTTCAGAGATGCGGAAACCCAGTCGCCAGTGACCTGTCCAAGATCTCCCAGCCAGGAGCTGATGGAGCCAGGGCTCGAGCGGAGCCCCGCTGGCTGGCAGCCACTGTGCACTGTGTCCCTGCAGACATCCTTACATGTTTGTCCTTTCATGGGCAGTCCTTGCTCCCCCCCTCCCCCAACCGAGACCACCTACTCCCTGAGGGGCGACTCCACACCCGGGACCTCTCTGGACACCGCACACGGCAGGTGCCCGGCAGCTGTTTGTCGGTCACAGGCCGGGTTCCAGAAAGGAGAGGAGGGGGGATCACAAGCTCTGTCAAAAAAAGGAGCCAATTCTCCACCCCCGAGCACAGCCCAGCTCCCTGGCTACTGCCCAAGGCCCGGCCGTCATCTGCTCAGGGTAATAAGTATTTGTATGGCGATAATTACAGCATTTGGGAAGAAAATCCCATTAAATAAGAGCCCTGCCGAGCTGCTAATGCCGGCACAGAACTGGAGGCGGCACCTCCGCCGAGCGCCCGCCCGTCTGCTCCCGATAATGCAGGCGCTGCCCGCCGCCCCCCACCCCCCTCACCGCCCCGCACCCGGCCCCCCAAGAGCACGGCCGCCCCCGCTGGCGGCTGCGACCGCCCCAGCCACCGACAGCCAGCCCCTGCCTCACGAAGGGGCCCCGGCACCAAAGGCCCCGGGGCTCTCAGGGACTCCAGAGCTCCCTGTGGGCTGCCGGTGAGGGAAGGGGAGAGCACGGTCATGCTGACATGCCACCTTGAGTGGCACCCAAGTGCCTTTCACGTCCCTGCAATTCTCTGCCACCTTAATAACAATAATAATGCCACCATTATTGGGCATTTCTGTGCGCCAGGCCCTGTGCAAAGCGCATCTCTGTGCATTTTCACACGTCACGCCCACGACACTCTGCAAAGCAGGTCCTGTCATCGCCCCCACTTTATGGACAAGGAGATGCGGGCTCCAAGGAGGCACATTTTCCTCCAGAACACTCATCCCAGTTGATGAGTATTTGTTTATTATCATGTTATAGCATTAACCTCTATTTCCCCTGCCAGACCAAAACTTAGAGGGAGAGGAACGGAGATTCCGTGGGGTGCTATTCGCTCAGGACATGCAGACACGCCGTCGCTATCTGTTGAATGAGCTAATTAAACCCCATAACTTGCCTAAGATACCCCCAGCTGGCGAGTGGCAGAGCCGCGATGAAAGCCCAGGAGGTGTGAGTCCAGAGCCCTGCCATGCTGGCCGTCCACACCCGCAGGCTTCCGTCCTGCTCCCAGTGTTCAAATCCCAGGGGAGGGGGCAAAGGTGACCCAGCAGGTGATCAGGAAAGAGCCCTCTGAGGACTCCAGGGGAGCCGCTGGCAGCCTGACCCGACCTCCACTGCTCTCTCGGGCCTCACCTGAACCCTCAAACCTTTTACCTTGAGCTTCTCAAGTTACAACACCTAATGTTGAAATCCTGCTTTGTCCTACATGGAGCATGTTCACACACACAGTGTGCGGGAATCCTGGCCAAAGCCCCAGAAAGCAGTGGGTGTCATTATACCCAGGGGCTGGGGAAAGTAGACCACGTCCATGTGCCCAGCCTGGCACCATGCGTCTCCACACCTAATCCTCCCCATTATCCCGTAAGGCTGTCATTCGCCCCTTTTACAAATGGGGAAACTGGGGCTCAGAGTAGATGGAGTGATGGGACTTGGGCCCTCACTCCAGTTATCCAGGGTCAGGGCTCATATCCCGACTGGCCCAGCTCTAAGCCCAGTGCACCTGCAGTTCTACCAAAGCCTCAGGGAGCAGTAGAGGCAGCTCTCCCTGCACAGCTCAGGTCCCTGCTGCAGGAGACCACATGCCCGCTCAGAGTGCCCAGCCCTCTGGCGGAGCCTACAGACCTGGGTATGGCCCCTGATCCCTCTCACCAAGCTGCACCCAACCATTATTTGGGTTTCCAAATGATCCCCAGACAATCAGCCTCGGGGCGCCCTTGGCCATGACCACCCACCCTGTGGAACACAACTTCCAGATTGGGGGAGGGTAGAGCCAGGAGAAGACCTGGGCTGCCAAAGCCTCTGCAGCACACAAGCAGCTAGGGCAGGAGGGACAAACTGGCAAGAGGATGAAGTGGACAAAATAAAACTAGGAAAGTGCATGAATCACGCCTGCAGGACCTGACCAGTAGCGGAAACTGATGGGCCTGGGGGCATCCCCCCACCCCCTCCAAGCCCACCCCGTTGCAGCAGACCCCTCTCCCCCTGATGCACACAGAAGTCTAGAATAGAACAATCCAGGGTGGAGGGGAAAAGTGGTTCCCACGTATATTGCATTCTCTTATCACACACTCCTGGATGCTCTAATTCAAATTTTTTTAATTAAAAAATAATCTAACTGAAAGTCAAAGTTCTGGAGTGTAAAAAATAAATAAGTAGATAACAGAGGTCCCGGCTGAGTCCCTTGGATCCAGGATCCTCCAAAGAGATGAAGCTTCCCGGGCCCCTTCCCTGCCCACCCCACCACCACCACCCGCGCTCTGTATTGTAATTGTTCCATTACAGTGAATTATTTAGCATCCCGGCCCACTAGCCCTGCAGCCCCTCTGGCTGAACCAATTTTCTGAGCAGCTCTGGGGCCTCCACAGCCTCTTCCCAGAAGTCCCTGCTGCAAGCCAGTGACAGTTTCTTCCCACTTGGGGAGACAGGATTGGACCCGGAGTTATGGAATATGTGACCATAAAGTTGCCAGGCCTCACAGGCTGCCGTAGAAACTGCCCAGAGGACAAAAGGCAAACGCACAGCTGCAGTCTATAAAAATTTCACAGCCTCAGAAGAAGCCGCCGTTTCAGGCTCTGATGGCGCACAGCACCCATATTGATTAGAGAGAGCATTTGCCACAGATATTTTAAGTCTGCCTGGGCTCTCACCACTGTTTCTTCCAGGATATTCTTTGCTTCTTCAAATGACTCTTTCTCCACTGGTGGAAAAGCCAAGGCTCCCTCTGCTTTCTGTATCCTTTCCAATTTGGGAAGCTTTGTGCACGTGGCAATGATCAAATCTCCCCCCATCCTTCCAGGATAACTCACCCCTGGATACTTACCCTCAGTCTCCCCAAAGGAAAAATTCCAGATAGAGACAGGCCTTCCTGACCCTTCTCACCCTGGATTCCTAGCCTCAAGTCCCACCACATCCCACTGGACACAGCATGTTTTTGGTCATGGGGAAAAACATGGCCCTCCTGGGCCACCAGACCAGGCACACTCCCACCTGCAGGCTTTTCGTTCCTGCTGTTCCCTCTGCCAGGAATGCCAGCCCGTTCTGCCTGGCAAAATCTCACTCCATGGCAACTACCCTGACAAAGTGGCCTGTCCTCTGAGAAGCCCCTTCACCCCAGAAAAAGGCCTTTCACCCCAATACTCTTAAGCCGTACCACACTGCTGGCTTGGCCCTCACCTAAGTGCTCATAGCTCTTACCCTGCCATCCTCTAGGCTGTCTGCCTCTTGACAGCAGAGACAGGCTTGCTCCTCCTGGAGCCCGGCTTGCAGGGAAATTCCTGGTTCCATAAATAATTGCTGAATTAAAGAAAGAAACTCATGTTCCAATCCTATCATAATAATGGCTCTCACTTAGCAAGCATCATCAGATACCAGGCACTTCCCATGAATTTGCTTCAGTCCTCACAAGAGACATCATGTATCAGCAGCCCATTTTTCCCGATGGAATGCAACTAAGGCTCAGAGAAGTTAAGTAACTTTCCCAAGGTGGCACAGCAGTGTGACAGAACTGGCGCTCTAACCCAGGCAGTGTCTCCCAGAGCCTGAACTCTTTCCTTTACACTATGAAATTTCACTTGCACATCACTCTGATTGCCAAAGGGCTTAAAAATTCATGAAAGTCAAAACAGATACTGTCCTAAAAACCAAAGGTGGTGAGAGAGCAAGGAAAGAGGCCGAGGTAACTTCAAGATTCAAGATCCAAAGCAAGGGAAAGGGGCAAATGTCTCCCAGATCTAGGTTGCTAGCAGGGTAACAGTGGCAAGGGAAATGCCCCATGGACAGCATGGGGCACAGGGAGTAGAGCCAAAGGGTCAGGCATGGAAGATAGCCCTGCAAGCTCATGGGTCCTCTGGATAGCTTCCTCACCTCCACTTCCTCTCCAGAGCTGCACAGGCCTCCCCAGGGAATCTCAGGCCAGCCTCTTCCCATTCTACTGCCTCGCCCTAGCAGCATAGCACAAATGCTCACACACACCCATACACACACACACGTGTTAATTCTCATCTAGCCACAGAAGATTGCAAATTCTCCAAAACCTTCAAGGGAATTTTTCAGGCTCTGCCAAGGAGAGTCTGAGGAAAATGTGTATGCACCGATCGCTGACCTTGGTACAGAGTTTGATCCAGGAAGACAAGCTCTCCCCAGGATCAGATTTCTGCTTCAGACAAGCTGGGAACCATGAAAGTGTGCTCCAAAGTTATCAAAATATGTATGCCTTTCCTGAGAGCCTCTGCCCAGGAGTGTGGGAAGCAGTAGGCAGATTTCAAAGGAGCCGGCAGCCTTCTCCAAAGTCCAGTTCAAAAACCTCCTGGTGCAGTCCCCTTTGCAAGGCGCACAAAGACCCTGCATGTGACCAAATCCTGCACTCATGGGCCATGTAGGGGACTCTTCCAGCCTCGGACTACTGACGCTACGAATCACAGACTCACATTTGCAGAGAATCGCTGAAAATAAATTCTATAGGTTGGTAAACACACACATGCTAACCACACACACACACACACACACACACACACACACACCACAAAGCTCAGTGGGTCCAGAAAGGGCCGAGTTTCCTCAAGAATTCAGAAGTAGGAGAGAACAAGGGGAAGAGAAATGATGCATTTTATGACTTGTCATGGTCAATCTCTTTAACCTACGTCTCCCACTGCAAACCGCTGACCTCTCAGCATTGTTCACGGAGCTCTCCTTCCACGACACACCTCCCCCCTTGCTGGGTGCAGAATGTAGCATACCCCAAAGCCCTCAGGTCCCATTGTCTGTCTGGGCTGGGGATGACTTGATGAGACGGGGTGGTTATGGGGGACCAGTGCCTGACACCTGCAAGGGGAAGACACCTAAGGCTTTGGGCAAACAATGGGGGGAGGGGAGACGAAAAGCTTCAACTAGTTCCCCCCTGGTGCCCACACCTAGCCTGCAAGCCCTAGGAGTTAAATCCCCACAACCAGCCCAGAGCACATCCCAAGCCCCACGCGCCCAAAAGGGGATTTGGTGCCTGGTGAGAGTGGGAAGCTTCCCTCCTGGGTGCCAGGAAGGCTTTCTGGCACAAATTCACCAGCACCCTGGAGGAATAAAGTGCTGGCACAGTGGGAAGGGCCTGCCAGTGCCGAGCGCAGGGTGCAGGTGTGAGGATGGGGAGCTGACAAACCCTGCGAGGGCCATTTGAATCCCGGGGACAGGAAAACAGCTGCGCTCCTGGCTCCCGGCTCAGAAAAGACCCTCGCGTGCGCTAACCCGTCTGCTGGCTCCGGAGCTCGGGCCACGAGCGTTCTGCGTCCACCCTCCTGGCCTGAATTGCGCCCGGGCGGGAGCGCCACCTCGGGGCTCCCTGCGGGCGGGGCGTGGAGGACGGCATACTCACAGGCGCTCCGTGTTCCGTGGGATGTTCTTGGGGATGGCCTGGAGCCCCGCGCCGTGGCAGTCCACTGTGGTGCCGGTGCAGGTGCAGAGGGCGGGGCACGCCGTGGCACCCAGGCGCCACGCCGCTGTCCACAGCAGCAGCCACAGCTCAGGCCGGACCAGCCCCGCTGAGGGCCGCCTGCCGGGCGTCAGCGCCATGGTGCCCTCCTCACCGCGTCCGCCTCGCGTGTCAGACGGCGGCAGCCGCTTACCATCCCCGTCCGGGGCCGCCTCCAGGTGCAGTCCCGGGGCAAAGCCCCCCGAGAGACCGCGGGCCGGGGCGCTGCGCCCCTGCGGGCTGGAGGCGCCTTGCTCCTCCAAGCGACGGTGCCTTGTGCGCGGACCGAGGGAGGGTGTCTTGGGCGGAGGGCGCGCCGATCCTCTCCTGTTTCTCGCTGGCTCCGTCTCCCTCTCTCCCTCCCTCCAGCTCCCAACTGACTGCTGCGAGGAGGAAAATGGGCAGGCCCCGCGCGCGCACGCACCCCGCGCACACACACACACACACACACACACAATCATACACTCACACCCTCACGCTCGCTCCCACCCTGCAGTCATCCATCAATCGAAAAGCACACATCCAGGGCCAGACTCCTCCCCGCCCTACCCCCACCACCGGGGTCCGGGGCCCCCGCCTCCCGACGACCCCTCGGTGGCTTTGCAGCAGCCACGGACAATTTCAAAGGTTGAATCTTGGAGGCGCCGTGAGTGGGCAGGGGGCTGCGGGGCAGGGGAATGGGGCCGTAGCTCGACCTGCTCGTCCTGGCCCTGGCCGACCCTACACATACACACACAAACACACACACACACGCACGGAGGGATGTGCACACTTAGACGTTGGGACCAGGCAGCCCTATTGCTGATCCAGGGCCCCGAGGGGATCTTATTTTGCCGTCTGGACCCCTCCCCAGGGCCACAACCATGCTTTCCCCCACTGCCAATGCGGCCCCCAGACCCCATCAGCTTGCTTATCAGCTCCTGGTGAAAGGAAGCCCTGTGCCTTATCTCCAAGCCAACCACCTAAGCCTCGGACCTTGAGGATGGAGCCTGGTGGGGTGAGGGGTGCCACAAAAGTACTAGGCCAAGTACAGTGGTCAATCTCTTCTCCCTCAAGGCACATCCTCCACAAAGATGGCAGCAGCCCCACTTCATGGGTGTAAGGTTGAAGCCAGCAGCTTCCAGGATAATGACCCTGATTTGGATATTTGCACAACAGGGCAGTGTCATTTCTGCCCATGCAGGCTGCACTGGCTTCCAGAGGGCTCTCAGGGGGTGTTGGAAATCCAGCAAGCATCTTCCTCCACTCCCAACCAGTGTTCCACCATCTGACAGGTAAAAGTAGACAAAAGCTAATTTTTAGGACATCATCAAAGTATTGTACCCCGAGAGCTGGGAAAGGGCTGGGAAGCCTGAGATCAGACCTAGGGGCCTTTACACCATCCCTTGGGCCAGAACTTTTTTTTCATTCTGAGCCAAGTGTGTACATGGGCATGGATGGGAAATCCAGGTAGGGAGAGACTCCTCAGCCCAGATAAGGTGACGGACCTCCCCCAGACCAAGGAGCTGTGGCTGGCTGCTGCGCAGGACCCTGGCATCTGTTTTTCAGGGTGGGGGCCTGGTTTAAGGCAGGGTAGGAGGCAGCAGCTGAGCAGCTCCAGGAGCACCTAGGCTGGGCTACCTGGGCCTCCCCTTGAGAGGAAACAGAAAGGAAAGTGGCTGGGTCCAAGGGGTGGCCGGGAGCAGGCACAGCATGGATACATCTTGTTGGAGGGACCAAAATGTGAGTCTCATCACTCGCCATGTTCCAAAAGGCCCTCACGATTTTCTTTGTCTTTATTTTCCATCTTGATGAAAATTTGCAGTATCTCAACTGCCACAAGTAGAGATAGAACCATGCCAAGTATCTCAGAACTAAAGTGGCTGATTTTATGTGATTTTAACAGTTCTTTTACATTTTCACTTCTCCCCCGGACCATGGTTTCTCGAGCAACAATCCAGTGACCACTCAGGGGATGGGGTTTTCTCAGGAGTCCCTGTGCGCTGTGATCTTAGGGAACCTTCCCACAAATCAGACCAGAGCTGAGGTCTGCAATAGTGGCCTCTTGGCTCTTCCTTATAAATTCTTCCTCCTCCTCCTCCTCCTCCCCTGCCAGGGATCCAGCCACCCCTCCCCTCTGTGGCCCATCCCAGCTGCCTCAGGTCGAGTTAAACCCTCATTCCTTCATGCCTGCTGCTTTGTCTATCCCCTCTTTGCACCAGAGGTCCAGGGCTCTCTTTACATCCGCTGCTCCTTACCTGACACCCCTGGTGAGACAGAGCCAGCCCGCACTGGCTTCCTCACTCTGACGCTAAACCCAGACCCTGGCACTCAGTAGGCCCGTCACACTGGGTGCTCTAACTGTTGAAGTTTTCGGTCCCCACTGTTCTGCTCCGGTGGTGCCTCCCCCACGCCAATGACCTCGCAGGGCCCCTGGGAAGCCAGGCCCCATGTGGAGAAGGGGAAGAGTGTTGATTAACCCGGCGACATGCCCTGGGGTCCTCAGAGCAGCAGGGAGAAGGGGTGTGAGGACGAGTGGGACTGGGCTGGGGGTTGCCAGATCATCCCTGTCCGTGTGGCTGCAGAGGGCCAGCCCCAGGCCCAGAAACGTCCAGACTAGCCTGGACAGCGAATGCAAGCCGGCCCCGAGCCAAGCTGTCACAGCCTAGCCTTTCCTTTGAAGGAGGGGAAGGAAGGAGGCCCCCCTCAGACTCAGGACAAAGACTCTCCCCGCCAGCCCATCACGGGAGGCCCTGCCCAGCAGCCGGGCAGCTCCCCAACTTGGCTCCCATTCCCAGTTCCTCCACCCCAGAACCTGGCTGGCTCCCCAATTCAAGAGGCAGCTCGCCATGAATGAACGCAGCTCATTAGCGTTCCCAGCACATTTACTCGTTAAACAACCGCTTGGCCAGCCGCACCCCCCCCAACCCCCTTTGCTTTTTCAATTTCCTCTCCCATGCCCCTCCCTCTGTGGGGTCTCCCTGCCCCCTCACTGCAGCAGGCCACCTGCTCCCTCCGCGGGCGGGAGGAGGCAGGCCTGGCACAGTGCTTCTGGCAGGAGTGCTCCGCCCACTGGCCACCAGCAAGGAACCACCCGGGGAGGAATTCGGGATCGGGGCTCTCCCATCCCCAGTGTGGGTGCTTCCTCTGAGTCCTCTCCGCCGCCGGACATACCGAGGAGCTGAGGGCCACCTTCTGCCTGTCACCTGGGGAGTGATGACTCTCCTTCCAGCTTTCGGCACAGGGCCCCTTCCCCAGCTCCACCAGCTCTGTCATGAACACCCAGAGGTGGGAGAAACAGGGTGAGACTGGGGAGCACAGTGGTTTGGATTTCCAAACTACAAAAGGTAAAAATGAGACTGAGTGCCCGCGGTTTAGGCACTCGTCAATCCCCCTCCAGTGAGTGTCTGTCTCCTTTGTGCCGGGCGCTGTCCTGGGGCTCCGTAACTCACCGAGGAGTAAGACACGGACGGGCCTCCGTGAGTCCACAGTCCAGTGGGGAAACAGAAAGAGGAAATGGGAAAGCCCACTTAGTGTAAATTTGGAAACAGGGAATGTGAAAGGACAGTGTAAAAAACACAGAACCCAGAGTGGGGGACAGAAGGCTTCCTGGAAGAAAGGGGCCTTGATTTGAGCCTCAAAGGCTAAGTTGGCGTTGGCTGGGCAGCAAAACAGGAAGAAATGTTTCCCCAGTGAAGGGGACAGGGCAGGGAGCTCCATCCTTGATGGGCGACCTGCAGCACGACCAGCAAGGCGGGAGCAGGGCGGAGGGTTCGGGGAGGGCGGGAGGAGGTTAGAGAGGCGGAGGGCTGGGGGGCACATCCCCGAGGCCCTGAGGCAGCTGATTTCTGGCTTTTCGGGGCTTCCAGGATCACCTGACCTAACCCTGTAACCAAACTCCCATAGATGCGTGTGTTTAGAAATGCACTGTCTCTAGAACCAGTAACCGTAATTGTTTCTAGTTTGGGGACCTGGGTCATGGCAGGTGGGACAGTTTCAGCATGTGTTTTTTTTTTTTTTTTAATTGCTTGGATTTTTTACCATGTGTCGCATGACTAAACCCCCCTCCCCAAATATTTTTTTAATGTCCGGGGGTGTTTATTATAAATGCTGATTTCTAGGACTCACCCCAGACCTTCTTAATCAGAATCTGCACCGTTAGCAAGCTGAGGGAGGCAGTAATTCCAACGCAGGTGCTTCCAGAGGCCGTACACTGAGACTGAAGGCCCGGTGTGCTGAGTTCATGGGTTTGAATATTCGCCTGAAAACTCTGGGGAGTCACTGAAGAAGTGACCTGGCAGGGACAAAGGGGTGAGGCTTGCCTGTCTTCCTCCTCCCCCCAGTTTCTACACATTGTTAACAAGGATGAGGTAGATCAAAGAGAAAGACAGCTGGGGAGAGGTGGGGGGCAGATTGGGGGCAGGAAGCCTATGAAACTAGTATCTAGTAACTTCAATCACAGCAATCATGACATGTCAGAGCTGGAAGGAGATTAAGAAATGATCAAATCCAAATAGCATTGTTTGGTTGGTGGCCCAGAGAAGTGAAGCAACCAGCCTAACCTCACACAGCAAAGGAGTAGCAGAGCTGGACCATTAACGAGGCCAGACCTTGCTCTGCTAGGCCACATGCCCAGTGAGAACACAGCATCCAATTCATCCTGGCCACTCCTTCTGACTGCCAGCCCCACAGGTACTAAGAAACCAGGAGTCCGTCAGAGGTCTCTGCCAGCAGAACTCAGACAATTTTAGTTTTAATCTCTAAATCCCTTGATGTGCTCAGAGAGAAGAAGGCTGGACTGCTCGAGGCCCTCCGTGACAAAGCCTGTAGCAGGGACAAGTGCCTAGATTAACAATCAAATGGCTAAACCACAAAAAGGAATAAAGTTCTGATACATGCTACAACGTGGAGGGGCTTTGTCAGCATCATGTTGGGTGAAATAAGCCAGACACAGAAAGACAGCTATTGAATGGTTTCACATATGTGAACTAACTAGAATATGCAAATTCATAGAGACAGAAAGTAGATTACAGCTTACCAGGGTCTGGGGGAGAGTGGGAGGAATGGGGTGTCATTGCTTTATAGGGACAGAGTTTCTGTTTTGGGTTATGGAAACGTTTTGCTAATGGATGTTGATGACGGCAGCATAACACCGTGAATAGAATTAATACCACTGACTTGTATGTCAGAAAGTGTCAAAATGGGAAATTTTATGTTGTATATATGTTACCACAATTTAAAAAAAAAAATAGCACAGAAGCCACCATATGCATCCAGGATAGCTCTGACATGAGAAAAACTACAGGCAAAAGAGAAGCTAAGAAGGGAAAGAAAGGAGGAAGAGGAAATAAAAGGGAGAAAGCAAAGTGTTCTAGTTTGCTAGCTGTCAGAATGCAATATACCAGAAACGGAATGGCTTCTAAAAGGGGGAATTTAATGAGTTATTAGTTTACAGTTCTAAGGCTGAGAAAATGTCCCAATTAAAACAAGTCTATAGAAATGTCCAATCAAAGGCATCCAGGGAAAGATACCTTGGTTCAAGAAGGCCAATGAAGTTCTCTCTCAAGTGAGAAGGCACATGGCAAACACAGTCAGGGCTTCTCTCTCATCTGGAAGGGCAAATGGCAAACACGGCGTCATCTGCTAGCTTTCTCTCCTGGCTTCCTGTTTCATGAAGCTCCCCGGGAGATGTTTTCCTTCTTCATCTCCAAATGTCTCTGGCTGGTGGACTCTCTGCTTCATGGTGCTGCAGCATTCTCTGCTATCTCTGAATCTCCCATTCTCCAAAATGCTTCCTCTTTTATAGGACTCCAGTAAACCAATCAAGACCCACCCAAATGGGTGGAGACATGTCATCACCTAATCCAGTTTAACAACCACTCTTGACTAAATCACATCATCCAGGGAGATGATCTGATCACAGTTTCAAACATACAGTATTGAACAGGGACCATTCTACCCTTATGAAATGGGATTTTGACCAAAACATGGCTTTTCTAGGGGGCATACTTCCTTTCAAACCAGCACACAGGGTAAGGGATCTGTGCAGGCAGCAATTTCATCAACCATTGACTGCATGCCAATTACAAGCAGGCACTGGGAATGTAAGAGAGTTTTGCTTGAGATTCATTGAGTTTCTTGCATCTATGAGTTCATAATTTTCATCATATTTGGAACACCTTCAGCCCTTATTTCTTCAAATTTTTTTTCTGTCCCTTCCTCTCTTTCTTCTCCTTTGGGAACACCATTTACAGATATACTGGGCTGCTTGACTGATCCCATAGCTCACTAATGCTCTGGTCGTATTTTTCAGTCTTCTGTCTCTCTGCTTCGTTTCGGTGAGTTTCTGTTGCTGTGTCTTCATATTCACTATCTTTTCTTCTGTAGTTTCTTATCTGCTGTTAAACCTACCCAGTGCAATGTTCATCTCGGAAATTGTAGTTTTCATCTCTAAGGTCTTTTTTATATCCACAGTATATCTTCTTTACATGCTTATGTTTCCACCTTCTTGAACATATGGATTATAGTTTTAACAACTATATCTATTGATTCTATTATCTGTATTGTTTCTGGGTCAGTTTTGGTTGATGGACTTTTCTCTTCATAATGGGTCATTTTCCTTCTCCCCTGTACCCTGGTAATTGTAGATTGAGTATCAGACAGTGTGGATTTTACCTTGTTGGGTGCTGGATCCTTAAGACAGAGGCAATACCCTTCTGAACACATTACCCAGTGCCCTGTGAGTTGCGTGGTTTTTTATGCTGGCTGGTGAGAACAGTGACTCTTCTCAACCCTGCGGGAGCCATCTTTCCCTGACATCAGGTAGCTTTCAGGGGTGCACTGATCAGCACCCAGGTAAGACTCAGGGCCAGCATCAGGGCACAACAGGGAGGAACCATCTGCAATCCCTGGCTGCTCTCCCTTCTCTACTTCCTCTCCTGTCTACCCCCCGAAATCTAGCTACTGTGGTCTCCAAACCCCCAACTCCAATTCCTCAACTCAGGGGCTCTCTGGAGCCCACCCTCTGCACTGGGGCCTGGAAACTCTCCAGGCAGTAAGCTGGGGCAATTACAGGACTCACCACATTGAGATCCCCCCTCTCTGGAGCCGCTGTCCTACACACCTATTGTTCAGTGTCTAAAAACATTTGTTACATATATTTTTTCTGACATTTCAGTTGTTTAAGGTAGGAGGGTAAATTTGACCCATTGCTCCACCTTGTCCAGAGGCAGAAGTTTGTAGGAGATTTTTAACATGCTGTGACCTGAAAACACTCCCTGCCAGGTGCGGAGGGATCGTCCTGCAAAAAGACAATTGTATAACTCTGACATAGGCCTGCATCAGCCAGAAGAGAGTTCCTGAAGCACCCACGCTCTCCTGGCATGTCAGCACCCCTGCTGGAGTGCTGACCCCAGCATCCTCAGCCTGACTCAGTCCCCCTCAGGTCCCACATCCCCACCCCCGCAGGAAGATTTCCCTGACCCTGCATCACTCTGTCATGTGATATCAGCATTCCCCTTCAAAGCACTTGATACTGTCATTTGTAATTACTCCTTTTGTATTGCTCCTCCCTCCCAGGCAGAAGCCCGTGCTAGCAGAATCACCTCTGTCTTGTTCCCCAGCGTCTACTTCAGGGCTGACACATGCTGAATAAATATTTTTTACTGAAGCATAAGGAGGTCGTTCAGGGGAGGGGGCATTTAGAGAATAACGGTGCAGAAGTGCCAGGCCTCCTGTCAAGGTCAGAAAACAAGAAGAGTGGCATTTGCCTGGTGGGAGAATGTCTCAGAGGGGCAATGAAATAAGGGTGGTGGGAGAGATCAGAGCTGGTTGCAAGGGACCCGGGTGCCGGGCTGAGATGTGTGGATGTCATGAGGGGACAGGAAGAATGAGCCAGGGGACAGTTCTGGCCAGTCACCACATGGAGCAGGCGGGGTTCACTGAGGAGAGCCTCTGGGATGAGAAGAGCTTCAGAACATTTATTAGGGAATGCTCATAGGATCAGCATCTGCAGACAGGAGGGAAAGAGGCAGAACTGGGAAGAGGGCAATGCCAGCTCAATGGAAGTCTCCATCAGGAAGTAGAGGATGAGATGACCCAGCGGAGCCAGCCCAGGTGGTGGCTGGGCCCTCATATAGTGGCCCAGGCCTTTTCTTCAGCAAAGGGCAGTCTCCAAGAGGGCTGACAACTGAGGGCCATCTCCCAGCAGCTCTGCCAGCAGCTGGGGGATAACTGTCTTCATTCCTGAAGGTGAGTCCAGGCATTGTACCCCTGAGTCCACCACACCGCAGGAACAAATAGCATTTAAGGACCAGTATAAGGGGCCTGGGGAGCCCACAGCTAATGCAAAATTAGGAACTATCCAGTCACACAGACAAGGGAAGAGTGTTGGACAGAGGGAACAGAGTTGGAGAAGGCCCAGAGGCAAGAATAGACACCAAGCCTTTCGGCACAACACAGGATAGGTTTTCAGAAGGGAGGTGAGGCCAGAGTGCTTGGTGGTCAGGGAGGAGAGATCCTGAGGGCTGGGTGAATCTGTTAAGGAGTTGGGCTGAGTCCCAAAGGAAATGGGAAGCCATCTGAGGGGTTTAAGCTGAGAACAGTCATATGAAGAGATTTCACTCCTCAACTTGTCCTCTACTTCAGCCCTTCTGTTTTTTTGACATGTGTGTGTGTGTGTGTGTGTGTGTGTGTGTGTGTGTGTGTGTGTGAGAGAGAGAGAGAGTCTGGTGTGTAAGCACACAAGTGAGGAGGAGGAGGCAGCTCTCTCCATTTGAAGTCCTTTGAAGTCCAAGAAGATGATAGAAACGTAGCGTCGGAGAGTCCTTTTATCCACCTGAGCCTTGGTGGATAGTTAACATGAACAGCTAACACTTCCTTTGTGCTTACACTAAATAAACTCTAGGGAGGGCCACGGTAGCTCAGCAGGCACAGTTCTTACCTGCCATATTGGAAACCCAGGTTTGATTCCTGGTGCCTGCCCATGCAAGAAAAAAAAAATTCGAAAGGTGTATACTGTTCCAAGAGTTTTACATATTAAATCATTTACTCCCCCAACAAGCTTAGGAGGTAGAAACTATTTTCACAAATGAGACAAAAGCAAAGAAAGGGTTCACCCAGCACTTGGGTGGTAGAGCTCAGAGGTAAAATGTAGATAAGATCTGCCTCTGGGGTTAGTTGTATGGCTTCGATGGATAATCTATATGAGAGTGCCTTATGCAGTGCTGGCACAGGGTAAGTGTTCAAATAAATGTTTCATTTCAATTAAAGCCCAAAATAATAATAGACATAGCTTAGGGAAAAGGTCTGCTTAGCGAAAGTTCCTTTTGACAAACATTATATATGACTAATATTGAAGGACTTCTCTTTTTCTGTAGGTCCCTCTGAAAATGAGTGCTTTCTAGTTCTGCTTGGTCATGCAACCAATGCAAAATGCACTATTAGACTTTTCCTTGCCTTCTTAGACTGGGGTGGGGTCTTCTGGTCTCAAATGGAGTTGATCTTCTCAAACTGACAGAAAACAAATCCAGCAGCTCATGGCCTGAAAATATTAAATGAATTTCATTGTAAACCTTGTAATAATTTTTTTTAAATGTCAAAATGTTAACATCATTGGAAGTATGGGTGACTTTTTAGCCTCTTCTTTTATACCCTTCTATATTTTCCACGTTTTCTACAATAAATACGCTATTTTAAAGGTTAAAACGTTATTTTTGAAATGAAAATATAACCGTTAAACTTCTTGTTGCCTCATGTAAATTGCCATTAAATTTAGTATACCAAATTTAATTATTTTAAGAGCAAACTAAATGATAACATGTTTTTACGTTGCTGCCCTGAAAAGTTGCATGCATCTGCAATGGGTGCCTAGAAATACCGATTCAGTTGAGGGAGAAGATGTGGTCCAGACGCCCTGTCCTCAAACTAGTCTTTGTCTCACAGTACCCAGGACAGGCCCAACAGATGAAGAAAACAATAATGATTAAGCAACTGCTGGCAACTGCTGCCCACCGAGGTGAAATAACTTGCTCATCGTCTCCCTGGGACCTGGGATTTGAACCCAGGCAGTGTGACTCCAGATCCCACACCTTGAGCCATTTAACTGCACTTCACAGGACAGAGCCCTCTGCTGCCGAGTTTATATATGCGATGACTAATGTGCAAGTGGCCCTACTCGGGAGGTGCTGCTATCCCGCTTCCAGACGAGAACTCGGAGACAGGAGTGGACGTCTTGCCAGGTGCCCCAGCTGCTGCGTGGCAACACTCTATTTTCAGACCAGTCCTGCCTGCCTGCGAGCCCAGCCAACGGTGTAAGTGACTGATTGCAGATTTGAAACAACAGTGACAGTATTTATGTGGAGGGGGTGGGGGGCCTGGGAGGGGAGGCAGGAAAGGCTTGAAGGGCTTTTCAGGGAAGGCAGAAAGAATTTTTTAAATCGATTTTTTTTAATGGATCTTTAGGCAGCTTTGAGCTTCTGCCAAGCCACTTTGGATGCTTGGAGGGTCTCCCATCCTCTTTAGTGAACACTCACCAAATGGCCCTCAGGTGGTCCAGGACAGTGGCTGGGAGCCCAGCATCCTGGGCGAGTTCCCGGGACACCCTGCCTACCCCCTCCCTCCAGCCCCCCACAGGCTCGGTGGTCCCCCGTGTGCCTCCTGGGCCGTGCTGGGTTCATGGGCAAGGGCAGGAAGGACAGGGCGGGCAAGGGCAGGAAGGACAGGGCGAGACAAGAGGGGAGGCAGGCTGGGAACGGCTGTCCGAACCTGGGGCTGCATGTGGAGGGTGGGCGTTCACTCAGCAGAGCTCAGAGCAAAGGGAAACGACTTGCCTTTTGTTGGATCGATCAGAACAGCGCTTCTGGACAAATGAGGCTGGGGGCTGGGGGCTGGGCAGAGGTCCTCATGGGGGTTTTCAGGCATCATCTGCAGGGAAGTGCCTGCTTGGTGCCCCTTCCAGTCGTCCAACCACCCTGTCTTTTACTTCCCTCGGTAGGGACAGATGCCCTACATCTCTTCAGAGATAACCCATTGAAATCCCCCCATTTCACAGATAAGTAAAATAGAGCTCTTAGAGGGGAAGTAATGGACCAAGGTCACAGAGCTGGTGGGGCAGAGCAGGCTGCTCTCTACCCACCTGGCCTCCATGCTCTGTGTGTGTGTCTGCCTTCCCTTACTTTTGTACCATGCATGTTTGCAGTTTAGCCTCTCAGTGCCCAGAGCCTGGATGGCACTGAAGTGTTTGTGAAACCAAAACAAACTAGAGATGGAAGTAGAAAACTCAGGTCTCCTTCTTCCAATCTTTGAGGAAAGACAGAATTTAGAAATCCCGGAGTAATGACAGTGTTCAGAACCAGGGGAGCTGGAGGCTCCTCACTCCCATCACCGTCCTCCCACCCCTTCCCCCAAGGCTTAGGATGAGGAAACTGCCCTATGGCTTTGCCTTAAAACGTTAGAACTGGAAGGAACTCTCCATGGCCTCTAGTTACGTCTATGTAATATTTTCTTAAGTGGTTTTCATTAAGTTCCTTCAATAAATATTGTGCATCCACCGTGAACCAGGCTCTGTGTCGCTGAAATAAGAAGTATGATCCTTGTAAAAATTAGAAGCAAGTTTATGCCAGGAGTTTTCTACAGCCAGAGTATTTAGCAAGCAAACGAAGCAATTGGTACAAACTATATTTACAGCAGCTATTATTTCAAAGAGCAAAGAGTTAAGATATTCCCTTCTGGCTTAAAGAAGAGAATTGCCAGGTATAGAGAACTGATCAATCTCATGCCTTTTGCTAGCAGATACAGAAAAGAGCCACTCTAAGACAATTAGAGAAAGCTCAAGAAGGTTTGACATCTGGCAAAATAAGCCTAGAAAAGCCCCTAAAATGTCAAGAAAAAAAATTAAGAGAAATTAAAGATGTGTTCTAGTCTGCAGAAAACCAAAATTCAATTAAGTAGTAAACGAAAATAGTGGAAGGTTAGAGGATGAGATGTCCGGTTGTATCATGTGTTGCTTTTCTTTATCTTTCTCTAAACTAAGATCATATCTCAGCATTGGAGTCCCAGCTTCACAGCTCTATGTGTTCCCAGAAACTAGCACAGTGTTTGAGTAGAAATCATTTCCCTACCAGCTAGCCATTCACCTACCTTATGACCCAGCAATTCCCCAAAAGACATGTACAAGAATATTTATTGCAGCCTCATTCATAACAGCCCCAACTTGTGTTCATCCACAGGAGAAATGGACATATTGTCGTATATACACTAAATGGGATAATGAGAAAGAACAAATCACTGCTAAACACAATAAGAAGGACTTTCTTGGACATCAGGGTGTGTGAAAGCAGCCTGAAACAAGAGCCCATATTGTTTAATTCAATTTCAATGAAGTCAAAGGCCAGCCAACTTAATCTCTGATGATAAAAGTTAAAATAGTTGTTGCCCATGAGAGGGTGGTGACTGGAAGGGGGCACAAAGGAGCATTCTGTGCTGCTGAAAATATTCTGTATTTTGATCTAGTGGGTGATAGGTGGGTATATATACATATGTAAATATATCAAGGTATACACTTAAAATTAGTGCATTTTATGTATGTTATACCTCAATAAAAAAAAGAAAAAATCACCTAGATGACAAATACATGGTGGGAATGCCATTGCTTTTCTCTCCCTTGCCCATGGCAGACATTGCCCATTAATCACCATACTCTTTCCCATTGAGCTCAGCTTAAGAATCTTTCTCAACCCAGCATTCCAGCCAGTTGAGGTGTGAGATAAAACTATTAGATTTCCCACATGTATACCCAAGCATCTTAATTAAGAGAAGAAGTATGCTACCATCTTCGATTTGTTTAGCCATACTATTGGAAAGCTGGCTTCCCCCACCTGTTTGGTGGCACATGGATCCCCTGGCCCAGTGGATCCCTGCAGGTAGGTTAGGTTCCCAGGAAGAAACGGCTTCTGAGTGCAGCCTTGGAGCATTATGAGGGGCACTCTGCTGGGAAGAAGCAGGAGCTAAGCACCCATGGCAGAGGGTAACAAGGAGTCCCAACATAGGCCAGAGATTCACTGGGGCACATTCTCTACCATGTGGAACAACTGGTTTCTCTCTGCTAGCAGAAAGTGGAGAAGGAGGAGGAGAGAAGTAAATGTTGGAGTGAAAGGAAGGACTCTTCATTAGCCCAAGGTCCTTTGATAGCCCAACCAAGACTCCATATTGTGGTTACCAGGCTCCTCCATGCTTTATCAGGGCCAGGTTCCCAGGATGACACCTTATAAATCTTTCTACATCTACTATCACACATGTGGTGTGGATAGGGTAAGAATTATCTCCCATATGAAAATAAGAAAACCAAAGCTCAGTGGGACTGGCAATCACACTGCTAAGGAAGCAAGTGGCACACACTGCTAAGGAAGTAAAGGAAGTCAAACCCACATCTGCCTTACTCACAAGCCCATGCTTTCCCTTTGACCTTTCCTTTAATTTTAGTTTTATTCTTTACATCAAAGCTATACATGCACATGAATTGTCAATCATTCTCTAAAATTCGTTATGAAAATAGCAAGCCCTCTCCTCCCTGGAGACAACAACTTTCTCAACAGACTTTAAACTTGTCCTTCTGTACTTACCTCCACAATGGAGGAAAACAGATCCACACCCAGTCGCACCACCTCAGTGTGGAATTTCAGCACCACGAGGGCAAACAGATCCTACAAGCGTCAAGAAAGAGAATAAAATACGTCACATACAAGGAGCTAAGGATCAGAATGGCTTTGGGCTTCTCAACCACAACTCTGGAAGACAGAAGGCAGTGGAGCAATACCTTAAAAATGCTGAAGGAAAATGATCCCAACTTTAGAATTCCATACCCAGACAAACCATCAATCAAATGTGAGAGTAGAGAAAAAAACATTTTTCAGATCACAAAAATCTTAGAATATCTACCCCTCCTGTACCTTTTCTCAAGAAGTTGTTGGAGGATGCCATGTCCTTCATGATGTGTCTGAAATTGTGTTGCTATTGGCTGCCTTTTCTTTCCCCTATCTTTGCAGGTCTTATGCCTTCAAAACAAATCCTTTTTCTCTAAGTTTAGTAGGATTTTGAGAGAGTGAAAGCAGATGGATTCAATCAGCTATTATTACCCTAGAAATTTTCAGTTCTTCTTTACATTTTATAAGTCATGAATCCTTTCTTCAAACAAAATCTTATGCAAAAGATGAATATCTAAAACACCTAAAAGCAATGCTGTAGTGGTTGCAGTATGGCTTCTCTTTAATGGCTGGTTGTTAAAGAAGTTGCTGCAGCTAAAAACTGGAAGAAAAAAAAAGAGCAAATTAGAACATCACCATTTTGCACCTACCAATTAATTAATGGATCTAGGAATTGAGTTTCAGCAGCTGTTAACATCATCCCTTAAACACACACACACACAAAGAGATAACCAGATATGTGTGTCCTTTGATGAAGAGCCCACCACCACTATATTTGCCAAAAAATCAAACCTGAATCTGATCAAGCCCCAAGATGGAAGGACATGCTGAACTGTAGTCAACAAAATCCAGGCTGGGGGAAAGTCTACTAGTCAAATGCCCCAGGTTCTACAATCTATAAATGTATAAGAAAGAGAAATAAAAATGGAAGGGAAATCTCTGGATGAAAAGAGACAAAAGATATCAAAATTTTAAAGTGTACTGTTTAAGAAAGCACTCTTGGGTGATCAAATTATAGAGTAATTCAAGGAAGTGGTTTCTATAAAAGTCAAGATGGGCGTTACTTTGGGGGGGGCAGAAAAGAAGTTGTGTTTGGGGTGCACACAAAGAGGCTCCCGAAGATCCATTTCTTGAACTTCTAAGTGATAATTTTTTTTTACAGTAGCATTTTGCATATTTGTCTTGAATCCAGGAAGCTTGCTGAATTTACTAATTCTAGATCTAGGTACTAATTTACAAGGGTAGTTACTTCATAATAAGTTGATAAGCCATACATTTGTTTTGTGCAGTTTTCTGTATCTGTTGTTGCAGGTTTTTTGGTTTTTTTTTGTTTTGTTTTGTTTGCATGGGCAGGTTCTGGGAATAGAACCCACGTCTCTGGCATGCCAGGCAAGAATTCTGCCACTGAGCCACCATCACACTGCCCTGTATCTGTTTTAAATACAATTTAAAATTAAGACCAAAAAAAATGGAAAAAAAAAAAAAAGCTGCTGCAACTCTGACTCTTCAACCAATACATTCTTGTAAAACGACAGTTTCATCTGAGTTAACAGACAATAACACAGGAGCAGGGTAGCCTGAAGCCAGGCTCCCCCTCACTTCTCTCCTCAAACATATTCGCAAACCGCTGTTCTGCACCATGGTTCCTCCCTGCACTTGAACCCCAGTCCTGGGCACACCCCACCTCCACCTCTAGGAAGATTCTCACAGAGCTAAAACAGCTCAGTTTCTCCTGGGGTCAAGGCGGGGAACAGGACTCAGCAGCATCACAACCCACTGTCTCACCCACAGGAGGGCAGAAAATAAGACTCGGAAGCCTTTGTTGTCAGCTGTCAAGTCTCATTTTCTGGTTCCCAAATTCTCTAATGTAAATTCCGCTACAATCTTCATGCCACTCTAATGTGCTGTCATGGGGTCAGGATTGCAATCGCTTTCTGTCAGCCCATGGTGATGAATGTCGCAGCGCAGAGTGCCCTGCATATGTACCTGGCCTCAAGCACACGCCAGAGGCTGCTGCAATGTAGTGGTTAAGAATTCAGCGTCTGGATTCAGACTGTCTGAACTCACATCTGAGCTCTGCTACCTCATCCTGGGCAGCAAGTTTTTTATTAGGATCTCCATGCTTCATGCTTCTGTTTGCCAGCATGTGAAGCGAGGGCTGTACTATTACCTATTTCATAGGTTGGTTATAGAGGGGCCTCAATGAGCCAAAGCATGTCAAGTATTTAAAAAGGGAACCTGGCTCAGATAAGTAATCAATAAGTAGTGCTGCTGCTGCTGTTGTTACAGTTATTATTACACCTAACGGATCAGTCCCTGGCTCACAAAGACCAGAAAGGAAAACTAGGGAAAAGGGAAAGTTTTCCATCAATCTTTCCTAAGGTGCTGGGGATGGGAGGGAAAGCCTGCAAAGCCTTGCTGCTTCCAAACCTGTTCATCCAACTGCTTTCTTTTATTTATTTATTTTTTTTATTCATTAAAAAAAATTAACTAACACAACATTTAGAAATCATTCCATTCTACATATGCAATCAGTGATTCTTAATATCATCACATAGATGTATGATCATCATTTCTTAGTACATTTTCATCGATTTAGAAAAAGAAATAACAAGACAACAGAAAAAGAAATAAAATGATAATATAGAGAAAAAAATAAAAATAAAAAATACAAAAAATATATAAAACAACAACAAAAAAAAAAAACCTATAGCTCAGATGCAGCTTCATTCAGTGTTTTAACATAATTACATTACAATTAGGTAGTATTGTGCTGTCCATTTTTGAGTTTTTGTATTCAGTCCTGTTGCACAGTCTGTATCCCTTCAGCTCCAATGACCCATTATCTTACCCTATTTCTAACTCCTGATGGTCTCTGTTACCAATGACATATTCCAAGTTTATTCTCGAATGTTGGTTCACATCAGTGGGACCATACAGTATTTGTCCTTTAGTTTTTGGCTAGACTCACTCAGCATAATGTTCTCTAGGTCCATCCATGTTATTACACGCTTCATAAGTTTATTCTGTCTTAAAGCTGCATAATATTCCATCGTATGTATATACCACAGTTTGTTTAGCCACTCGTCTGTTGATGGACATTTTGGCTGTTTCCATCTCTTTGCAATTGTAAATAATGCTGCTATAAACATTGGTGTGCAAATGTCCGTTTGTGTCTTTGCCCTTAAGTCCTTTGAGTAAATACCTAGCAATGGTATTGCTGGGTCGTATGACAATTCTATATTCAGCTTTTTGAGGAACCGCCAAACTGCCTTCCACAGTGGTTGCACCATTTGACATTCCCACCAACAGTAGATAAGTGTGCCTCTTTCTCCACATCCTCTCCAGCACTTGTCATTTTTTGTTTTGTTGATAATGGCCATTCTGGTGGGTGCGAGATGATATCTCATTGTGGTTTTGATTTGCATTTCTCTAATGGCCAGGGACATTGAGCATCTCTTCATGTGCCTTTTGGCCATTTGTATTTCCTCTTCTGAAAGGTGTCTGTTCAAGTCTTTTTCCCATTTTGTAATTGGGTTGGCTATCTTTTTGTTGTTGAGTTGAACAATCTCTTTATAAATTCTGGATACTAGACCTTTATCTGATATGTTGTTTCCAAATATTGTCTCCCATTGTGTAGGCTGTCTTTCTACTTTCTTGATGTAGTTCTTTGATGCACAAAAGTGTTTAATTTTGAGGAGCTCCCATTTATTTATTTATTTCTTCAGTGCTCTTGCTTTAGGTTTAAGGTCCATAAAACCGCCTCCAATTGTAAGATTCATAAGATATCTCCCTACATTTTCCTCTAACTGTTTTATGGTCTTAGACCTAATGTTTAGATCTTTGATCCATTTTGAGTTAACTTTTGTATAGGCTGTGAGATACGGGTCCTCTTTCATTCTTTTGCATGTGGATATCCAGTTCTCTAGGCACCATTTATTGAAGAGACTGTTCTGTCCCAGGTGAGTTGGCTTGACTGCCTTATCAAAGATCAAATGCCCATAGATGAGAGGGTCTATATCTGAGCACTCTACTCGATTCCATTGGTCGATATATCTATCTTTATGCCAGTACCATGCTGTTTTGACCACTGTGGCTTCATAATATGCCTTAAAGTCCGGCAGCATGAGACCCCCAGCTTCGTTTTTTTTCCTCAAGATACTTTGAGCAATTTGGGGCACCCTGCCCTTCCAGATAAATTTGCTTATTGGTTTTTCTATTTCTGAAAAATAAGTTGTTGGGATTTTGATTGGTATTGCATTGAATCTGTAAATCAATTTAGGTAGGATTGACATCTTAACTATATTTAGTCTTCCAATCCATGAACATGGTATGCCCTTCCATCTATTTAGGTCTTCTGTGATTTCTTTTAACAGTTTTTTGTAGTTTTCTTTGTATAGGTCTTTTGTCTCTTTAGTTAAATTTATTCCTAAGTATTTTATTCTTTTAGTTGCAATTGTAAATGGAATTCGTTTCTTGATTTCCCCCAAATGCTTTCTTGATACCTCAAACCTAACATGATTAAAACCCAATTCACAAGCAGAGGGGCCCGTCTCTCCAGAACATCAACCAGTTCCATCCCATATTATTGACACCCCTTCCAACATGAAAAAGTTGGAATGGGCAGACCCCAGATAACCTTAAAGAGTGGGAGAAAGATCAAAGGTGATGGTGAAGTTATACAGAGAAGGTAGGGTTTAACAAATGAGTATGAGTGCTGAATCATTACATTGATATTTCTTTTAATTACCAGTATCTTAGAGCAGCTAGAAGTAAAAATCTAAAACTGTGGAGCTTGTAACCCATACCAAACTCTGACACTTGTTCTACAACTTTATTGTTGTGATGTGCTTTGAAATTTATTGCTTTTTGGTATATATATTATTTTTCACAAAAAAGAAAATAAAAGCCGAATATGATGATTAAAAAAAACACTTCATGAGCTTCTCTCTCCCCATCCCTCCAACTCTGAGCCTCTTAAAGTGTTTTCCTCTCTCTGAATGACACCTCTACCTAACCAGTTGGACTAGACAGAATCCCAAGTGTCATCCTTTACTCCTCCCTCTACCTCTCCCTTATCCTACCGCTGACCCAGCATCACGACATATGAATTTCATCTTCAAATTATCTCAAAGTCATTCATTTCTACCATCTCCCCACCATCTTCCCCGAAATTACTATGGGAATGGGGCCCCCTGGGATTCTGCCACTCATTAGCCCTGCCGATAGTCCCAAGTCCCCTACCTTTCCTCCTCAGCACTCATTATAGTTGCAACTTAAATTTATTTCTGATTATTTGATTAATATGTACCTCTCCCCATTAGACTATAAGCTCAAAGAGGGTAGGTGTCATGCCTGTGTTTGCTCACCATTTTATCTCCAAGACTTAGCACAAACCTGGCACATTGCAGGTACCCAGTGAATGAATTAAGTATTAGATTGAAAAAGGAGCTTGGTTCTCCCATCCCAGCCGTATTGCCCCCAGTTACCAAGGAAGCCTACCACCCTCTACATCCCTTTGAACCCTACAGGAGCCACATCACCTCTCTCTACCTGCTCCCCACCCTTTGCCTCCTTACCTGCTCTTCAGATAAGGGATGGACCTAAACCAGCATCAGTTCCTTGAGCTGAGGCAGCCATGGAAATCTAGCCAAAACTTCTACCGCAGGTCCCCATTCCCAGTGCTTTCAAGCCAGTGAGTTGGGTACTTCTCCAAGGCCTGGAAAATTCTCAAAGGCATTTAGCTACAGTCATGTGAAGAACCTCCCTTCACCCAAGGAATGCTCCTGGGTGGTGCAGAGGGTTCAGTGGCCATATCCACCTCATTCAGTGAATATTTATCAAGCACTGACCGTGCACCAGTCACTGTGCAAGATGTTTTGGGCATGTCAGCAAGCAAACATGGCAGACAGAGTCCAACAGCCAACCTCTCCTCCCCAGCCCCTTGGGGTCTTTCTTGATCACTCTAAGCCAATCATGGCATTTTATTTCTCTTGTGAATGATCAGCTTACAATGGGCATATGACAATTCTAGCCAATGAAACTTGAGGGAAGGTCTGCTGAGGAGGTTCTGTGAAGGTCTCCCTCATTCTTACAGAGGGACACAAGATAGAAACACCTCCTCCTCTGGTCTACATGGGGAGATGCCTAGAGCTGGGGCAGCCAACTTGGGACCTTGAGGGAAATGGATGGCACTCTGAGAATGGTGGAGCTGTAAGACAGAAAGAATTGTTGTCTTTGCTGATACCAACGAGGTTCTGAATTTACCACCTAGGAAGTGCCCTTCTTCTGATCTTCTTTTGGCAAGCAATGATAAGAGCCTTCATTGTTTAAGCTGAAGGCTTAACAATGGATGAGTTTTCTATTATTTGCATCCAAAAGGCCCTCATTTCAAGAGTGAAGGGAGGCAGCCAACACCTTCTGAGAAATTGCTGGGTGGCAGACATCGAGTCACAGACCTTATGACTCCCTCATTACTTCCTACTCCCGAGTTTTACATTTTATCAATCTGCATTTAACATTTTACAGCTAAGGAGGCTGAGACACACAGATCAAGAAGGAATTGCCTCTGTCCCATCCGGACTGAGTTGGAGTAGAGTTGGAACAGAAACCCAGGCCTCTGGCACCCAGTTCATTCTCTTTCCACTACACCCACAGCAGGAGTGGATCTGATCACCATGTTCATCAGTTGTCTCCATTGTGAACACAGGGAATGTGAACCAGGCCAGCCTAAGCCAAGAGGCCAGGGACTGGCTCTTATTTCAAACTGCAGAGAGAACTAACGGACGTCATCTTCAGGGATGACTGTGTCCCAGAACTCAAAACCATCAAATATCTCTCACTCTCTTTCTATTCCCATCGCTTCTCTCAGGCTAACTGTCACATCCCAATGATCAAGAGCCAAAAGGCACAAGGGTCTCACTTTCTCCAGTTTGAGTTTTATTGGCCAAGTTTAGACTACACGTCCACTCTGTGGGCTAATCACTGTGACCCTAAATCCTAGGTGGCCACTTCCTGGCTCTGTGACTTGGGCAACTCAACCTCTCCATGCCTCAGTTTCCTCATCCTTGAAAGAAAATAATAACAGTACCTACTTCACTGGGTTATGATGAGGATTATTCATTTAATCAACAAATCCTTATTGCACGTGGATATGTGCCAGGTAGAACATTAGATGCTGGATCTACAGTGGAGGACAAATAGACCCAATCTCTGCCTACATGCAGTTTGCAGTCCAGCAAGAAAGACAAACATGAAATAAATAAATGCTTGAAAGAGTATCTCTCTTACAGCCAGGGCACTTGTTATAAAGGACAAGTACAGAGTTCTGTGGGAGAAAAAGAAAGGAGACCTAACTCACATTAAATGACTAACATTTAGAGAGCCTGACACTGGGCTGGCACAGAGTAAGCATTCAATCAGGGTTACAATTGCACAGGTTTTTACTCAGCATTTTGCCAGCGAGCTCACTTCCCCACAGCGACTTCCCACAAGGAGAAGAGGTGACTTGGCTACCTTGCTCTCCATCTCTGCAACCAATTACAGGCCTCCATGGGGAGAGAAAGCGTGACGCACATATTGGGACAGGAAAGCGCGGCAGGTCCCAGGGCAGGGGTTCCTGGTGGACGGCACACGCCGAGCTCACACTGTCTTTGCTCATCCGGAGGGGCAGCCCCTTCCCAGCTCCAGCTGAGGCCCCAACCAGGAAGCCTGCAGAGGCCCCAGTTGGCTTCTTGGACTCCAGGGTCTCCCAAGCTCCTTCTCCTGGCTGTGAGTCAAGCCCTAAATGAAGGAGTGTTGGAGAGATAATTTGCTGCGCAACAGGCCGACTTTCCATTGGCCATTGCCAAGCTCTGCTAGTCCTCGACCACAGCTCCCCAACAGAGGGAATGAGAGCTCTGCCCTGCCCTAACCTACTGGTCTATAATCGCTTGGTTCTAGAGGGACCATTTGCAAAACTCTTTGTGATGAAAGGATGTGTTCTCAGGAACATACCCTGTCCCCACCTGGGCCCTCTGGGGCTCCCTTCTCATCTCTCTTGTGCAGATAAACATACTGTTTCTTCAAGGAAGAAAGACTAAAAAGCTGCCAGGTTAGATTAATTGCTGGAAGTGTTGATGGAATCACCACCACCTCGTCACCCCAAGCAGGGACCCTACACCATCCATCTGGCCTCCCAGCCTCCAGTCTCTCCCTTCCCATCAAGGGGCAGCCCCTCAGAGTGGCTGCCTGGGGCATGTGTTCCTCTCCCATTCAAGCACCTTCAGTGGCTTCCTGGGCCTGGACAATACAATACCACCCCTCCCCCTTCATGTCACCAGCAGGCCCCTCACAACCTGGCCAGGCTTCACATCTCCAGTTGCGTGTGTTCAGCCAACCAAGTATATTATGTGGTGTCTTTTCATCCAAGACATTTCAAGTACATGCCTCCTCCTGCATTCATTAAATAGCAAATGCCTCCTCTGTGCCCACTTTGCACCTGGCTCTGAGATGTGATGGCAAGCTACAGACATAGGCCCTGACCTCAGGGACTTCATGGTCTGGTATAAGAGTCAGAGAGTTTTTAAAAGAACTACAAAAGTATCTAATTAAAATAGTAGTAAGAGCTATGAAGGAACAATGTAGGATCCTAGGACGTATTGACAGAGAAGTATGCTTCTGTCTGGGAGTTAGGCTTTCCAAGTTGGCACTCAACCTGGCATCGGATGTATGAGTAGGTGCCATCAGAAGGGTTTGGAATTGGGGGAGCTTCTAGATAAAGGACCTAAGGTGGGTGGGGAGACTGCAAAGTCTGGGGTCTTAAAAGCATTGGTGGCAGATAAGCAGGGAATGAGACAGCTGATTTGGAGCAGGAAGTGGGGCCCAGCCCAGCAGGTCATGTTAAAAGACTGTCCTTAACCCAGAGGGTTCTAGGGAGACTGAAAGGCTTTGAGCAGGGATTCAAACAGGACATGGTCCCTCCAGTCTGGGAGGGGGCAAAGATAAAAAAGCAGGGGGCCTGGTGAGTGATAAAACATAAAAATAGTTAAAATGAGAAATTTTTTAAATCTTGGAAGCATCCACAGTTCCAGAACTCTCTGTCCAGCTCCCTGACCTTTCCAAGCCCTGGCCTTTAACTAGCTAAGTTTGACTTCCTAGTGCACCCTTCCACCCTTAGTCCGAAATAGAGGGAACTTTCCTTCTACCCCATTCATCAATTTACTGAGCCCTTGCTATGTTCAAGGCACTGTGCTAAACCCAGTAGATGCAAAAGTGAATAAGACCCTGTCCCCACACTAAGGAACTCACCATCTCCAAGAAAGACAGTCATATCAACTCAACGCAACATGTTTAGGGCTCCAGGAGAGATGTATTCAAGTTGCGGTGAGAATTCAGCTGGTAGAGCAAATAGCTCTGCTTGGAAGAAAGAAGCCTTCTTGGGGGAAGTCTCTTTTGAGTTGGGTTTTGAATGATGGTAGGAAGTCAAGGTAGGGTAAATTGTCCCCTGAGTCTGACATGAATAAGACTCTGTTGTTACAAGCAGCAGAACAAAACTACAAACCAAATGATTTGAGTGGGTTGGCAGAAAAAAGTGTTGTGTCTGTCTTTGATCCTGCCATTTCACTTCTAGACTTTAACTTACAGATTTACTCACTAGTATGTGAAATAACATATTTAAAGGAAATTTACTATAGCTCCTCTGGTAAAGAAAGCAAAAGATTAGAAATAACCTAAATATCTATCATTAGGAGAGGGTTGTACTAGTATCCAGTGGCTGGTGGAAAAAATTACCACAAATTTAGTGGCTTAAAAACAACAGAAGTTTATATTCTCACAGTTCTAGAAGCCAGAAGTCTGAAATCAGTACGACTAGGCCAAAATCAAGATGTCAGCGGGACTGCAGGTCTCCAGGGGAGGAGCCATGCCTGGCCTTGTTCAGCTTCTGATGGCTGCCGGCATTTCTTGGTCTGTGGCAGCATCACTTCAATCTGTGCCTCCTTGGTCACAGTGCCTTTTCTTCTCTCTGTATAAAATCTCCTGCTGCCTTCCCACTTAGAAGGATAGAGGTAATCATGTTCAGGGTCCACCCAAATAATCTAGGATGACCTCCCACGTCTCAAGATCCTTAATCAAATCACATCTGTATAGTTCATTTTTGCCAACTAAGGTAACATAAGGAGATGGGATTAACTCCAGGGATTGGGAGGTGGCTATCTCTTGGGAGAGGGAGCATTATTCAACTACCACAATAGTACATCCACACAACGAAATATAATGCAGACATTAAAAAGAATGGAGCAGCTCTCTGGGTACTTATTATGAAATGAACTCCAAGACATACTAAGTGGAAAAAGCAGGTACAGAACAGTATTGCAGTGTGCTATCTATTGTGTAAATACTATATATGTGTATGTGCACACACGTGCATCTCAGGAAGACATGCAGGAAACTGGAAACAACCCCAACCAAGACCATTCCTGCCAGTCCTAAAGAATACCTAGAACATTATAGAAGATTCTACAAAGGTTCCATACCCTGGGGTAAGTTTCCAAAACCTACGGCCTCCAGATGGGTCCCTGGACCAGATAAGTCCTGAAACACAAAGGGGCCAGCCTCTCCAGAACATCAACTCGTTCCATCCCCTTATCTCATATTATCGACATGAAAAAGTTGGAATGGGCATAGCCTAAATACCCCTAAAGAATGGGAGAAAGATCAAGGGTGATGGTAGAGTTATACAGAGAAGGTCGGGTTTATCAAATGAGTATGAGTACTGAATCACTATGCTGATATTTCATTTAGCCTCCAGTACCTTAGAGAAGCTAGACACAAAAACCTAAAATTCTGGGATTGTAACCTATGCCAAACTCAGAAATCTGTTCTACAGCTAATGGTTGCAGTGTACTTTGAAATATATTGCTTTTATGTATGTAAATTATGTACAGAGAAGGAAGAATATAATAGAGAAGATAGGATTTAAAAAATGAGTATGACTGCTGAATCATTATATTGATATTTCTGTTAGTCTCCTGTGTCTTGGAGCAGCTAGAAGAAAAATCGAAAAATCATGGAACATAACCCATACCAAAATTTAAAATCTGTTCTGTTAACTACTTGTTAAAAAAAAAAAAAAAAAGAAAAGAAACTGGTGACAGTGGTTACTTCTTGTTCTAGTTTGCTAGCTGCCGGAATGCAATATACGAGAAATGGAATGGCTTTTAAAAAGGGGAATTTAATGAGTTGCTAGTTTACAATTCTAAGGCCGAGAAAACATCCCAGTTAAAGCAAGTCTATAGAAATGTCCAATTTAAGGCTTCTAGGGAAAGATACCTTGGTTCAAGAAGGCCGACAAGGTTCAACGTTTCTCTCTCAGCTGGAAGGGCACATGGCAAACATGGTGGCATCTGCTGGCTTTCTCATGGCACTACCAAAAAAAGGGTCCACCACAGATTCAGACCAGCACACTTCTGGAGAAGGGAACTGAGAACTGAGGGGGCAAAGGCCGGGAAGACATTTTTCTCTGAATATTTTGTTTTAAAAACAGCTTTATTAAGATATAGTTCACACACTTCCGGAGAAGATGGCGGCTTAGTAAGACGCACGGGTCTTAGTTCCTCCTCCAGAACACCAACTAAAGAAACAGAAACAATACGAAACAGCTCCCGGAGCCACGACAGAGACCAAAAAGACAGCGTACCCCATTCTGGAACGGCTGAACGGTCAGGGAGAATCCGCTGCGGTGAGATACCCGAGGGGCGCACTCTTTCCCGGGCTGGGGCGGCTGGCGATCGGGTCCCTTCCACACACGTGGCTTCCCGGTCTAACTGGGAACATTGGATAGTGGGGCCCTCCTGCCACGCTTGGCGTCTCAGGCCAGCTGGGCAATTTGGACCAGTACTCCCCCAAGCCGCGGTGGCCGGCGACCCCCCCTCCATGCGCGGTTTCCTGGGCCGACTGCGAGATTCGGATTGGCAAGTTAAAGGAGCCACAGCATCTTTTACTGGTGGGACCCGCAGACAGACGAGCGCCACGAGCGCCACCTACTGGGCAGGAAAAGAAAAACAGAGCCCAGAGATTTCACAGAAAAACCTTTCAACCAGCCGGGTCCCACACCCAGGGAAATCTGATCAAATGCCCAGACACCAGCAGAAAATAATGGATCACGCTCGGAAAATTGAAGATATGGCCCAGTCAAAGGAACAAACCAATAGTTCAAAAGAGATACAGGAGCTGAGACACCTAATGCTGAATATACGAACAGAAATGGAAAAACTCTTCAAAAACCAAATCAATAAATTGAGGGAGGACATGAAGAAGACATGGGCTGAACAAAAAGAAGAAATAGAAAATCTGAAAAAACAAATCACAGAACTTATGGGAGTGAAGGACAAAGTAGAAAAGATGGAAAAAACAATGGATACCTACAATGGTAGATTTAAAGAGACAGAAGCTACAATTAGTGAACTGGAGGATGGAACATCTGAATTCCAAAAAGAAACAGAAACTATAGGGAAAAGAATGGAAAAACTTGAGCAGGGAATCAGGGAACTGAATGACAATATGAAGCGCACAAATATACGTGTTGTGGGTGTCCCAGAAGGAGAAGAGAAGGGAAAAGGAGGAGAAAAACTAATGGAAGAAATTATCACTGAAAATTTCCCAACTCTTATGAAAGACCTAAAATTACAGATCCAAGAAGTGCAGCGCACCCCAAAGAGAATAGACCCAAATAGGCGTTCTCCAAAACACTTACTAGTTAGAATGTCAGAGGTCAAAGAGAAAGAGAGGATCTTGAAAGCAGCAAGAGAAAAACAATCTGTCACATACAAGGGAAACCCAATAAGACTATGTGTAGATTTCTCAGCAGAAACCATGGAAGCTAGAAGACAGTGGGATGATATATTTAAAATACTAAAAGAGAAAAACTGCCAACCAAGACTCCTATATCCAGCAAAATTGTCCTTCAAAAATGAAGGAGAAATTAAAACATTTATAGACAAAAATTCACTGAGAGAATTTGTGACCAAGAGACCAGCTCTGCAAGAAATACTAAAGGGAGCACTAGAGTCAGATACGAAAAGACAGAAGAGAGAGGTATGGAGTAAAGTGTAGAAAGAAGGAAAATCAGATATGATATATATAATACAAAAGCCAAAATGGCAGAGGAAAATATTATCCAAACAGTAATAACACTAAAAGTTAATGGACTGAATTCCCCAATCAAAAGACATAGACTGGCAGAATGGATTACGACCCAGCAATACCACTGCTAGTTATCTACTCAAAGGACTTAAGGGCAAAGACACAGATGGACATTTGCACACCAGTGTTTATAGCAGCATTGTTTACAGTTGCAAAGAGATGGAGACGGCCAAAGTGTCCGTCAACGGACGAGTGGCTAAGCGAACTGTGGTGTGTACCTACGATGGAATATTATGCAGCTTTAAGAATTTAAATTCTTAATTTAAATTCTTAATTTAAATTTAGTTATGCAGACTAAACTTATGAAGCATGTAATAACATGGATGGACCTAGAGAACATTATGCTGAGTGAGTCTAGCCAAAAACTAAAGGACAAATACTGTATGGTCCCACTGATGTGAACCGACATTCGAGAATCAACTTGGAATATATCATTGGTAACAGAGACCAGCAGGAGTTAGAAACAGGGTAAGATAATGGGTAATTGAAGCTGAAGGGATACAGACTGTGCAACAGGACTAGATACAAAAACTCAAAAATGGACAGCACAATAATACCTAATTGTAATGTAACTATGCTAAAACACTGAATGAAGCTGCACCTGAACTATAGTTTTGTTTGTTTGTTTGTATCTTTTGTTTTTGTTTTTTTCTTTTTCTTTATATATATATATACATATATTTTTTATTATTATTATTATTTTAATTTTCTTCTCTATATTGACATTCTATATCTTTTTCTGCTGTTTTGCTAGTTCTTTTCCTAAATCGATGCAAATGTACTAGGAAATGATGATCATGCATCTATGTGATGATACTAAGAATTACTGAGTGCATATGTAGAATGGAATGATTTCTAAATGTTGTGTTAATTTCTTTTCTTTTTTTTAATTAATAAAAAAAAGATATAGTTCACATACAATTCACCCAGTTAAAGTGCATAATGCAGTATTTTTGTTGTATTCTCAGATTTGTGCAGCTATCATCACAATCAATTTTAGAACATCTTTATCACCTCAGAAAGAAACCCGGTACCCATCAGCAATTCCCCATTTCCCCCAGTCTTCCCATCCCCCAGCCCTAGGCAGCCACTAATCTACTTTCTATCTCTCTAGATTTGCTTCTTGTAGGTACTTCATATAAATGGGGTCATACAACATGTGGTCTTTTGTGTCTGGTTTCTTTCCCTTGGCATAATGTTTTCAAGGATCATCCATGCTGTAGCATTTATCAGTACTTCATTCCTTTTTATTGCCGAGCAAATTCCATTGTGTAGCTATACCACATTTGATTTATCCATTCATCAGTCAATGGATTTAGAGTTGCTTGCACTTTTGGACTATTATGGCAAATTATGAACAATGTTATGAATATTCATGTACAAATTTGAATGTGGATATGTTTTTCAATTCTTTTGTAAATACCTAGGAGAATTGCTGGGTCATATGATAAAATTGTATGTTCAACTTTTTGAGGAACTGCCAGAGTGTTTTCCAAAATAGCTGTACCATTTTACAGTCCTACCAGCAATGTAGGAAGTTTCCTATTTCTTCACATCCTTGCCAACACTTATTATCTCTCTTTTTGATGACAGCCATCCTAGTGGGTATGAAGTGGTATCTTATTGTGGTTTTGATTCACATTTCCCTAATGGCTAATGATGTTGAACATCTTTTCATGTGTTTAATTGCCAATTTGTAACTCTTCTTTGGAGCAATGTCTACTCTGATCCTTTGCCCATGTTTTAATTGGCTTATTTGTCTTTTTGTTACGAGTTGTAAGAGTTCTTTATATAATCTAAATACAAATCTCTTATCAGAAAATGATTTGCTATTTTCTCCCATTCTGTGGGCCCAAATATCCTTTTATGTCATTTGAATTTGGTGCCACATGCCTATGTTACTTCGTATAATTTAAATAACATTTTTTAAGCAAGAAAAGGAATGGCTCTCCCCTCTTTCTTTGTCCGCTGGCCCGCCGCGCAGCGCCCACGCCCCGCAGCAGCCGACCCGCCCGCCCTCCTCTCCCCTCTTTCTTTGTCCGCCGGCCCGCCACGCGGCACCCACGCCCCGCAGCAGCTGACCCGCCCACCCTCCCCTCTTCCCCCTCCTGCTCCGGCGGCTCTCCAACCACCACCGTGCCCTCTTCCGCCTTCACCGGCTCCTCCGCCACCAGCCTCGACAGCCTTGCCACCCTCACCTTTCCTCCTCCAGAACAGCTACTGGGGGAGTGGAGACAATACAGAGCAGCTCCCGGAGCCACGACGGAGATCAAAGGGACGGCGTACCCCATCCTGGAACGGCTGACTGTCTGGGAGAACCAGCTCCGGTGAGATCACCGAGGGGCGCGGGTTTTCCTGGGCGGCACGGCAAGCGAACGGAGTCCCTCCCTTCCTCCTTCCCAGGCCAGCTGGCAGAATTGGGCAGGCGGTCCCCTTGGGCCGCGGCGGCTGGCGCCCCCACCACGCGAGGCCCCCTGTACCAACTGAGAGAGTTGGGTCGAAAATCCCCAGACTGCGGAGAACAGTGACCAGGGGGTCCCTTCCAAACACGTGACTCCCCGGTTGGGCTGGGAACAGTGCACTCTCCCGGGCTGCACAGCTGGCGCCCTTCCGCCACGCTTGGCGGCCCAGGCCGACTAGGAAATTCGGTCGGGCGCTCTCCTGTGCTGCGGCGGCCGGCAACCCTCCCCGTGTTCGGACCCCCAGGCCAGCTGGCACTCTTCCAAGACGCTTTGGCTGCCAAACCTCACCTACGGCGAGAGTTTTCCAGAGTTAAAGGACCCACAGCAACTTTTACCGGTGGAGCCTGTAGACAAACGTGTGCCACGAGCGCCACCTACTGGGCAGGATAAGAAAAACAGAACCCAGAGATTTTATAGAAAATTTTTTCAACCTGTGGGGTCCAACACCCAGGGAAATCTGACTAAATGCCCAGACGCCAGCAGAAGATAACGGATCACGCTCAGAAAATTGAAAATATGGCCCAGCCAAAGGAACAAACCAATAGTTCAAATGAGATACAGGAGCTGAAACAACTAATGCTGAATATACGAACAGAAATGGAAAACCTCTTCAAAAACGAAATCGATAAATTGAGGGAGGACATGAAGAAGACATGGGCTGAACATAAAGAAGAAATAGAAAAACTGAAAAAACAAATCACAGAGCTTATGGAAGTGAAGGATAAAGTAGAAAAGATGGAAAAAACAATGGATACCTACAATGATAGATTTAAAGAGACAGAAGATAGAATTAGTGATTTGGAGGATGGAACATCTGAATTCCAAAAAGAAACAGAAACTATCCGGAAAAGAATGGAAAAATTCGAACAGGGTATCAGGGAACTCAAGGACAATATGAACCGCACAAATATACGTGTTGTGGGTGTCCCAGAAGGAGAAGAGAAGGGAAAAGGAGGAGAAAATCTAATGGAAGAAATTATCACTGAAAATTTCCCAACTCTTATGAAAGACCTAAAATTACAGATCCAAGAAGTGCAGCGCACCCCAAAGAGATTAGACCCAAATAGGCGTTCCCCAAGACACTTATTAGTTAGAATGTCAGAGGTCAAAGAGAAAGAGAGGATCTTGAAAGCAGCAAGAGAAAAACAATCCATCACATACAAGGGAAACCCAATTAGACTATGTGTAGATTTCTCAGCAGAAACCATGGAAGCTAGAAGACAGTGGGATGATATATTTAAGTTACTAAAAGAGAAAAACTGCCAACCAAGACTCCTATATCCAGCAAAATTGTCCTTCAAAAATGAGGGAGAAATTAAAACATTCTCAGACAAAAAGTCACTGAGAGAATTTGTGACCAAGAGACCAGCTCTGCAAGAAATACTAAAGGGAGCACTAGAGTCAGATACAAAAAGACAGAAGAGAGAGGTATGGAGAAGAGTGTAGAAAGAAGGAAAGTCAGATATGATATATATATTACAAAAGGCAAAATGGTAGAGGAAAATATTATCCAAACAGTAATAACACTAAATGTTAATGGACTGAATTCCCCAATCAAAAGACATAGACTGGCAGAATGGATTAAAAAACAGGATCCTTCCATATGCTGTCTACAGGAAACACATCTTAGACCCAAAGATAAATATAGGTTGAAAGTGAAAGGTTGGGAAAAGATATTTCATGCAAATAACAACCAGAAAAGAGCAGGAGCGGCTATACTAATATCCAACAAATTAGACTTCAAATGTAAAACAGTTAAAAGAGACAAAGAAGGACACTATCTACTAATAAAAGGAACAATTAAACAAGAAGACATAACAATCATAAATATTAATGCACCGAACCAGAATGCCCCAAAATATGTGAAGAATACACTGCAAACACTGAAAAGGGGAATAGACACATATACCATAATAGTTGGAGACTTCAATTCAACACTCTCATCAATGGACAGAACATCTAGACAGAGGATCAATAAAGAAATAGAGAATCTGAATATTACTATAAATGAGCTAGACTTAACAGACATTTATAGGACATTACATCCCACAACAGCAGGATACACCTTTTTCTCAAGTGCTCATGGATCATTCTCAAAGACAGACCATATGCTGGGTCACAAAGCAAGTCTTAACAAATTTAAAAAGATTGAAATCATACACAACACTTTCTCGGACCATAAAGGAATGAAGTTGGAAATCAATAATAGGCGGAGTGCCAGAAAATTCACAAATACATGGAGGCTCAACAACACTCTCTTAAACAACAAGTGGGTCAAAGAAGAAATTGCAAGAGAAATTAGTAAATACCTAGAGGTGAATGAAAATGAAAACACAACATATCAAAACTTATGGGACGCAGCAAAGGCAGTGCTAAGAGGGAAATTTATTGCCCTAAATGCCTATATCAGAAAAGAAGAAAAGGCAAAAATGCAGGAATTAACTGTCCACTTGGAAGAACTGGAGAAAGAACAGCAAACTAATCCCAAAGCAAGCAAAAGGAAAGAAATAACAAAGATTAGAGCAGAAATAAATGAAATTGAGAACATGAAAACAATAGAGAAAATCAATAAAACCAGAAGTTGGTTCTATGAGAAAATCAATAAGATTGATGGGCCCTTAGCAAGATTGACAAAAAGAAGACAGAGGATGCAAATAAATAAGATCAGAAATGGAAGAGGAGACATAACCACTGATCTCACAGAAATAAAGGAGGTAATAACAGGATACTATGAACAACTTTACGCTAATAAATACAACAATTTAGATGAAATGGACGGGTTCCTGGAAAGACATGAACAACCAACTTTGACTCAAGAAGAAATAGATGACCTCAACAAACCAATCACAAGTAAAGAGATTGAATTAGTCATTCAAAAGCTCCCTAAAAAGAAAAGTCCAGGACCAGACAGCTTCACATGTGAATTCTATCAAACATTCCAGAAAGAATTAGTACCAACTCTCCTCAAACTCTTCAAAAAAATCGAAGTGGAGGGAAAACTACCTAATTCATTCTATGAAGCCAACATCACCCTCATACCAAAACCAGGCAAAGATATTACAAAAAAAGAAAACTACAGACCAATCTCTCTAATGAATATAGATGCAAAAATCCTCAATAAAATTCTAGCAAATCGTATCCAACAACACATTAAAAGAATTATACATCATGACCAAGTAGGATTCATCCCAGGTATGCAAGGATGGTTCAACATAAGAAAATCAATTAATGTAATACACCATATCAACAAATCAAAGCAGAAAAATCACATGATCATCTCAATTGATGCAGAGAAGGCATTTGACAAGATTCAACATCCTTTCCTGTTGAAAACACTTCAAAAGATAGGAATACAAGGGAACTTCCTTAAAATGATAGAGGGAATATATGAAAAACCCACAGCTAATATCATCCTCAATGGGGAAAAATTGAAAACTTTCCCCCTAAGATCAGGAACAAGACAAGGATGCTCACTATCACCACTATTATTCAACATTGTGTTGGAGGTTCTAGCCAGAGCAATTAGACAAGAAAAAGAAATACAAGGCATCAAAATTGGAAAGGAAGAAGTAAAACTATCACTGTTTGCAGACGATATGATACTATACGTCGAAAACCCGGAAAAATCCACAACAAAACTACTAGAGCTAATAAATGAGTACAGCAAAGTAGCAGGTTACAAGATCAACATTCAAAAATCTGTAGCATTTCTATACACTAGTAATGAACAAGCTGAGGGGGAAATCAAGAAACGAATCCCATTTACAATCGCAACTAAAAGAATAAAATACCTAGGAATAAATTTAACCAAAGAGACAAAAAACCTATATAAAGAAAACTACAAAAAACTGCTAAAAGAAATCACAGAAGACCTAAATAGATGGAAGGGCATACCGTGTTCATGGATTGGAAGACTAAATATAATTAAGATGTCAATCCTACCTAAACTGATCTACAGATTCAATGCAATACCAATCAAAATCCCAACAACTTATTTTTCAGAATTAGAAAAACCAATAAGCAAATTTATCTGGAAGGGAAGGTTGCCCCGAATTGCTAAAAACATCTTGAGGAAAAAAAACGAAGCTGGAGGTCTCGCGATGCCAGACTTTAAGGCATATTATGAAGCCACAGTGGTCAAAACAGCGTGATATTGGCATAAAGATAGATATATCGACCAATGGAATCGAATAGAGTGTTCAGATATAGACCCTCTCATCTATGGAGATTTGATCTTTGATAAGGCAGTCAAGCCAATTCACCTGGGACAGAACAGTCTCTTCAATAAATGGTGCCTAGAGAACTGGATATCCATATGTAAAAGAATGAAAGAAGACCCGCATCTCACACCTTATACAAAAGTTAACTCAAAATGGATAAAAGATCTAAACATTAGGTCTAAGACCATAAAACAGTTAGAGGAAAATGTAGGGAGATATCTTATGAATCTTACAATTGGAGGTGGTTTTATGGACCTTAAACCTAAAGCAAGAGCACTGAAGAAGGAAATAAATAAATGGGAACTCCTCAAAATTAAACACTTTTGTGCATCAAAGAACTTCATCAAGAAAGTAGAAAGATAGCCTACACAATGGGAGATAATATTTGGAAATGACATATCAGATAAAGGTCTAGTATCCAGAATATATAAAGAGATTGTTCAACTCAACAACAAAAAGACAGCCAACCCAATTACAAAATGGGAAAAAGACTTGAACAGACACCTACCAGAAGAGGAAATACAGATGGCCAAGAGGCACATGAAGAGATGCTCAATGTCCCTGGCCATTAGAGAAATGCAAATCAAAACCACAATGAGATATCATCTCACACCCACCAGAATGGCCATTATCAACAAAACAGAAAATGACAAGTGCTGGAGAGGATGCGGAGAAAGAGGCACACTTATCCACTGTTGGTGGGAATGTCAAATGGTGCAACCACTGTGGAAGGCAGTTTGGCGGTTCCTCAAAAAGCTGAATATAGAATTGCCATACAACCCAGCAATACCATTGCTGGGTATCTACTCAAAGGACTTAAGGGCAAAGACACAAACGGACATTTGCACACCAATGTTTATAGCAGCGTTATTTACAATTGCAAAGAGATGGAAACAGCCAAAATGTCCATCAACAGAAGAATGGCTAAACAAACTGTGGTATATACATACGATGGAATATTATGCAGCTTTAAGACAAGATAAACTTATAGCATGTAATAACATGGATGGACCTAGAGAATATTATGCTGAGTGAGTCCAGCCAAAAACTAAAGGACAAATACTGTATGGTCCCACTGATGTGAACGGACATTCGAGAATAAACTTGAAATATGTCATTGGTAACAGAGTCCAGCAGGAGTTAGAAACAGGGTAAGATAATGGATAATTGGAGCTGAAGGAATACAGACTGTGCAACAGGACTAGATACAAAAACTCAAAAATGGACAGCACAATAATACCTAATTGTAAAGTAATCATGTTAAAACACTGAATGAAGCTGCATCTGAGCTATAGGGGTTTTTTTTACTATTATTACTACTTTTATTTCTTTTCTCTATATTAACATTTTATATCTTTTTCTGTTGTGTTGCTAGTTCCTCTAAACCGATGCAAATGTACTAAGAAATGATGATCATGCATCTATGTGATGATGTTAAGAATTACTGAGTGCATATGTAGAACGGTATGATTTCTAAATGTTGTGTTAATTTCTTTCTTTTTTTTTTCTTTCTTTCCGTTAATAAAAAAATAAAAAAAATAAAAAATAAAATAAAATAAAATAAAAAAAGAAAAGGAATGAATTGGAAAGATATTGGGGAGCTTGCAAAATCAAGAGGAAAGCTGGAAAGCCAGATTTGGACCAGGGCAATGCTGGGGGTGTCCAGGAAGCAGAATCTGCTATTCTCTTTGTCAGGGCCCACAGCTGGTATGAAATAACACTGCCCCGCCCCCTCCCATCTTTGCCTTGCTCCAATCAAAGTTCAAAGTCATGGAGAGAGGCAGTCTGCAGAGTTAATCAAACTTGGCCCAGGTGTCAGATTCTTGGCAGAAGAGAAGGCACCTTGATTGACAGCCAAGACTTGACACAGTGGGGCAAAGGTAATTCTGCCAAGGGAGAAGGGGGTAGAAGCCTATTCTGGATACCAGAGAGATAGGCTGCTTGGTTTCCTCCACATCTGTCTAAACTTCTGCAAATAATCTAGACCAGCACTGCCCAACAGAAATATGAGAGCCACACAGGTAATTTAAAATTTTCTGGTGGCTACATGAAGAAAGTAGAAAGAAACAGAAGCAATTAATTTTAGTAATACATTTTATTTAGCCCAATATATCAAAACAGTTTCATTTCAGCATGTATTCGATATTAAACAATATTAATGAAATATTTTACATTCCTTTTTCATACTCACTTTCAAAATCTGGTATGTATTTTACACCTCAGTTAGGAGTAGCCACATTTCAAGTGCTCAGCAGTCACGTATGGCACGTGATCTGTCCCCAACCCTCCTGGGTTTTGGAGCCTTGATTGCCTACTGATTGCTAGACCTCAAAGCCCCCAGCTCATGCCAAGCAGACACGTCAGGCATTCTGACGTGTCTGACACAACAGCCAGAAACCCAGGCCTGAGGCCGACTCATCCCTCCTCAGCCCCCTCTGACCCAGCTTCCTCTTGATTCCTCCCATAGGCCCAGGTACAGTGTGTTAACTTAGAACATGTAAAAAGACCCAGAGCAAAAATGACAATTCTTATACCTATTATTGATTGGACACATTGTATCTTTAATCGTCACCAAAATCCCCGAGTGATAGGCATTATGATTCCCATTTTAGAGCTGAAGAAATTGAGACTTACAGAAGATAAGGAATTGCTCACCTTTCACAGGAAGTAAAAGGCAAAGCTGGAATCCAGAGTCCAATTGGACTACTCTCTCCTCCAACTGCAGTTGCAGTGACGTTTCCTGCCCATCATTTCTCAACCATGTAAAACACACACTCAATTACCTTCAGCGTGTAAGAGGAATGGGGCTTGAACAGAGATAGGCACATGCAGACCCCACAGGCACACAGCTTATTGGCTTGGGATGCCTGAGAGAGGATCATGCAACGGTTCAAAGGCTCAAGAGCAACTTTCTCAACAATAGTATCAGTCTCTTCAATAGACAATAGTTTTCAACCTTAAGGTTTATCCCAAGCCCAAAACCTTCTACATTTGAGTTAGGAGTTTATCAAGTTGTATGCAAAACTGTGTGCTGAGTACATGTATTTTTCTAGGGGGACAATACAAAGCTTTGGTTAGATTCTTAAAGAAATTCCGAAAAGTCAGAATCTGGGTCATGATATTGTAATAAGCAACCCCCAAATCTCAGTGGCTCAAACTAGAAAACCTCATCCATGCTCCATGTCCATCACAGATCGGCTAAGAGCACTGCATAGGAAATCACTCGGGACCTAAGCTGGTACAGAGACCACTATCTCTAACATAGGCAGTTGTCATGCCTGATGGAAAGACAGAGAACCCTGGAGGGTCTCCCACTGGCGATTAAATGCTCTGGCCCAGAAGTGACATGCATCATTTCCACTTACAACTTGTCAACCGGAACAAGTTGCATGGCCCCACCGACCACAAGGGACCAGGAAGTGACACACTCTTAGTGCCCAGGAGAGAGGGGCCAGGTGCTGGGGAACGGCTCTAATGGCCACCCCAAATTCGAACAATGACTTGGATCTTTCCAAGTGAATACAGAACAGAAATTAGGACCCTGCTATATCAAAGTCCAGTCAGGAAATTAGAAACCATGCCAATTATCTCATCAGAGAGTATTTAAGATAAAGACTTGGTTTATCACTGAAAAACATGCAAAGGGAACAATGAGGTAATGCAGAGAAGCAGCAGCAGCTATCAGCCCTATGAAAGGGGAAACAAGAGGGAGGCTGAGTTTATTAGAACCTAGAAGCTTTGAGGAGAGGCCAAAGGAACTAGGACTCAACTGTCTTAGGAGGAGGTGCTGCCCAGCTGGTGATAGACAGTTCCGGGAATAAGAGACTGGTTCTGGGAATGTGGAAAAACAGCTGAGGAGAAGGGCCATTGCTGGGGCAACAACTCTGACAGAAACAGCAGACAAACATGAAGGAGCACATTCTAATTTATTAAAATTGCTATGAGAACAGTTTCATTTTATAAAAGAAAGTTTCTTTATCCATTCAGGATGCAGACACAGCTGTACTCTGCCAGAAACCAATAAGGGGAAACATTTTTCTTAAGAGCATATTTTGTTTTAACTTGTAAAATTTTAAAGTAAATATTAAAGCCACCATAAGCTGTTTGAGGTGCTGATAACATGTTTTACACCTGCTCTGGAAGCCAGTAGTCCCAAATTACTTTCAAATTAAATTATGGTAGCCATTATGTTCTATAGTTGTGTTTACAGAACAAAGAATAGTAACTGTCACACAACTCTTTCACTCTTGATAAGAGAAGTAGGAACCTATCCAGCTGATGTACTATTTAATACAATAAAGTCATCTTGATGAGAAGGAATTTAAATAATAGATTACTTTGTTACCTACTGAAAGGATTTTGACTTGAATTTCTTTCTTTAGAAGTTCTACAAAAAATATATATTTAATGTGTCAATAAATGTTTGCTCTGTAAAAAAAATAGATGGATATATAAAGGAGCAAATCTTTTCCCCCTCCTCCTGTTTCCCTCTAATGCCCCCTACTGGTGGAGCCTAACAGGGAACCAGCTGGCAAGGCAGAAATGTGGCTTGCAGATGCAAAGCCCCAACCCCAGCATCAGAGAGGAAGTACAGAAGGGTGCATTGCAGCAGAGGAAGAATAGCTCAACAACCACGGCGTCCCCCCCTTTAGCTACTCAGCATCCATACACACTATTATATACATTTTTGAACTTCCAATCAACATAATAACTCTTAACTTTTGCCTAATAGGATGCATCTATCCTTTGCACAAGGTTGCACTTGCCCTTTCCCCAAAAGGGGAAATAAAATCCCAAGAGTCATTGTGTCCATCTCTGGGCAACAGTCACAGCACCCATCTCCGGAAGGGGTTGATTATGCCTCCAATTCAATCATAGTCCCACCTGAATAAGTTTGCAAGTTAACAAACTTATGTGGATTACTACAACAGTAATCCACATATAAAATAATAAGGGGAAAGGAGAAGAGAAGAAAAAAGAAATTGGCCCATGCACACACACACACACACACACACATATACACCAAGCAAGGAAGAAAATATACACAGCTGCTACAGTGCCTCCAGTTCTGTGATGTCCTTCTTCCTTTACCCATTCCATGTTTACCTTGACACCTCAGCTGATCAGGGTCCTTTCCTTGGTGGCATGGCCCAAACCTGCACTGCTAAAAGGTTGGAAACCGCAGTGGTCTCGCCTTTTTTTTAGTTCTTACTGTGCTTTAGTTTGCTAGCTGCCAGAATGCAATATACCAGAAATGGAATGGCTTTTAAAAGGGGAGATTTAATGAGTTGCTAGTTTACAGTCCTAAGGCTGAGAAAATGTCCCAATTAAAACAAGTCTATAGAAATGTCCAATCTAAGGCATCCATCGAAAGATACCTTGGTTCAAGAAGGCCAATGAAATTCAGGGTTTCTCTCTCAAGTGAGAAGGCACATGGCGAACACAGTCAGGGCTTCTCTCTCAGCTGGAAGGGTACATGGCGGACACAGCGTCATCTGCTAGCTTTCTCTCCTGGCTTCGAGTTTCATGAAACTCCCCAGGAGGGGTTTTCCTTCTTCATCTCCAAAGGTCTCTGGCTGGTGGACTCTCTGCTTCATGATACTGCAGCATTCTCTGCTCTCTCTGAATCTCCCATTCTCCAAAATGTTTCCTTTTTTATAGGACTCCAATAAACCAATCAAGACCTACCCAAATGGGTGGAGACATGTCATCACCTTATCCAGTTTAACAACCACTCTTGACTAAATCACATCATCCAGGGATATGATATGATTACAGTTTCAAACATAGTATTGAATAGGGATTATTCTACCTTTAAGAAATGGGATTTTGACTAAAATATGGCTTTTCTAGGGGGCATACTTCCTTTCAAACCAGCACATACAGTTTACTATCAACTTTTACTGACATGGAAGCACTAAGAAGTGCCCCTAAGTTGCAAACATAGTTCTTCTGCCCTCTTTGTGAAGCAGCAACCCAATTTTCCCCTTGCTCATTGGGAAAATTGGGTTAATCACTCTACATTAACCACTATGTGTTCGTGTTGGTTTAAAGACATGAGTTGCCTTACATAACCAGGTGGCCATCTCACACTCAGAGGAATCATTGCTGTGTCCCTAATGGAAGCATTCTTCCACCAGAACTAAGGCCTTCAAACCAGCAAAGCTAAAGTGCAGGAACAGGGCCACAGTGGCTAAGCAGGCAAGAATGCTTGCCTGCCATGGCCAGAGGACCTGGGTTCGATTCTCGGGGCCTGCCCATGTAAAAATAAAAAAAAATTTTTTTTTTTAAAGTGCAGGAACAGGAGGCAATTCTGCAAATGATTTATTATTGTCATAGGGAGAGAAGCACCTTCCAGTTCTATCAAGGGATGGTAGCAGGGACCAGTGGTGGATCAAGGGCCCCCTCAGATACAGGCAATAAGGAGGTCAGTTGTCCACAGAGAATTTTAAAAATAATCAACTGATAGTTGGTCTGCTTTTTATTATCACCTGCAACTCTAAAGAATGTCAGTGAGAAAATACTCCTCACTGAAAAAAAACTTAGTCTTAGTTCTAAATCATTGCTACAGCCATCATTGGGTTTTGATTATATATGTGTAAGCTTCAAAATAGCACATTTTTATTACTTATCTCTAACTAGACATTGTATTCTACATGAATGTTAATTTGAAGAACTTCCAGTTGAACAGTTGGCCTCTGACACACATGGACCCACCTACATGTGCTTATTTCCAGAGTACATCTGTTTTAGTGTGAAATCGTTCAAGTTCACTTCGGGGTAAATTTTAAACAAATAAATCAAAGACAAGGAGATTTAAGAGAAGTCCCGCCCATCCAATCTCTTAACGCGATGCATTAACTGGGGAGAGACGGTCACCCGCGCCATCTACTGGCATAGATGGTTATTACAGCACATGTGACTGAACGTTTGCATCCCCAAAGGCGACTCTGTCCAATAGCATAACCATGTGTGTCATCGGGCGCTTGAAAGGTGACTTGTCCGACTTAAAATGTGCTGTAAAATACATGCAGGGTTTCAAAGATTTAGTACAAATTTTTTTAATATCTCATTAGCAGTTACCGATCGGTTTATACTTATTACATATTGATGACATGTTGAAATGATGGGGTGAAGGCAGGGCCGGGGAAACAGCAGTAGGGCGATTTCATCAGACCAGTCGGCCGAGGGCTGATAACAACCTAGTAGGACTGCCTAGATAACAATAAGCAACTTCCTTCGCCTCTCAGGCCCCTAGTTCCCGTACCCTTAAAACGGAGTAATACCTACAGCACAGCATTATGAAAATTAAATGCAATAAAGTATTTTAAATGCTGGAGACACAGTGGGTGCCGAGTAGAAGCTGATTTCCCTTCACTCGGGGTTAGATAAAAACAGCAGGGAAACTAGAACCGGCAGCCTCCCAGCTCGCCGTTAGAGGGTTTTGTTTTAATTTCCCTTTCCCTCAGTCTCACTGAGATGCAGTTGCCTGGCCAGGCTGACCAGTCTCCCTGACCGTGGACGACAGTTCCAGTGGCAGCACTGGCGCACCTGCAGGGCACTGTGCACAGGGCACTGCCTTTCTGCTTCAGTGTCTCCCTGCCCACACACCTGTCCTGCAGCCGGCCACCTCCTGTCCCTCCTGCCCCTCCTGCCCCCCACATCCCACACCTATGGCAGGGGTGCAAACTCACCCACAGCCACCTCTACACCACCAGTTCTCCCTGTGGTTCCTGGACGAGCAGCAGCACCAGGGAACTTGTTAGAAATGCAAATTCTTGGACATCAGACCTACTGAATCAGAAACTCTAGGGTTAAGTCTCTCAACCATGTTTGAACAACCTTCTGGATGACTCTGATGTTGGGAACCACTGCTCTACAAACCCCATTCTTCTCCCGTTCCTCCCAGTTTGCTGCCCTCAGCTCAGGTCCTCTCTCCTTCCCCTCCCACCCCTGCCCCATCCCGTGGAGGCCTTTTCTTATCGTGAAGAAACTCCCTGTGCCTGAAAGTTCTCCACCACTTGGCCCACAGTAATGCTTCTCAAACTTGAGTCACTAGCAAACCTTCAATAATTCTTACATACACAGGCCACTTTTCTGTTGTCTAGTTACCTTTTTTTAATTTGACACAAATTCAAATAAAACACCTAGCATGGTCCTAAGGAATCTATAAATACAGGCTCAATATACAAGATATACTTTTCCATTGTACATAAAATAAACATTATTAAAATTTAAAATGTAAAGCAACTCCTGGGAGAGGTGCCAAGATGGCGGCTTAGCGAGGTGTGGGATTTAGGTCGTCCTCCAGAACAGCTACTAAATAACCAGAAACAGTACAGAATAGCTCCTGGGGCCATGTCAGTGACCGGACACACAGCATACCCCAGTCTGGACCAGCTGGACCGGCTGCGAGCCCCCCCACCAACCATAAGTTCCCCAAGCCACGGCAGCCAGCGTCCCTCCCCCACAGGCTGCTTCCCAGAGGGGGAAAGGAAAGAGACTTTACCAGCAGCAGGGGCTGAGCCCAACCAAACGCCAATTGTGGAATTAATTAACAAATTCTGACTACTGAAAATAGGCCCCCAGCTCAGGTGAACCTGGTCAAAGCGGAGGTCGCTCATTTTTGCCCCGGTGCCAAGGGGGCAGGGCTGATGGAAAAAGAAAAAAAAAAGAGGAAAACAGAGGTTTTTGTGGCTGTGTTTCTACAAAGGCTTGACTGCCTTTGGAGTCAGCAGCAGGACTTCTCAGGCTGCAACTGCCCCAGGCATAGGCAGAAACAAGCTTCCCCAGGGGAGGGGTGAATCCCAACTCAGGTGGAATCCCTCCCTCAAGGAATTCAGACACCAGGGCTTGGTAATTTGAAGCGATTAAAGCCAGCCTACAACCTCTCTGTCTCCACCACACCTCAGCAGGGAGAGTCTGCCAAAGTTAAAGGTACCGCATCATCTTATGCTGGTGCGACCTGCAGGCAGACAAGCACCACATACTGGGCAGGATAAGAAAAACAGAGCCCAGAGACTTCACAGGAAAGTCTTTCAAACTGCTGGGTTTCACCCTCAGGGAAAACTACGCAGGTGACTCTTTCCTCCCAACAGGAGGCCAGTTTGGTCTGGGAAAATCCGGCTGGGGTCTATAACACCTAAGTAGACCCTCCTAAGGGTGGGGGGAGAAAGGCATCATATAGGCAGGGCAAGAAACAAGAAAACAAGAACTGAAAAATTCTCCTCTGTTAAACAAAACCTAAGCTAGTGGTCCAGAATAAGCTGAACTGAATATCAAAGAACAGACAAACAACAAATTCATCCAGCAAGAAAATTCTGTGTAAAAGAAGTGAAAACAATCTCCAGAATAAACTAATTAAGGCAATTAAATGCCTAGACGCCAGCAAAAAATAACAAATCACACTAGGAAAATTGAAGATATGGCCCAGTCAAAGGAACAAACCAACAATTCAAATGAGATACAGGAGTTGAAACAATTAATTCAGAATATTCAAACAGACATGGAAAACCTCATAAAAAATCAAACCAATGAACTGAGGGAGGATATAAAGAAGGCAAGGAATGAACAAAAAGAAGAAATCAAAAGTCTGAAAAAACAAATCACAGAACTTATGGGAATGAAAGGCACAGTGGAAGAGATGAAAAAAACAATGGAAACCTACAATGTAAGATTTCGAGAGGCAGAAGATAGGATTAGTGAACTGGAGGATGGAACATCTGAAATCTGACAAGCAAAAGAAAATATAGGGAAAAGAATGGAAAAATATGAGCAGGGACTTAGGGAATTGAATGACAACATGAAGCGCACGAATTTACATGTTGAGGGTGTCCCAGAAGAAGAGAAAGGAAAAAGAGGAGAAAAACTAATGGAGGAAATTATCAATGAAAATTTCCCAACTCTTATGAAAGACTTAAAATTACAGATCCAAGAAATGCAGCATACCCCAAAGAGAATAGATCCAAATAGACATACTCAAAGACACTTACTAATCAGAATGTCAGAGGTCAAAGAGAGAGAATCTTGAAAGCAGCAAGAGAAAAGCAATCTATCACATACAAGGGAAGCTCAATATGACTATGCACAGATTTCTCAGCAGAAACCATGGAGGCAAGAAGACAGTGGGATGATATATTTAAATTACTAAAAGAGAAAAACTGCCAAACAAGAATTCTATATCCAGGGGCTAACCAAAACAAATTTTAAATAAAAAAAAAAAAGAAAATACTTTACCTTTTTTACAGTCTTTGTAGATTACCTGTGCAAGTGCGCTCCTTCAGAGCGTAACCATACAATGAAATTAGATGATAGCTCCAGGTCAAAAAGTAGGTGTTTCCCTCATGCTTTCTGCACACATGCTGCTTGTCTTGGGCATGTATGTGTGGCCCTGGGAATTCCCCTGTTTACACTGATATGAATGTCTACTCTGCTCCCTCCAGAACTGAGACCAGGAACCCAAACTGGAATTGTGAACCAGCTCTGTAAACACAAGGGCAGGAACCTTTTTCTAATCATCTTGTGACCAGCTCTCTACTGAGCTGGAGAAGGAATGAGGGAGAGTCCAGCCAGAGCACCAGGAGATTCTACCATTTTTAAACTGCTTTTTTCTTGATACAAGCACTCACCTTGCCCCTGCAGACCTTTAGTGTTAAGTCCTAAAAAAGATGTTTCTCCCTGTTTTTGTTGCTATTCAAAGTTTCTGAGTGGGGAGAGCCCTGAAGCTTCTCACTCTGACATCTTGATTGGGGAGGGGCTGCCTCCCTTTGTTTCCACAGCTCTCAGCTCTAGCTTATTATCTACTATATCTTATTATGATCTGCTTCTCTCAGATTGTACTGTGTCGCAAGATGATTAGATATGGTTCCTGCCCTTGTGTTTACCACTCAGAAGTGGCTTAAATTCACCTGTGTTCTTTAGTGATGGGCACCCCTGCTCTCAGCATAAGCAGTACTCACTTTCATCTAGGAAGAAACTGAACAGCTTCCCTGACAGTCATTTCCATTATTGGAAGGTCTAATTTCAGTTCAGTACAACACTTAATAAGACCCTGCTATGTGCCAGACTCTTATATTCTGTATCCACAGTACTTCTGTGGATATTCTGTGGATACAGAATATAAGAACAGTCCCTGCCTTCAGAGAACTCAGATTTCTATAAGCCAGAATTACTTCTCTCATCATTTCCTGCCATCAGTCCCAGAAATGTAAAACCAGGATCATCTCTCCTCCACATCAGAACCCTCCAATATTTAAAGTCAGCCAGGGGGCAAGAGTAGACATAGAATACCAGATTGCAAGTTAGGAGATGAGTTTAATGACAAAGACAATCTCCAGTGATAGAAATGAGATCAGTGTAGCCTGGGGCAGGGGCATTCGGCATTGACTGCAAAGAGGCATGAGGGAACTTCCAGGGGTGATGGAAATACTATACATTGTAATTGGGGTGGTGGTTACAGGGATATATATATATATACATCTGTCAAAACTCATCAAACCATGTGCTTAATAGCCCACACTGCCACTCACCAGATGCATATCTCAAGTCTAAATTGCCATCTTTCCAAATCTCTGTTTCTGCCTGTAAAACATAATTTGTGAGTTAGATCAATGATTTTCAGGCCCTTCATTTGACAAAATCTTACTCCTAACCAGATAAAAGAGAACTGCTATTCCTTGCTGAAGTAGGAGTGGCGAATCTGATGCTGTCCTCTCTGACCCCCTTTCTCTTTCTCGCAAGGACACCAGCAGGAATATTTACAGACCAGCTTGAAACTACTGGGCTCAATTATCTCTAAGGTGCCAAATAGCACCGTCATCTCTGATTATACATGCCTGTTGAGAATTGCTTCAGACTAAATATACCCCCTTTTCCTCCATAGATTCAGCCTCGTGGAAAGAGTAGGTCTTCATGCTTCCGTGGAAGAGGGTCAGGCTCTCCTCTCCATCCTCCTCCTCGTTCTGTTCATCCTGCGCAGTACACACAGGGAGTGTTAAAGAAGTGACCACAGCACAAGACCTCTCATTAATAGCACATTTCAGCCGCATCAAAGTACTTAATAAAGCCTGGATTCCTGGATCATTAGGTTTCCAGTAAATCTCTGTGGCTCTTCATCTGAGAGAGGTAGGATGTCCTGGCCCCAGGCTTCTAAGCTGGACAGTAAGACTAATGAGTCTGTAAAGACAGTGGGTCATGGAGGAGGTAGATTACAATTTTAATTTTCCCAACCCTTCTGAGCTACTCACCTTCTCTTCTTTTGCTGAGTGTGAGAATTGTAGTCCCCTAAATTTTGGAATAGGGAAACTCTTTAACACCCATAAATTTCAAAGATTTCCACATTTCATAGCTATATTTTTATCCATGTAGAAAATATCACACACACAAACCCATTATGAATACCGTAACTTTAAAGCTATCTGTATCAATCACAACGACCAAACACTTGGACAACAGTAGTTCCTCCAGAAGAAGCAGGCAGTGCTTGGCACACACATTGGTTTGAAATCCCCTTGCAGTGACTCCACAGCCCCCACATCTCCAGCCCGTAGGTGAGGCCCAATGAGCTGAATTACCATAGGGGCAGTCGCCTAGCCAGCCACAGGTGGGCCAGAGGCCAACCCCAGAGCAGTACATGGATAAACTTTTCACTCCAACCTCCCCTCTGCTCTCCAGGGTGATCTCAGAACTAAAGGACAAAAGGAGCCACAGATTGTGATGGAGTTGATGAGTAGGTTCTGGTGGAGAAAGGATGGCCCAGGATTAGAGACCCAGAGGCTCTGAAATAGTGCTGTCCAACAGAAATACAGTGTGAGCTACATTTTAAAAAAAATTAAAAGAAACAGATAAAATTAACTTTAATATATATTTTTTATTTAATCCAATGTATAAAAAAATATTTTGACATGTAATCAACATTGAATTTATTAACATATTTTTACATTCTTGTTTTGTGTTCCATCTCCAAATTCGGGTATATACTTCCCTCTTTTACGGCACCAGATGGGGAGTATGTAGACCATCTCCCTGTGTCAGGTAAGAAGCAAGATGCTCTGGGCATAGGGGACTGACGCCCACTTTTGCAGCTGAACTTGCTCTCTTTTCTATGTGAGTAAAGTGTTGTTCCACCAAGTGCCTGTTCTGAGTTGTGCTTTTGTTGGCAACTCCAACACTGCAAACCATGGAGTGGGTTGACATCCCAGGACTTCTCTGGAAGTACTAATACGTGCCTCTTCTCCCAACAGCTACCCTATTAGACGGTGCAATTCTGGCATTTGGGAGAGCAAAGAAATGAGGGTACAGACTCTCTCCATAGATGCCCGTGACAACAGGTAGAATGGGAGCAGCCTGCGTCAGTGGACACCCTCCGGGGTCTGAACACCTTTTACCATCTTTCTATTGAAGGTACACTTCTTGCTATCATTGCAGAATCAGCAGTAAGAAGCTCTGGAGAATCTCCTACACAGACTCAGGAACTAGCCAGAGAACTAACAGTCCAATGTCATAGAGAGGATGTTAAGTGGGGCATTGCGGGCCAAATCCAGGCCACAGAGTTAGTTATGTTTGGCTCTCACAATGTTT